>NW_006408558.1:2770145-2798569 GCF_000296735.1 Chrysochloris asiatica | reverse complement strand
TAACTCTGTTAGACCAAACAGAAAAATTTAAAGATTTGAACAATTTGATTGATCAACTTAGCCAAATGACATGTGGTACTGTGAGTTAATATGCTGGACTGCAAAGGTTTTTGAAGCTCAAGGTCAGAAGTTCAAGCTCACCAGCCACTCCTCAGAAACCCTATACTGGGTCGGTATGGGTCCGAACCGACTTGACGGCACTTAACAACAATGACAGTAAACTAACATATACACATTTTTTCAGTTATCTATAAAATACTCAACAAAATAAACAACATAATGTGTCATAATACACAATCCAATAAATATCAAAGAATTGAAACAATAAAAGTATATTATTTCAGCACATTGAAATTAAACTAAAAATTAATAACATAAATATTAACTTAAAACTTCAAAACGATTGGAAACTAAATTCTGTGTTTCTAAATATTCTATAGATCAAAGAAAATCATAATGGACATTGTTGTTATTGTTGTTGTTAAGTGCCATTGAGTTAATTCAAACCCATAGAGACCCTGTATAGGGTTTCTGAGGAGCAGCTGGTAAGCTTGAGCCATGGACCTTGCAGTCTGATGCATTAGCCCACAGTGCCATACCAGGACTCCATAATGGATATGAGAAATTTTTTAAACTGAACAGTAAGGAAGATAGGATAAATCAAAATTGGTGGTACAACTAAAGCTAATTTAAGGCTTTAGATTTTAGATTTTTAAGATTTCCAAATAATAAATGAGGGGCAAAAAAGAGCATTTAAACAAAAATAAATAAATAGAAAAGAAAATTATAAATACAACAGGAAACATAAGCAAAATAACAGACACTAGAAAAACCCAAAGACAATACTTGATCTTTGAAAAATAATAATGAAATTGACTACCCTCTCAGTTGTTGTTGTTGTTAAGTGCGTCGAGTCGATTCTGACCCATAGCGACCCTGTATAGGGTTTCCAAGGAGCAGCTGGTGAACTTGAACTGCCGACCTTGCAGTTCAAACGGCTTTGCAGTCTGATGCATTAACCCACAGCGCCACATTGGATCCAAAAAGATATATAAAGAGAGATGCAGAGCTAAAGCTAGAGTAAGGGAGGATACACTACTAACACCAGGATTTTTAGAAAAGAAGACACCATTATGGACCTCATAATAATAGAGATTATGATAAACAATTTTATGCAACAACATTAACAGTTAGAAAAAATGAACTAGTACCATGAAGGGGAGAATTTATCAAAAGGAGCATATGAAAAATAGAAGATACCAAGAGTTCTTTATCTGTTAAAAGGGAACCCTGGTGGTATAGTAGTTAAAGCATTCCGTTTCAAACTAACAGATCAGTGGATCAAACCCAATAGCCACTCCACAGGAGAAAAATACAACAGTCTGCTTTTATAAACATTTACAGTCTTAGACTCCCTATGGGGGCCCCATTCTACTCTACTCCATAGTGTCACTGTGAGTCAGAATTGACTCGACTTCAATGGGTTATTTTTGTTAAAGAAATGAAATTTATAATTTAAAACCGTCCCATCAAGTAAAGTACAAAATCAGTTGGTTTCACTGGTAAATTTTGACAAATATTTGTGACATAATTAATACAGCAAAATTTTTAAAGAAGAACAACAGGAATACATCTCAACTTGTTATAGGAGTTCAATGTTATGCGTATTTTAACACAATAAAGTATTTATATCTACATATTGACAACTAATCATTGTAAATAATATTTAAGAGAAATGAGTACTATTCACAGTAGCATAAAAATATGAAATGCCTAGAAATAAATATATGAAAAGTTGTACAAAATTTCTACCCTTCAAACTACTATACTAGGCCAAGATAAATTAAAAACTCCTTACACAAATCAAATCTTGGTGTGGCATCATAGTACAGATAAGCATTGGAGGAATAACTGTAAGATTAGCAGTTCAAACCCACCAGCTGTTCCTTGGAAACACTATATAGGGTCGCTATGAATCGGAACTGACTCAATGACAGTTCACAGCAACAATAAAATAAATGGAGACACTTACTGGGCTCACAGACGGAAAGATTTAATATTTTTGAGATGTCATTTTTGCCAAAAATTGATCTCTAATTTTGTTTTAATACTAATTAGATTTTTCCCTTAGAAAGGGATAAGGTAATTTGAAATTTACATTCAAAGTGCCTAAAATAGACAAGACAATTCACAACGAGAAGGAAAAATTGAAGGACTTAACATTAGCACATTTTAAGACTTGCATGAAAGCAAATCATTAAAATGATGTGGTATTGGTGTTGGTGTCTATGAAGTGCTACCGAGTCAGTTCCAACTCGTAACGACACTGCATAGGGTTTTCAGGAAGCAACTAGTGAGTTTGAATTGCTGACCTTGCGATCACATGCTTATCCTACAGAGCTACAGAATAGTTAAATCAACACAGCAAAACAGCCAGAATTAGGCACATACACACGTCTATTGTCGCTTGATTTTTGACAAAGGTGCTAATGAAATTCAATTGGGGAAAGAAGGGTCTTTCTAAAAATGACAATGGAGAAAAAGACTTCCAATTAATATAATGCTTCAGATACATGTGCTGTAATGACCCCTGAAAACAAAGACTCAAAAAATAGGTAACATGGACACAAAAACACCCACATGCCCCAGATGATCAACCAGAGAACTGAAGAAACGGAATGAGTACTGACTGGAAGAAGAGGCACACTTTGGCCTTCAGGAAACAGGCTCACCAGTCCACTGGGTTCTGCCTGATCCACAAGGCCAGCATAGTCATTTTGGGATGGCATCAAAGAACAACTGAGAGTGAGAATCCAAGAAAAGCAACCACAAAGAGAACTCAACTGGTGGAAGAGATTTTATGTAATCAATCCTGGAAAGAAATGACAAGGTAGGCAGGATGTGGCCAGGAACAGGATATCCTTGGGTGGAGGGGAGTCTCGGAGTGAATGTAGCTTTGAATCCTGGAAACCATGGGGAAGTGCCACTAGAGCAAGAGAAAGATTCTGAATTATCTGAACCTTGTCATTGTTGGTGTGTGCTGTCTAGTTAGTTCTGAGTCACAGAAATCCTATATGGAGTTTCTGAGGCTGTAATCTTTCTCCCATGGAGAAGCTGGTGGATTTGAACTTGTTACCTTGCAGTTAGAAGTCCAACATGTATCTCACTACACCACCAGTGCTCCTCATCTGAACCTTAGAGAGGGGGAAAATGTAGACACAGAGTGCACAACTGCAGGGGCGTAAAGAAAAGAAAGAGGAGCCCTGATAGCACAGAGAGTTACAAACTGAGTTGCTAACCCCAAGGTCAGAAGTTTGAATCCACCAGTTGCTCCTCAGGAAAAAGTTTAGACTTTCTGCTCCCATAAAGATTTATAGTCTTGGAAACCCTATATAGGGTCACTATGAGTCAGAATTGATTCAGAAGCACATAACTTCCACCATCACCAAAGAAGAGAACCAATGGGCATATGAGAACTCCATGGAAGAAACAACAGGGCAGGTGAGAACTCCAGGGAGGAAACAGAAGGCAGGTGAAAACTCGAGTCCCGCTGGTGAGTGCAAGAAGGAAAGACACTTAGGTATGGTACTTAGACTGCTTGGCAGTGGAGGAACCCAGTCATTTATATGGGAGTCACCCAGTGAAAAAACCAACTCACACACTAACAATTAAGCCTTCCTTCCCAGAACCAACTCTAAATAGTCACTCTGCCTGCCACCTACCACTGGGTGGTTAGAGCCAAGTTGTGAAAGTCTGGCACCACCCACCAGCTTTTCCTCAGTCACAGAAAGTGTCTACTGAAGTTCAAACCTATCCTGCCTACCCGTCCCTCTCTGGGAGGTGCAGGCTGCTCATCTTTTCCTTACTGAAACACAAATTCATGCCCAAACAGTGGGCCTACCATTTCTATTTGGAGGTCATTGTTGTTAAGTGCCTTTGAGTTAGTTCTGACTCATAGTAACCCTGTCTAGGGTTTCCAAGGAGCAGCTGGTGAGTTTGAATCACTGACATTGTAGTTCAAACCGAACTTGTAGTCCAGTGAATTATCCTACAGCACCACCCCAAAACTAGTTGGATAGCACTCCCTAAGAGCAGATACAGCAGCATCCTACCCTACCTCCAGAGAAGTACTACGTACTAATAGCACAAACCTGGAAGGATCCCACAGTTCCACAAGGGCTGTGGAGGCACACTGACTGACCATCCATCAGTTGCCACCCAGTATTGGGGAAAGAAGCTTCTGTCCTGTCTCCACTCAATCCAGTAACAGAAGGCATGGAAGCCTCACCACAGAGGAAACTCATTGGGTGAACCTACCATACTCACTAGTAAGAGGAAATAATGCCCAACTAATTAACACCACAGAAGTCACACATAGACCAGAACCCCAAAACACCAAACATTAAAGTAATAGGAAGAAAGATGCTCTAAAGTGAATGAGAAGAAACAGCTCCAGATACATTAAAATGAGAGAAAACAGAAAAACTTACTCTTAAATAAACAAAAAAACAAAAACATAGAAATAAATTAATGCCGTAACGACTCAGAGATAGGAGACATTAACAACTCATATGAACAAACAGGGTAAGATGGCCTAAACAGTGAGCAAAATAAAGAGACAGAAACATTTTGGAGAAAGAAATGGTAATGGACTGTCAAATAAGGATTTCAAAAGACTTATACATAGGCTCGCTTCACAGACAAAACCTCAGAAGGCTCAGGAAAACAATACAAGAACAAAATCGCAAAATAAATACAAAAACAACTAGAAATATACATCAACAACAAAATATCAGAAATAGATAATGAAAGGATAAAGAAAAATAACTGAAGCAATAGAAGAAAGAAATATCGAGACACAAGACAAGCCCTTGGGCACTAATCTATTTGAAGAACAATTAGAGAGTGAATGGAGAAAAGCGAAGAAAGCCTAAGAGTTATGTAGGAAACTATGCAGAGAAAGAATAGATATATAACTGGAATTCCAGAAGAGGAAGAAAGAAAAGTAAAAGCACAGAGTATTTTGGAAGATTTTACAGAAAACTTCCCAAATACGGAAAACAAGAAGATTTCCTTCAAAGAAACTCAACAAACTACATACAGGATAGACCTTACCACCCTCACCCTAAAGATTTCCAAAATTTATCATAATCAAATGCTCCAAAATCAAAGAAAAAGAAAAAAATTTTAAAGCAACTCTTTGAAAAATAATGTATCACTCACAAAGGACATCAGTAAGACTAAGTGCTGATTCCTCAGCAGAAACCATGAATCCTCAAAGACAATAATTTCCAACTGATAATCATATATCTAGCAAAATTATCTTTAAAATATGATGGCAAAACTAGGGCATTCAAGATAAAGAGAAGTTAAGATAATCATATATCTAGCAAAATTATCTTTAAAATATGATGGCAAAACTAGGGCATTCAAGATAAAGAGAAGTTAAGGGAACTTGTAAAAATAAGACTAACCTTACAAGAAAAACTAGAGACGCCTTTGGATAGTTAGCCAATGGTATCAGAGAACAACTTGAGCTAAAGACACATCAGCATCACCCAAATACCTGATGAATAATTCTTAAATATAAAACTGTAAAACTGAAAGCAGGGAACCAGAGATGTCATTCTGTAAGTGACAACAACTTCAAAACAAATAGGAGGAATAATGGCACAGTTAAAGATTTTCCATATGCAGAGGAAGCCACGGTTATATCATGATATAGCAGGTTGTTTTAAATTTAGAAAAAATAAAGGTAAAAATTGCAGAGAAACCACAATGAAAATTAATCAATCTACTCACCAAAAAACAAAGAGAAGAAAACAAAAAGACTCCGCAAACAAAATTAACAACAAATAAATGAAAAGAAAATCTATGAATATAAAATAACTCAGCACAGAAATCATTAACAACACAATCAAAATATAACAAAACACAGAGGAGATAGTTGAAGAGCTTCTGGAAGAAATTTTCCCTAATATATTGAAAGATGAGAAGATAAACATTAAAAAGCAGAACATACCCCAGGAAGGATAGACCCCAAAAGAGAGTCACCAAGATATATAATAATCAAGCTCTCCAAAAATCAAAGACAAGGAGAGAATACTAAAAGTGGCCAGGGAGAAGAGAAACGTCACTTACAAAGCAAGCAAATCAGATTAAGCTCTGCCTATTCAGAACAAAACATGCAGGCAAGAAGGCAATGGGGAGACATATGCAAAGTCCTACAAGAAAAAAAAATTCCAACCAAGAATCATCTATCCAGCAAAATTATCAATCAAGTACGATAGGGCGATCAAGACATTCCATGATAACCAGAATCAGAGATCTTATCAGAATCAACCCAGCACTTCAAAACATCCTAAAGGGAGTTTTGTTGACTGAAAACCAACAAGAACAGACAATGGCCAGAGATTGACAGGCTTGGCACCAACACCTTGAACTCCGTCAACAGATAGCAGAGTCCAGAACAGAACAAGACTACAACAACAAACTCAAAGGATATGGGAGGTCAACCAAAGATCAAAATCATATCAATGTCAAAGAAGGGACAAACGCAGCAACGGAAGCCCAGGTGGTAGGGATGCCAGGTGAATTACAAATTATAATGGATTCTCTTAAATGGAGAAAAGGTAGTAGACTATAAGGTAACCCCAAGGAAAGTTAATACTTCACAACTTACCATGAAAATGAACTTCCAAGCAGAACAAAGAGACATGAAAACTAAAAAAAAAACCTGACAAGAAATAGCACAAAAAACACAAACCCAACACAAGAAGATACGCAGAACAAAAGAACGAACAGCTCTACCAAAAAAGTAGCATAATGGAAGCAATTAGTTCATACCTATTGACAATTACATTGAATGTCAATGGATTGAATGCACCAGTGAAGAGACAGAGAGTGGCAGAATGGATAAGAAAACAAGACCCTTCAATATGCTGCCTGCAAGAGACACACCTTACACACAAAGACAAAAACAGCTAAAAGTAAAGGATGGAAAAAATTTTACCAAGCTAATGCAACAATAAACAAGCAGGAGTGGCAAAACTTATCTCTGACAAAGTAAACTTTAAGATAAAAACCAGCATTAGAGACAAAGAAGGACACTATCTTGATTGAGCAAGATGACATAACCACAATAAATATCTATGATATTTATTATGAAAGAGCACCAAGATACATGAAGCAAACCTTACTAAAATTGACAAAAGAAATAGATAAATCTACAATTATAGTGGGAGATTTTAACACACCACTCTCGAAAAGGGACAGAACAACCAGAAAGAAACTCGACAAAGTTACAGAGGAACTAAAAACACAATCAACCAATATGACCTCATAGATGTATAGAGAACAAACATTCAGTCCAACAACAGCACAATATACATTCTTCTCCAGTGTGCATGGAACATTTTCCAGAATTGACCATGTGCTAGGTCACAAAGCACACATGCATAAATTTACAAACATCAAAATTCTACAGAGCATCTTTTCAGACCACAATGCTATAAAACTAGAAATCAACATTAAGAAGACCAAGGAAATAAAGTCAAATGCATGGAAACTGAACAACACCCTGCTGAAAAGCGACTGGGTAAAAGAAGAAATTTAACGTGAATTCACAAAGTTCCTAGAAACAAATGAGAATGAAAACACAACATACCAAAATCTTTGGGACACAGCGAAAGCAGTGCTGAGAGGACAATTTATTGTGGTTAATTCACACATCCAAAAGGAGGAAAGTACCAAAATTAACACATAACAAAGCATCTTCAACAATTAGAAGCAGACCAGCAGAGGGAACCTACAGTCACCAAAAGAAAGGAAATAATAAACATAAGAACAGAAATAAACGAGATGTAAAACCGAAAAATTATGAAAAGAATCAACAGGACAAGAAGCTGGTTCTTTGAAAGGATTAATAAAATTGACAAACTATTGGCAAAACTAACAAAAGAAAAGAGGGAGAAAGCTTTTATTAAGCACAACAGTGCAGACTATATTCTGACATCGCAGTGCCTGAAAACTCCTAGGCCTTGATGAGGGAGAAGCGGCATATTCCCATGCCATTGCCATACAGGTGTTCATTAAAACATCTTTCCAAAATTGTTGCTCTTTCTAAGACAAATTGTGATGCACAAAAATGTCTCTATTTCAACAGTCTTAGATACAATTTAACTGAGAGGTATAATGATTAAAATTAACAGTGCCTAAAAGTCTCAACATATAGTAACATGTAGTAACCCGATGCTATTGCTGTCATGTCAATTCTGACAGATAGTGACCCTATAATTTACTATAGATTTCAAGGCTGTAATTTGAATGGAAGCCACCTTTCTCACGTAGAGAAGCTGGTGAGTTCAAACTGCTGACTTCTTAGCACTACACCATCAGGGTGATCAAAACTATATTACAGAATACAGGGCTATACAAAATATATTATAAAATGCTGTTCTAGATCACTTCTAGATCCCTTTGAGTAGAAATAAATGCAGATAGCACATATATTATGCTTTCTTTGAATAGTGTACTATCATACAATTATTCCTCATAAATGTAACCTTACACTAAAATGAATGGGAAAAAGACATATTCACAAGTAGAGACATTGACAAGTAGACAGTCTCCTTCCTAGACTGTGTTAGTCTGGAAGCTCATATGAAACCTGTCCACTGTGGAGACCCTGTTGGTATTTAAAACACTGATGGCATTGCTTCCAGAACCACAGCAACATACAAGCCACCACAGTACATCAAATTGACAGATATGTGGTGGATGGATATTGTCTTTGGTGGTGGTGGTTATGTGCCGTGGAGTCAGAATTGACTCATAGAGACCCTGTACAGGGTTTTCGAGGCTGTCAATTTTTACGGGAGCAGAACGCCTCATTTTTCTCCTGCAGAACAGCTGGTAGTTTTGAACTGCTGCCCTTATGGTTCGCAGCCCAATTCGTAACCACTACACTTAGGATCACTAAAATTGACAATTGTTTGTTATCTGTGAAATGATTTGCATCCCCAGTACTCATGAAGAACATTTCTTTCTATGTATATATCTAGACATTTATCATAGTGAGACCATACAATATTTGTCCTTTTGTGAGTGACATTTTTCTTCACTCAAAATTATGTCCTCCAGATTCATCCATGCTATAAGATGTTTTGCTGACTCCTCATTATTCTTTAGAGTGGCATAATATTCTATTATATGTATGTACCACATCCCTTAATGGGCACTTAAGTTGTTTCTATCTTTTTGCTATTGTGAATAATGTTTCAGTGAACATAGGTGTGCATATGTCTGTTTGTGTCACTGCTGTTGTATCTCTTGGATACCTTGATACTTAGGATGGACTGCTGGATCATAAGGTATTTGTCTTTCTAGAGTTCTGAGGAAGTACCACACCATTTTCCAAAGTGGTTGTACCATTTTACAATCCCACTAGTAGTATATAAGGGTTGCAATCTTCCTAAAACATTACCAACATTTATTTTATGATGATGATGATGATTTTTACAGAGGTATGATGGTATTTCATTGTGGTTTTAATTTGCATCTTTCCATATAGCGTTGCTAAGACTCAGGATAGACTCCGTGGTAGGGTGTTTGGGTTTGGTTCTGAATAGCTAATGATTGCACTAATTTTTTCATGTATTTGTTGGCCCCTGAATGTCCTGTTTGGTGAAGTGTCTGTTCAGGTTCTTCTCTTTTATTGGATTGTTTGTCTTTTATGTAGCTGAGTTGTTGACGTTTTCTACATATGCTAGAGACTAGAACTTAGACAGATATATCATTGACAAATATTTTTTTTTTTCTCCCAGTCTATAGGTTCGCTTTTAACTCTTTTGATTAAATCTTTTGTGAGCATAGGTATTTAATTTTTAGGAAGTCTCAACTATTTAAATTATCTTCTGTTGTTTGTGCATTTTTACTTGTGTCTGATAAGCTAATTTTTGAGTAAAAAATTATGTCCTTTAGCTTTGTTCCTATACTATCTTCCAGGAACTTCATAGTTTTACCTTCAGCATCTAGGTTGTTGATCCATTTTGAGTTACCGATTGTACATGAAGTGAGGTATGGATCCAGTTTAATTTTCCTGTAAATGGATAAACAGTTTTGCCAGCATTATTTGTTAAAGAGATTATTTCTTCCCCATTGGGTGAGCTTTAAAACTTAGTAGAAGATCAGCTGCCCATATATGAAGAATTTACTTCTGGGTTTTCAATTTTATTCCATTGCTCTCCATGTCTGTCATTGGGCAACTGATAATTAAAGATAATCCCAGAACAAATTATATAGCCACTTTGGAAAATAGTTTGGCATTTTTTTAACAGCAGCTTACATGCATATTACCTAGTAATTACACTTCTAGGTAAGAAATCAAGAATGGTTCACATGAAAGTCTATGTGAATGTTTATAGAAGTGGCTTTATTTATAGTCAATAAAAACTGGGAAATTCCTAAGAAACAAACAAACCCATTGTACACTGATATAGTAGAATATTACTCAGCAATGAAAAAGAAACAAATATTTAGAGCAATATGGATGAGTCGCAAATGAATTTTCTAAGTGAAACAATTACGATTCAAAATACGAAGTATAATAGCATTGTACTTATACAGCATTCTAGCATAAGCAAACCAATAGGAGGCCATGTTTGAGATAATGCTAGAACAAGAGTGGCTGCAGTGCTGGAAACAACAGAAAACAAACAAGTCAGTCACCTCGTGGCTGATCACTTTGCTCACTTTTGGTGTTTGGCTACTTACTCATCTTTCAGATTTCTGACCAATCTCTGTGAAGAACTGAAGTTTCTCCTTATTTTAATGACTTATTCTCTCTGACTACGCTACTTTCTCCAGGATCTCATACACATTCTAATGTTCCATTGCAATCCCATTAATAACCTAGCAGTTCTCAAGACTCCATTTCTACTTACTTCCTTAATACCTGGGTGTGGCATATTTTTGTTACTCAATAAATTATTCATTGGCAACATTGATTTTCAAAGGGAGAGCTGAAAAATTATTAATTTATGGAAGGGGACTTCTAGTCCTCTGATTCATCTCAAGGATAGTATTAAGTCTCTCCTCAAGCTTATAGCAGTTTTGGTGATCAACCAACCAGAGGATGAAGCCATCTTTTAAAATAAACAATTCTTTGTTGAACATTTTTAATTTTCACATGCTATAAAAAATTAGGAGACCAAATCAATACTGCTTATTCAGTGGCCACAATGAGTGCTGGCATGATGCTGTAGAATAATCACTGGACTGCAAACCACATGGTTGGCAGTTCCAACCCGACAGCTGTTCCTCGGAATCCCCATACAGAGAACTGACTCGGCAGCACAAAACAACCACAAATTCTTAGGGATAAATATTCCTCATTCTCAGAAAGTCCCAGTATAGTCAATTCCATTGTAAAGATAGGACGATTGAAAATTAGACAGCTTCCGTAACTCGCCCAAGGCCACAAAGTTAACAAAAGGCTGTTGTTAAGTGCCTTCGAGTCAGTTCCGACTCATAGCTTCCCTGTACAGGTTTTCCGAGGCTGTAAATCTTTAAAGCCTCATCTTTCTCCCATGGAGCGTCTGGTAGTTTCGAACTGTTGACCTTAATATTCACAGCCTAATTCGTAACCACTACACTACAAGAGCTCCTTTAATAAAAGGCTAACTGACTCCACGGCACTTAACAACAACAACAACAACAACAGTCAGTAAATAGCCATTCTGACATATGCACATTTGTTTCAGGGCCAATGATTACAGACTCTTTAGAGAAGATCTCTCTCTCCAAAGAGAACTAGACCCAAGATTACCTGTGTGGATAAGTAAAATGCCCCACTACATGAAAGAGGCTTCATCTTCAACAATGGAATGCTGATTCATGTGTTCAAGATAATGAAGTCTTTTTAGCCACCCTGTAGAAATTACAAGTATCCCTGGCAGCTCAGTGGGTTAAGCTTTAGTTAAGCTAATGCCTGAAGGGGTTGATGATTCAAACATACGAGCTGCTCTACAGAAAGATGACGCGGTCCACTTCCATAAAGATTTAGAGCTTCGGAAACCCTATGAGCAGTTGTACCTTGTCCTACAGGGTCACTACGAGTCAGAATCAACTCGATAGCAGTGGGCTTCATTTTCGCTTTTTTATAAAAATTGTACCTGCCCTCCTCACCATTCTTCCTATCCCTCTTTTATGTATTTAAGTATTGTCGTCTCGCCTCATTTGATTGGAAGCTACATAAAGGCAGAGGTTTCTGTTTGAGTTATTCAATGCTATATTCCTAGCATTTAGAATAATGCCTGATATATATACACTAAGTACTCAATAAATATTTGTTAAATGAATAAAAATTAGTTTATTCTACCCAGACCCTTATCCTGAAGAAGTTATTGTCTGGTTGCTTGCACTCTAAAGTACTGTTGCTTTTTTTCTCTCATGTTTATATTCACTGGGAACTAGTCTGAGATCCATCAAATCAATTTCATGAGCAATAAGAAAAATAATGTAGCTATTCATTCAGAATACCCCTTTATGTCTATGAAGCAATTTAAAAATTATTATCACTGTTTGTGAAATTGAAAGGTTATTTTCCATTAGTTCCTTAGAGGTATGAGTTAAAACGTCCATAAAGCAACTGACCTTTACCTTTGCTATTGAAGATGTGGGTAGAAATAAATAAATTACATACACACACACACACACACACACACACACACACACACATATATATATATATATATACATATATCTCCTATAACTTTCCACAAACTGTAAGTGTTCCATAAATGTAAACTGAAACTACCAAGTAATCTAGACAGCTATCACACAGTTGGTAAGCAATACACTCTAAACTAGAATTTTAGAATCATATGTGCCAAGGGGCCCAATCTCTCCATTCTGTTGCCCTGTCTATGAATCTAAACACTTTCATTCTGTCCTTTCCTTTGCCTTTGGTGAACCATTGCCATGCCAACCATTGCCACATGACCTTACATATTCGCATTCTGTCATATTCCATGACTGAGGTGGATGTGGACCAATAGGGATTTCTTCTGGAATCCCTACTGACTAGTTATTCTCTTATTCTGACACTGAAAATCACATTTTGTGATCACTTCCCCCCACCCCCACCCCCACCCCACATAATCTGTATTTTCTGGTCTTTTCTTTACAGAACTATAGCCCTATATAGCTGTCTATGTACCACCGAGAAATTTATATTACATGGCGTGATACTTTTAGAAATGAGAACTTAGACTGTGGGAGTCACTGACTACACTCTGCTGGTGGCATAATTAAGTAGAATTGTGGGTTTGTATTTATGGGAAGTAAACAGATGCAGAAAGGATGAGCTGGGCACAGAGATATGTAAATAAGTAAATGTTTAAATTTTAGATTGAGAGTCTAAAAACTTGTTTGAAGTTAACCACAAATGAGAGGATTTCTTCATAATCTACAAAATCCTTTTTGCAATCCTAATTATGCACACTTTTTAAGAAGTGCCAAATGGTGATTATTTGGAGGAAACTAGGAAGGAACCAAACCTCAGAAAAGGGCATGACCTCCTCTAAGTCAAAACTGATTGCACATGTACATATGTAGTTTTAAGTTTTCAGTTAGGTCTCTCTCTTTTGTTGTTGTTAAGAGCCGTTGAGTTGGTTTCAACTCATAGAAACACTGTATTGAGTTTCCAATGGGCATCTGGTGGATTTGAACTGCCAACCTTGTGGTTAGCAGTCCAGTGCTTATCCTACAATGCCACACCATATATAAAACATAAGATTTTTTTGCTTTGCTTTTTGACACTGAAGATAAAAGTTAACTTTGACTTAAGAAAGTCACAGATTTAAGCCAAACTTAACTCCACTGGTGTCGCTAGTGGGGTGCAGGGGTGTGGAATGCACTGGGTGCCACTGTCAGGTGGCGTGACACCAAAATGACGATCTGTAAAATTTTTGTATAATGTTTCAGCAGAAATTTATTATTTTCTACAAAAATATCCTTGTAGTTATAACAACGAAAACATTTTAAGTAAGCCCAGCTTACGTGTTTCAATATGCCTAGAAGCCTAAAACTTCGGGGCAATTTACTTTTTTAACTTTCTAATGCACTGTGATCACAGCTCTCATTATAACCAATTACAATGATGCTTCTAATCACATGGTTTCCTATGCACACATTGCAAGGATATGCTGTTGTTTTTTTGTTGCTGCTGGTGTTTTAATAGTTGCTGATTTGGTCAATTTTTCTAGTGTTTGAGCAGCAATATTGTGGTAATTAGTATTTGTGGACCTATATCAATAACGTTTTTGGGATTGAAGCAATAGTTGAGGGGAAAAAAGGAGAAAGTTTTTAAAAGACCTTCTCTCAATTACTAATAATGTTATAACTCAATGTTGTTGTTGTTGTTAAGTGCCGTCGAATCAGTTCCAATTCATAGTGACCCTGTATGGGGATTCCAAGGAGCAGCTGGTGAGTGTGAACTGCCAACCTTGTGGTTCAAACTGACCTTGAAATTTAGTGTTTATCCTTTGACACCACACCAGAACTCTATAACTCAATGTAGACTTACAAAGCAATTTTGATTATTTACATAATCTAAGAAATATTACATTTAAGCAATCTTCAACTATATTTGTTATATATTATTCTAGGATTAAGATTGACAATAAACATGGCTAAGGATTCTGACACTGAAAATCACATTTTGTGATCATTCCCCCCCCCCTCCATCTGTATTTTCTGGTCTTTTCTTTACAGAACTATAGCCCTATATAGCTGTCTATGTACCACCAAGAAATTTATAGTACATGGCGTGATACTTTTAGAAATGAGAAATTCTAATTAGAAAAGAGATCAGACGACGACGTATTGCATTGGGCAAACTGCTGCACAGGAACTTTTTAAAGTATTGAAGAGCAAAGATGTCAGCTTGAGGACTAAGGTGCGCCTGACCCAGGCCATGGTGTTTTCAATAGCCTCATATGGATGTGAAAGCTGGACAGTGAATAAGGAAGATCGTAGAAGAATTGATGCCTTTGAGTTGTGGTGTTGGAGGAGAATACTGAAAGTGCCATGGACTGCCAAAAGAACCAATAGATCTGTTTTGGAAGAAGTGCAGCCAGAGTGCTCCTTGGAGGCCAGGATGGCTAAGCTTCGTCTCTCATACTTTGGACATATTGTCCAGAGGAAACAGTCTCTGGAGAAAGATGTCATGCTGGGTAAGGTGGAGGGTCGGAGAAAAAAAGGAAGACCCCTAACGAGATGGATCGGCCAGGTGACATCATTGATGGTGTCAAGTGTGGCAGTGGTAGTGAGGTTGGCCCAGGATCGGACATTGTTTCGTTCTGCTGTGCATGGGGTCGCTATGAGTCGGTTCCGACTCGATGGCACCTGACAACAACAACAAAGGATTCTGTATGGGGTCTAGCAAAGAGGAGGTTCATGGGAGTGGGTTGACATCATGAATGACCAAACTGAGCAACACCAACTGTAGGAATGAATGTCACTGCTTCACTTTGCTGTCATTAATGCTGTCAAAAGATCTGGCAGGATTATCTGTAGCGTTTTTACCTGTGCATGAAGAGTAGCTTCAAATAACCTCCCATCTCCCATTACCAGTTGGGCTTCATCTAAAAACTCAGTAACAGCAGCAACTGTTTGTAGTACAAATAGGGCAACTTTTCCTCCACAAAAGAAGATAAGAATTCACATAATTATCGAACGACCAGAGGTGGGTTTTTTTTCTCTAAGATGGATGTAAACTCAATACTAACTGAGGAAAGTACCAGAATATGTTGCTGCTTTGAGAGCAAGCCAAAAACAAAACCCTTTGAAATAATTATTTCCATATTCTATTTTGAACTCTTCCCTGCACCATTTTGATTTTAGAATATATCTGGCTGCATTCCTCAGCCAGATATATTTGCATTGTTTGGAATGTACCCAGGTGAAATTATGTTTGGGTCTATGATACTGCAATGTATATGTTGTTGTTGTTAAGTGCCGTTGAGTCGGTTCCGACCCATAGCGACCCTGTACAGGGTTTCCGAGGGTGTAAATCCTTACGGGAGTACAAAGCCTCATCTTTCTCCCACGGAGCAGCTGGTAGTTTCGAACCGCTGACCTTAATGTTCGCAGCCCGATTCGTAACCACTACACTATCAGTGTATATATAAAGCCAAAATTTGAGTTCATGATAGGTTTGAAAAGGAACAAAAAGAGGAAATCAACTGAAGGCAAACTCAGTAGAGATTTTGATAAAATATCTCCAGAGTCTTTATAGACTTTGTAGTGAAAATCCTTTATGAGGACAAATCACATCACGCATCTGACAGTTATCATCTGTATGACCATTAAATGTCGACTATAACCAGAGAGTGTATTGAACCTTGTATATATTTAAAACTAACTCTTAATGCTTTTCAACATTTCCTTATAAAATCATGCCTTCTCAATTCAAATCCCATTGTTCTCTATATTGTTACTTGAAATTCCTGAGTGGTGTAAAGTGTTTATGTGCTTTCCTCCGATTCCAGTTCACACAGAGGTGCCCATGACTAAAGGCCTGTGATCTACCTGTAGAAAACCCTATGAAACACAGTTTTACTCTCCCACACAGGGCTGCCATGGATTGCAATCACCTTGATGGAGACTGGTGTGGTCTTGTGTATTATTATAACAATCCAATGTATTTCACAAATGACACAATTTCTGGTTTAAATAAGCATAGGACATATGCCTATTTTCATTTCTTCATTTACATTGCAATAAAATATAAAATACTATAAATAAACTTATGTGAGAATATTTCTTAATAGCTTATGACTCAAAATGCTCTCAGGGAATGAGAAAGGAAATATGTAGAACTTCAGTGACATTTGTCCGACCAACTCTGGCAATTAAGTGATATTTATTCCACAATGATTTGTAGTAATATTAGGAAAAGAAAAATCATTGATGTATTTTAAACCACAAATCAGGAGATACATATTGCCCATGATTTGAAATAAAAGGTTTTTAAAACTATATTTTAATGACTTATAATAGCTATTAAATAAGTAATTAGTACTTGAGAAAATATTTTAACCAATCTTATTTTCCTCTACTCTCACAAGCTAAATTGTTTTTCATTTCAGAGAGTAGTACCATTGTACTTGTTAGATAATTTACAGTAAAGACACATCCTCTTAATCACATCACAGAAACTTAAATAGATTTGTAAAACCATTAAAAAATCAATACTTAGCTTTTAGGTGATGAATTAATTAATGGAGTGTGAATGCTTGAAGTTTGCATTACCCAGCATGCACTATGGCTTTTCATAACATCCCTGTCAAGGGAAACAGTATGCAAAGTACCATGATGTTATTAGTTGGGAAATTGCTTATAAAAACATATCAATCCTTGTTTCCCAATGAGAATATTCTGATTAAAAATGCCTTATGGAGAGATGGGGATACGATTCTTCTTTTTTAAAAAAGTTTTTTATTGTGAGTTGAGTGCAAGTTTACAGGGCAGATCATCAGTTTTACAATCAGCAAATCGTACACCTTGTTTCATTACAATGATTATAATCCCCTCCATGTACCATCAGTTAACAGTATTTCTCTCTATTCATTTTAGCTCTCTCTCTCTCTTTTTTTTTTTTTTTTTAACATTCAGGCATATATAATAATTTACACCTCCAAAGGGCACATTCTGCTAGTCTGCCTCTTGACCACCAGCTCTCAGTCTCTCTCTTTCCATGAATCTAGAGTCCTCAGGTGTTCCCTCTCTCCATGTCCCCATCTCTGCCTCCATCTCTAGTGTTCCTGCTTCTCTGGATAATGTCTCGTGTTCCGCTTGTGCTCTTCTCCCTTCATGGTTTTAGGGTCCTCTGTTTTTGGACTGTAAGATAAACTACTCCCCGTTTTTGTTACCAAACTTCTATCTTTACAATTGTGACATTTGCAATTAGTCATGATAACAATTGCTCACTATTGGAATCATAAGAATCTTATCCCCATCTGTTTTTACCAGACCCATCTAAACAAGATGAAAACTATTCATTGGGGACTCTATCTTCCCCCACATATGCTTAAACTAAACTTTCTCTTGAAACCTTGTAAGCCAGTTACTTTGTGCCTTTATCACCCCTTTATTTTAGGTAGATAATGTCTAAGTTTCCAGTCCCTATCTATCCTATTTGCAGAGGGGATAGCATTGACACTTGATGTGAAGATTCCTTTACTCTCTGATGGTATTTAGAGTTACTACCTCCATGAGTATAGGTAAAGTTCATCAATTTGTAGCAATTTACCCTCATTTCCTTTATCAAAAATTGTTTTTTTTTTTTAATCTTCCTCTAGTCGAGTTCTGATTATCAAGTCATCGAGGCTAGGTTAAATGGGTACTATCTGCAAGTTTGGGTGTTCTTGTGTGTCTCCCCTCACTTCATATCAGCTGGATGCTTCACTCTCAGCTCTAGCCCTCTGTGGTTATGTCCTTGTCCATGGGCTCAGGTGTTCCCAGATTTCACCCACCCATCCCTTCCTCTTGTTTCTCTCATCTCCAGGTCAACGGGAATCTATGGAACGTGGTTGAACTCAGCCCGGGGATAAGGTCCTTATGATTGAATAGTGAGTAATTATTATCATGACTAATTGTGACTGTCACAATTGTAAAGATAGAAGTTTTGTAACAAAAATGGGGGAGTACTTAAACTTCCAGTCCAGAAACAGAGGACCCTAGGACCATTAAGGGAGAAGCACAAGCGGAATGTGAGACCTTATCCAGAGAAGCAGTGACACTAGAGATGGAGGCAGAGATGAGGACATGGAGAAAGGGAGCAGCTGAGGATTCTAGACTCATGGAAAGAGAGGGACTGAGTGCTGGTGGCCAGGAGGTAGGCTTGAAGAATGTGCCCTTTGGTTGTTTAAATTATTATCTATTTCTGAGTGTTTTTGTATATGTCTCCCAACCCCCGCAAATAAAAAGAAAAACAGAGACAGTGGAAGCAAATACCGTTGAATGATGATGCACGGAGGAGATTATAAACACTGCAATGAAACAATGGTGTAAAACCAATGTTCTCCCATGTAAGCTATCACTCAGTTCACAATAATTAAAAAAAAAAAAACCAGTATGATGATTCCTCAAAAAGTGAAAAATAGAATTACCATAAGACCTAGCAATTCCACTCATTAAGTATACATCCAAGATACTTAAAACCAGGGTCTCAAACAAATATTTATGCATGGACATATACTGCCCCATTAATCACAATGGCCAAAAGGTCGAAACAACCCAAATGTCCATCAACAAATGAACGGTTAAACAAAACATAGTACCTACGAGGAAGCTCCAAAAAGTTCATGAAAAAATGGCATTAAAAGAAGTTTTATGATTGGTTGGCAATTTCCCACATCTTTTAGAAGCCCCCTCATATGTATAATGACTAGTACTCAGCTGTAGAGAAATGAAGTCTTGATACATGCTACAACACGGATGAACTGAGTGAAATAAGATGGCTTATTTCACTGTGCTGAGTGAATAAGTCAGACGCAAAAGGACACATGATATGATCCCACGTAAATGAAATTAGCTAGAGTAAATGAATGTGTGCAGACAATGGTTGATCAGTGGTTCTCAGGGTAGGTGAAAGGAGTCCTTGTGGTGCAGTGGGAGAAGAATGAGGCTATTTGCTCCTGTAAAAATGGACAGTCTCAGAAACCCTAAGGAACACTTCTACTCTGCCCTGAGGGGTCACTATGAGCTGGAATCAATTCGAAGGCAGCAGGGAGGGGTAAGCAACAGGGAGGGGGACAGGGAGACTCGAAGCTTAAGAGACACTGAACTTCTTCTGTTAAGGGTGATGTATAAGTTTGTCATCCTGTGGTGACTTGCATGTTGCTGTGATGCTGAAAACTATGCCATCGGTACTTTAAATACCAGCAAGGTACATCCATGGTAGACAGTTTCAGCTGAGCTTCCAGACTCAGACAGTCTAGGAAAGAGACTGTCTACTTGTGAATGGTTAGTCACTAAAAACCTTATGTCACATTGCACCAGAATATTAAATACTGACATGAGATGGATTGGCACAGTGGCAACAGCAATGGGTTCAATGCGTGGGAGGATGGAGCAGGACAGGACAGCAATGGAGATGAAGAGAAACTTACAGGAAATTTAAAGGAGGAGAAAAGCAATGGAAATCAAAAGAAACTTAAAGTAGATTTACAGGAGGGAAAAGGAAACATAACCACAGTGTTTATATTTACAACTGAATAAACTATAAAGAAATGCAAGAAAGTGATTATGATAGAAAAATATGCCTTTTGTAAGAAACACAATTCACTTATTTTAGTGATGGAAGTAACAAGTGTTGATGATAAAAATAAGTTAAGTTAAATCCAGAGATAAAATAATCAGACTGATCTGACTCATTTTAATTGAAAAGACAAAAGTAATGATGTCATACAACAACATGATCTTAAACTGAAAGGCTGTGAAGACTGGGAAATGGAATTTTACTATTTCCTCCATAAAATTTAAAATGGCTTCTGGAAAACAGGTCATATTTTTCTAATTCCATTTGAGCTTATTTTATCCAGTGCTTCTTTCCAATTCTTTCAAAAATGTCTTTCTGAAATATATTGTTGTTAGGTGCTGTTGAGACAGTTCCAAATCACAGTGGCCCTATGTACAAAAGACTGACGCTCAGCGCTCAGTGCTATAGCATCTCGCAATCGGAGGCGTGTTTGAGCCCACTGATGCAGCCACTGTGGCAATCCATCTCATTGAGGGTCATTCTTCCACTGACTCTCTATCAAACGTTATGTCCTTCTCAAGGGACTGATCCTTTCTGATAACATGTCAAAGTAAGCAAGAGGCAATCCCACCATCTTTACTTCTATGGAGTATTTTGGCTGCACTTCTTCCAAAACTATCAGTTGTATATTTTATATTCTTCACTAATACCATTTTTGCTGTTGTTAAGTGCCATCAAGTCGGTTCCGACCCATAGCGACCCTGTGTAGGGTTTCCAAGGAGTGGCTGGTGAGCCTGAACCGCCAACCTTGCAGTTCAAACACTTTGCTATCCAGCACATTAACCCACCGCATCACACCAGTACTCTATATCAACTAAGACTTCAACTGAGATTACACAGAGACATATATAATAGGATCCTAGTACTTACATAAGGTGATACAATAAAGTAAATCACCAATAACAAGAATGGAATAGTCTAAACAGAGCACGTTCTGTATTGTAGAGAACAAAACATATCATTTAAGGAATGACCTTTAAGAAAAAGAATATCAAATTACAAATATAAAATTAAATATGAAGAATTCTACTTTGAACTATAATTTGAGTCAGATATAGATTCCCACTGAGAATAACTAGTAAAGTGAAGAAAATTTTCTTAAAAATGGATTGCTTACAAGCACTGGAGAGCTATTATAACAACTAAGACTTGTGAAACAATATATCTGAGAAGTGGAAACCATGCACATGGGAGAGGATACACTTTTAGCCTCCAGACACGTGCTGATTCTTAATATAGCAATTACATGATTAGTGGTGGTGGTTATATGCCGTGGAGTCAGTTAACGATTCATAGTGACCCTGCATAGGATTTCCAAGGCTGTATCTCTTTAAGGGAGCAGAAAGCCTCATCTTTCTCCCATGGTAAAGCTGGTAGTTTCAAACTGCTGACCTTTTAACATGATTAGTTTATTCAAATAATCAGTTGGTCTAGTAAGAAATCAGGAATCCTGGTGTGAACCTGTAGGATCAGTACTGGATTTTGAACCACAAAGTCTACAGTTCAAACCCACCAGCTGTTCCTTGGAAACCCAATACAGTGCTGCTAAGAGTCAGAACTGACTCAAAAGTACTTAACAATAACAACAGAAAGAAACCAAAAGGAAATAAAAATATTTTAAGCAATGTGATCATGAAAATTAGTCATAAAGTAGACAATTTCAAAGGCTGAAACTGATGACTTAATTAGAGATGTCAAGAAGTTAGTAAGCATTAAAACAACAGCAAGGAAGAAAATGAAAATAAAACCCATGAACAAAATGAATTCAGAGCAGAAAATTACTTGGAATAATGAAAGCAGGAGCATCACAAATAAACACACAACAAAAAGACAGCTTTTAATTCATGTTGTTGCTGTTGTTATGTGCCGTGGAGTCCGTTCTGACTCATAGCCACCCTGTACAGGGTTTTCGAGGCTGTAAATATTTACGGGAGCAGAAAGCCTCATCTGTCTTTTGTGGAACAGCTGGTAGTTTTGAACTACTGACTGTGAGGTTAGCAGCCCGATTCGTAACCACTACACTACATACCTATTGATAATTACACTAAATGTAAATGAATTAAATGTACCAGTCAAGAAACATAGAGTAACAGAACAACTAAGAAAATAGCATCCTTTGATATGCTGTCTACAAGAGACACACTTTACAAACAAAGACAAAAATAGACTTAAAATCAAAGGATGGGAAAAAATATATATCAAGCTAATGGCAATGTAAAATAAGCAGGGGTTGCAATTTTAATCTCTGATAAAATAGACTTAAGGTAAAAACCAGTATAAGAGACAAAGAAGAATACTATAGCATGACTACAGGGTCAACTGAACAAGAGGTAATAACCATAAAAAATACTTGTGCCCCTAATGAAACAGGCTCAAAATACATAAAAAATTCTAATTGAACTGAAAAAACTCCACAATAATGGTAGACGATTATTTTGTCTTTTTAATGAAGGAAAAAACAACTAGAAATAAACTCAACAAAGACACAGAAAAATTAAACGCCATCAACCAACTTGACCTCATAGACATATACAGAGCACACAACCCAACCAACAGCAAAACATACATTTATCTCCAGTACACATGAAACTTTCTCCAGAATTGACCATGTGTTAAATCACAAAAGCAAACATCAATAAATTTTAAAAACATCAAAATACTACAAAGCATCATATCGGATCGCAATGCTAAAAAATCAGAATCAACAATACAAAGATTAAGGAAAACAACAAATACATAGAAATTGAATAACACTCTGCTTAAAAGCTACTGGGTCATAGAAGAAATAAAGAATGGAATGAAAAAAAAATCCTTGAATCAAACAAGAATAAAACATTACATACCAAAACCTTTGGAACACATCAAAAGCAATGTTGAGAGAGCAATTTATAACAATAAATACACACGAAAAAAGAGAGAACTGAAAGCAACATTTTAGCCCAATGTCTCCGAAAACTGGAACAACAGCAGTGAAGTAAGTCTACAGCTTCCAGAAATAAAGAAATAATGAAGGTTAAGCAGAAACAAATGAAAAAGAAAGAAAGAAAAATCATTAGAATGAATCAATCAGACAAGAGGTTGGTTGTCTGAAAGGATTAACAAAATCAACAAACCATTGGCAAATCAACAAAAGAAATGAAGGCAAAGACACAAACAACACGAATAGGAATTTAAACAAATAGGAATTTATGTGAGGTGAAGTCACAACAGAACCAATAGCAAAAAAAAAAAAGATAATAACATGATACTATGAAGATTATATCTGAACTAACTTAAAAATCTAGAATACATGGACAAATTTCTAGAAACACTTGACCTACTTAAAGTAATATAGACTGAAGTAGAAAGTGTAAACAGACCTATTATGAGTTGGGCTGTTAATCTCCAGGTCAGCAATTCAAACTACCAGCAGGTTCTGCAGGAGAAAGATGAGGCTTTCTGCTCTTGTAAAGATTTATAGCGTTAGCCCATGCAAACCTGCCTAATTATTCTCCCATTCTCCCCCCCCACACACACCCACCAACACCCAAACTATCCTGTATCTATTCCCTACCCTGTGCTCCTCCTTCCCCTCTCTCCCTTTCTCCCAACCCATACAGCCCAGTAACCAGCAATTTTTTTTTTTTTTCCCTTTTAGTATGGGTACTTTTTCTTAATCTTTTACAGTAATGGTCCTATGCAGTATTTCCCCTTTTGTGACTAATTTCACTCAGCATAATGTCCTCAAGGTTCACCCATTTTATAAGGTAACTTGCAGCTTCCTTGTTAATCTTCAAGGTAGAATAATATTCCATTGTGTGTACGTACCAAAGTTTGTTTATCCATTCTTCCATTGATGGGCACTTAGGCTGTCTCCATCTTTTTGCTGTTGCAAATAGTGCTGCTATGAACATTAGTGTGCATATGTCTACTCGTGTTATGGCTCATATTTTTTGTGGATAAGTGCCAAGTAGAGGAATTGCTGGATCATAACGTATCTCTATTTCCAACCTTCTGAGGAAGCGCCATATTGCTTTCCAGAGTGGGTGGTCCATTTGGCAATCCCACCAGCGATGCAGGAGCGCCCCAGTCTCCTACATCCTTGCCAGCATTTATTGCTCTCTCTCTCTCTCTTTTTTTAACTTTGTTGTTATTGCTGGTGTGAGATGATATCTCATTGTTGTTTTGATTTGCATTTATAGAGATTTGCAATGATTTGTATTGATAGTGATCATGAACATTTCTTCATATGTTTGTTGGCTGCCCGGATATCCTCCCTGGTGAAGTGCTCTGTTCATGTCCTGTGCCCATTTTTTTATTGGGTTATTTGTCTTTTTTTGTAGAGGTTTCTGGTTGCAGTTTCCTATATATTTTAGAAATTAGTCCCTTGTCTGATGTGTCATTGGAAAAGATTTTTTCCCATTCTGTGGGCTCCTTTTCACTCTGTTGATGAAATATTTTGATGGACAAAAGTTTTTTAATTTTTAGTATATCCCAGTCATCTATTTTTTCAGCTTTTGTGTGTGCAATTTTCAAAATGTTTGGTAGTCTGTGTATGCCCTGTATTAGAGTCCTCACATTCGTCCCTATTTTTTCATTGATGGTCTTTATAATTCTGGGATTCACATTTAGATCTTTAACCCATGCTGAGTAGATTTTTGTATAAGGGGTGAAATAAAGGTCTTGCTTCAATCTTTTGCATATCACTTTCCAGTTCTGCCAGCACTATCTGTTGAGACTATCTCCTCCCCATGTGAAATACTTAGGCACTTTCTTGAAAATCAGTTGGCTGTATGTGGATGGGTTAATTTCTGGATTCTCAATTCTGTTACATTGATCAATGTACCTTTCATTGTGCCAGTACCAGGCTGTTGTGACCACTGTAGCCATGTAGTAAATTTTGAAATCAGGAAGTGAGAGGTTTCCAACCTTATTATTCTTCTTAAGCAGTGTTTATGCTTATCCTAGGTCTCTTTCCTTTCCATATAAAGTTTGCCATTGTTTTTTCCATCTCTTTGAAGAATGTCATTGGAATCTGGATTGGGATTCCTTTATTTTGTAAATTCCTTTGGGGATTATTGACATTTTCACAATGTTGAGTCTTCCTATCCAGCGTTGTATATTCTTCCATTTTTGTAAGTCTATTTTGGTTTCTTGTAGTAATGTTTTGTAGTTTTCTCTGTATTGGTCCTTTGTTTCTCTGGTTACATTTATTCCTAAATATTTCATCCTTTGGATGGCTATTGTAAATGGTATTGCTTTCCTAATGTCCTTTTCTGCGCTGTCATTGTTACTATAGAGGAATCCAACTGATTTTTGTATATTGATCTTATACCCTGTCACTTTGCTGCATCTTCCAATGAGGTCTAATAGCTTTTTTTTACTAAGTCTTTGGGGTTTTCTATGTATAGGATCACATCATCTGCAAATAGGGAGAGTTTTATTTCCTCTTTGCCAATTTGGATGCATTTAATTTCCCTATCTTGCCATATAGCTCTAAGACTTCCAGCACAATATTGAATAGGAGTGGTGACAAAGGGCATCCTTGTCTGGTTCCTGTTTGCAGAGGGAAGGCTTTCAGTTTCTCTCCATTGAGAGTAATGTAGGCTGATGGTTTTGTATATATGCTCTTAATTATGTTGAAGAATTTCCCTTCAATTCCTACTTTGTTGAGTGTTTTTATCAGGAATGGATGTTAGATTTGTCAAATGCCCTTTCTACATCAATCAATATGATCATGTGGTTCTTTTCTTATTTATATGGTGGACTACATTGATTGTTTTTCTGATGTTGAACCATCCTGGCATCCCTGGTATGAATCCCACTTGGTCGTGATGGATTATTTTTTTGATGTGCTGCAAAATTCTGTTGGCTAGGATTTTGTTGAGAATTTTTGCATCTATGTTCATGAGGATATTGGTGTATAATTTTCTTTCTTAGTAAAGCCCTTTCCTGGTTTTGGTATGAGGGTTATGCTTGCTTCATAAAATGTAGTAGGACATTTTCCAACTTCTTCTACATTCTGGAATAATTTGAGCAGAATTGGTGAAAACTCTTCCCTTAATGTTTGGTAGAACTCTCCAGCGAAGCCATCTGGGCCTGGACTTCTTTTGGTTGGGAAGTTTTTTATAACCTGATCAATTTCTTCTTTTGTTATGGGTCTGTTCAAGTCTTTTATTTCACTCTGTATAAGTTTAGGTCATGTTTTGCTAAAAATGTATCCATCTCCTCTAAGTTTTCAAATTTGTCGGTGTACAACTTTTCATAGTATTCTGTCATTGTCCTTTTGATTTCCTTTTGTTTCATTGTGACATCGCCCATGTGGTTTCTAATGCGTGTTATCTGTGTCTTCTCCCTCTTTTCTTTTGTTAGGTTTGCCAATGTTTTATCAATTTTATTAATCCTTTCAAAGAGCCAGCTTCTTGTCCTGTTGATTCTTTCTATAGTTTTTCTGTGTTCTATCCCATTGATTTCTGCTCAAATCTTTCTTATTTCTTTTGGTGACTGTAGGTTCCCTCTGTTGATCTAATTGTTGGAGGTGTTGTGTTAGTGTGTTAATTTTCGTTCTTTCTTCTTTTTGGATGTGAACATTTGTCAAATAAATTGTACTCTCAGGACAGCTTTTGCCATGTCCCAAAAATTTTGGTATGTTGTGTTTTCATTCTCATTTGTTTCTAGGAACTTTGTGAGTTTATGTTTAATTTCTTCTATTATCCACTTTTCAGCAGGGTGTTATTCCGTTTCCATGTATTCTACTTTATTTCCTTGATTTTCTTATTGATGATTTCTAGTTTTATGGCATTGTGGATTGAAAAGATGCTTTGCAGTATTTTGAGGTTTGTAAATTTATGGGGGTTTCCTTTGTGACTTAACACATGATCTATTCTGGAGAATGTTCCATGTGCACTGGAAAAGAATGTGTATTGTGCTGTTGTTGGGTTGAATGTGCTGTACACATCTATGAGGTCAAGTTGGTTGATTGTGCTGTTAACTTCCTCTGTAACTTTGTTGAGTTTCTTTCTGGTTGTTCTATCCCTTTTTGAAAGTGGCATATTAAAATCTCCTACTACAATTATAGATTTGTCTATTTCTTTCTTCAATTCTAGTAAGGTTCGCTTTTTATATCTTGGTGCTCTTTCATTGGGAGCATAGATATTTATTATGGTTATGTCATTCTGCTCAATTGACCCTTTAATCATGAGATAGTGTCCTTGTTTACCTCTTATGCTGGTTTTTACCTTCAAGTTTATTTTATCAGAGATTAGTATTGCCACTCCTGCTTGTTTTTTATTGCAGTTATCTGGTTATATTTTTTTCCCATCCACTGTGAATTCTTCTATGTCTACTGAGGTGCGCTGACTGAGTAAAGGTTTTCCCACATTGTTTACATTCATATGGTCTAGCTCCACTGTGCATTCTTACATGTACAGTGAGGGCTGAGGCCTGAATAAAAGCTTTCCTCCATTCCTTACAGTTATAAGGCCTAGCTCCAGTGTGAGATCATATGTGTATAGTTAGGGCTGAAGCCTGAATAAAAGCTTTCCCACATTTCTTACATTCATAAGGCCTCTCTGCAATGTGACCTCTTATATGTGATGTGAGGTTTGAGGAATGAATAAAGGTTTTCCCACATTCCTTACATTCCTAAGGCCTCTCTCCACTGTGAATTCTTGCATGTTGAGTAAGGAATGAGGCCTGAATAAAGGTCTTCCCCCATTCCTTACATTTATATGGCCCAATTCCACTGTGAGTTCTTGTCTAAAATGAGGCTTGAAACTGAGCAAAGGCTTTCCCACATTCTTTACATTCAAGGAGCTTTTCTCCACTGTGAATTCTTATATGTGTGGTGAGATGTGATGCTTGACTAAAGGTTTTTCCACATTTCTTTACATTCATAAGGTTTCTCTCCACTGTGAGTTCTTCTATGTTTAGTGAGGTTTGGGTCCTGACTAAAGGCTTTCCCACATTCCTTACATCCATAAGGTCTAATTCCACTGTGAGTTCTGATATGTGCAGTGAGGTTAGATGACTTAGCAAAAGTTTTCCCACATTCCTTACATTCATAAGGCCTCTCTCCACTGTGAGTTTTTATGTGTTCAGTGAGGTGTGAGGAATGACT
>NW_006408558.1:2753571-2769030 GCF_000296735.1 Chrysochloris asiatica | reverse complement strand
TGCATTAGGCAAATCTGCTGCACAGGAACTTTTTAAAGTGTTGAAGAGCAAAGATGTCAGCTTGAGGACTAAGGTGCGCCTGACCCCAAGCCATGGTATTTTCAATAACCTCATATGTATATGAAAGCTGGACAGTGAATAAGGAAGACTGTAGAAGAATAGATGCTTTGAGTTATGGTGTTGGAGGAGAATATTGGAAGTGCTATGGGCTGCCAAAGAACCAGTAGATCCATTTTGGAAGAAGGCAGACACAGTGCTCCTTGGAGGCCAAGATAGCCAAACTTCATCTCTCATACTTCGGACAGATTGTCAGGAAGGACCAGTAGCTGGAGAAGGATATCATGTTTGGTAAGGTGGAGGGTCAGAGAAAAAGAGGAAGACCCCCCAATGAGATGGATTGACCATGTGGCAGCATCGATAGACTCAAGTGTGGCAACAGTATTGAGGTTGACCCAGGATTGGGTAGTGTCTTGTTCTGCTGTGCATAAGGTCGCTATGAGTCGGTACCAACTCAATGGCACCTAATAACAACCTGCTGCTCTTTATTGTTACATGATTCAGAGATTTCTCCTAACATGAGTGACCAGGTGTTATTCTTCATGAATTGCAACATTTGTTCATAGGATAGCTTACCTCCGTCATTAAGGTTTTGAGAGACTACTGAAGCCAGGTTTCTGAAGGTTTCCATCATCACATCTCTGTAGATTTGCCTTTGAGAAACATCCAGCAAAGCCCATTCTTCCTGGCTAAAGATCACAGCCACATCCTCAATGACCACTGAGTCCTCACACAGCTGGAAGAAACCAATGAAACAGGACTGTCAAACCTCTTAACAGCATTTTGAATTGCAGAAATCCCTAATTTTGAGGGAATCCAATTTGTAAATTTATTTTATACATTGTGCTACTATTGCTGTAATAACAAAGAAATCTTTACTTAATCCACAATCACAAAGAGTTTCTCCTATGTTTTCTTATGGAGTGTTACAAGTTTTACATTTTACATTTAGGTCTATGATCTATTTTGAGTTAAAATTTGAACATGATACATGAAATAGATCAAACTAAGTTTTTTTGTTTTTTTGGTTGCATATAGTCAATCATTCCAATTCAGCGGATAAAAGACTGTCTTTTCTCCATTGAATTACTGGTGTGCCTGGAATGTTCAAATTTTAACATAGGAGAAACTCTTCGTGGATTAGGTGTGTCATAGTAGAAACTGGAGTCCTGGTGTGGCCCTGTGGGCTAATGAGTCAGACTGCAGTCGTTTGAACAGCAGGGTCAGTGGTTCAAGTTCACCAGCTGCTCCTTGGAAACCCTCGAAAAGGTCGCTATGGGTCGGAATCGACTCAAGGGCACTTAACAACAACAACATAGTAGAAATTGGAGTCCTGGTGTGGCACTGTAGGATAAGCATTGAACTACTAACCAGTGATTCATTTCACCAGTCACTTCTTGGAAACCTTATACAAGGTCACTATAAGTTGGAATTTACTCAACAGCACTCAACAACAACAGTAAAAATGGAATTGTCTCCATATGTGTGGACCTATTTCTGGTCTCTATATTCTGTTCTATTGATTTATTTATCTATGTGGACACAAATCTACACTATATTAGTACTGTAGATATAAACAAAGTTTTGTGATCTGATAGTGTTAGTCATCTAGCTTTGCTTTTCTTTTTCAAAGTAGTTTCAGCTCTTCTATATTCTTTGCACTTCCATGTGAACTTTAGATCAGCTGCTCATTTTCTACAAAACTCAATAAAAACCTTCTGGGGTTCTGATTGGGATTGTCTGAATCTCATAGGAGGATAATTAACATCTTAACAATAAGGAGTATTTCAAACGTTCCCTTTTTTAGCTCCTCTTTAGTTTCTCTCACAAATGTTTTGCCATTTTTGGTGAACATACCTTTAATGTATTTTGTCAGCTCAAACCCTGAATATCTTACATTTTTTATGTAATTTGTAAATATTTATTTCAACTGCTGATTATTTTGTTCTCATTGTTTTAGTTGTTGTTTATTGATCCCTTATCCTGTAAACTCATTTAATACATATAGTTGATTTAATTGAATTTTTTATATAAAGGATCATCTTGTCTGTGAATACAGTTTTGCTGCTCCAATTCCAATTTAGATGCCTTTGATTGGTTTAGATTTTTTGGTCTGATTGTTCTGATGGATATCCCTAGTACAGTGCTGAATAAAAGTAATGATAGCAGACATTCTTGTTTTGTTCCTGATGTTAGGAAGAAAGCATTAAGTCTTTAATCATTCGTAAGATGCTAGTTTTACCAATTGCTGAGCTGATGCTGAATCACAGGAACCTTATAGTGCAGAGTAGAACTGCCCTATAGCATTTGCAAGCTTGTGATCTTTAAGAGAGGAGACTACCACATCTTTCTCCTGAAGAATGCCCGTTAGATTCAAACCCTAAATCTTTACATTATCAACCAAGAACTTAACCACTGTGTCCCCACAGTCCTGATTCTAACTATAGGTTTTTAATATTTGCCATTTATTACTTGGGTTAAGAACTTTCATATGGTTAACTTTTATTTTCCATGTTTTGTGTGTTTTTTTCAGCTTCTTCTTCTTCTTGTTATAGTCTTTGTTGCTACTTCAGGAAAGCAATTGAGTCCAGCTGCTGATACTCCATCTTGAACACAAACGGCTTTGTAGTTTTAGATTCTAGTTACTCTAGCCATTTTCAGATCACTAACATACCAACTATATGTATCACCCTGGTGAAAAATAATAAGCCTTAAATACTTTAGTTACTATTACATGCTGCAATAATATTATATGTTATGTTATTGTTAAGTGCCATCAAGTCATTCCTGTCTCACAGAAACCTTGTATAGGGTTTTTAAGGAGCAGCTGGTGAGCTTGAATCACCGACCCTGTGGTTCAAGCCCATCTGGCAGCCCAGCACATTAACCTGCAGCGCCCCACCTGGACTCCATATGCTATATAAATGCTATATTATTACAATATGTGTAGTTAATTTAACCTTGCTTTTATTAAGTTTACAAATAATACTTCTTATTATCATATTGCTTTATGCAAACAATGTTTATATTTACCCAAATGCTTTACATTTTGTCTTCTCATTCCTTGTTGCATAGCTTTTCTTCTTCCTTAAGTTGCCTTTTGTTAAGTGCCATTGAGTCAGTTCTGACACATAGTGACCCTGTATAGAGTTTCCAAGGAGCAGCTGGTGAGCTTGAACCACTGACCTTGAGGTTCAAACTGACTTTGCAGTCCAGTGCATTAGACCACAGTGCCACACCAGGACTCCTTTACAAGGGCCATTTGTGAGAATCTGGGATAGAACCTTTTCTAAATGTCTGCCATCACTTTTGAAGATAATTCTACTATTGAAGATAATTCTACTAGGTATATCATTCTGGATCGCAAGTTATTTACTTTTGGCATCTGCAATATGTCATTTTAGTTTTTTCTTTTTCTTCTTCTGGTGTTTTTTTGTCTAGTTTTCCCCACTATACTATGTGGAAGTATAAGTTATATTATGACTATTCTGCTTTGTCTTTCTGAATCTGGAAATTCTGAACCTTTGCTTAAAAGATGGATGTGGCTGAGGAGGCTGCTCTCCAGAAGGCTAAGCTTTATGTGAGGTGCCTAGTAGGTTGTGGTGTTAAGATGGGCAGGGCAAGCCTTTCTCTGCTCAGATATCCCACTTTGACTGGGTATCATGTTTAGTTTTGTTATGTTGTTTTCTTCAAATTCTGTGTCTGTCTGGTGTCACAAGTTAGAAGCTGGCAGCTTGCAAGGAAAGCACTAGTTTGAGTTTGTTTTCCTCTCTTGATTCACACTTTCACATTTTTTTCTGGACTTGACGATTTCCTTAGCTTCACTGCCAGTTAAGCAGGCATTTAAAGCAGTGTTTAAATAAAATAGTTTAGGATTAATTTCAGTGTTTTTCTTATGGAGACAAAATGTCAGGCAATCTAGTCTGCTTTATTGCCAGAAAAGGTAGTATGAGAATTGAGTCATGCATTGTTTGTTACATGTTGGTTTCCACTATTAGACTGTGAACTCCATCCAGTTTGGACTGTATTTTAGTTATTTTTGATCCCTCAGATCCACCACATGGCCTGCGATGTAATACACATCAACAAATACTTCAGGTTTTAAAGTAATAATGCAAGGGGAACCAGGATTGGTATGAATTTCGGTAGAGTGAATGTGTAACATCTTTTTACTATCATTATTGCTTTATGCAAACAATGCTTTACCCAAATGCTTTACATTTTGTCTTTCCATTCCTTGTTGCATAGCTTTTTTTCTTCCTTAAGTTGTCTTTTGTTAAGTGTCATTAAGAGCTTCAATGTGTAGTAAGGAGCAAAGACAGGCCATTGGGTATAGAAACTAGAAGCTAATTTTGAAGCAACAGTTTATGTAAGACAGTAGGAAGAAAAGGTTTATAGAGGTAAGCAGAAGAGTAGGAGGTAAATGCTGAAGTGGCATCTTCAAGTTGTGTGAAGTTGATGGCAAAAAGATGGAGAGGCTGAGAGCTTGATGGGGAGGAAAGGTGGAGAAAATAAACATTTTTAATGTGAGAGCTCTTTAATCAGAATTAAGAGTGGGAAGATTCAATGAAGGATGTGATATTAAAGAAAAAGAAGAGTGGGTAGCTGATAGAATAAGTTCATTGAGGAGCTAAAAAAAATATGGGGTCAAGAGTATGGTTAGAGCAATTAGTTTCAAAAAAGAGGAGAGAACGAAAGAATGTGTGGAAATATAATTGAGTTAAAAACTGAAAAATGAGAGAGGTTGGAAGATTTTTACCTGATGGAAACTATTTTCTCATTTATTTATAAAGTAATTTCCCACCTACGACACACAAAAAAAGATTAGAAGCAACTGGAATGTTGGTAAAAGGAAAAGAAACTTAATCCTGAGTAACTTTATTAGCATAGCTGCAACAGAATTCACAGCAATGGGAGCTCAAAGCTTCTAAGGGATTCGTTCCAGTTTGACCCCCTTCCTAAGAACTGCATTCCCACCCCAGATACACCAAATCAGATTCTACATTTTACCATAGTTTCCAGAATCATCTGTGGGATCTTGTTAAATCTAGATTCAGAGTTTTATAGATCCCCATGGGATGGGTTAGAAATGCAAATTTCCCACAGTGGGTCAAACTGAAATGAGCCAGTTTAAAACCCCATGATAGCTAATATTGAATTTCTTAGGAAAGGATAACAACAAGAAAAGATTTGGGGAAGAGGCCCATATGATTCCAACAAAACACCATCTACTCGCTCATTAATTTTCACTTGGCACTCTCATATGAGTGGAGCTCTGGTAGCGTAGTGGTTACGAATCGGGCTGCAAACCTTAAGGTCAGCGGTTCGAAACTACCAGCCGCTCCGCGGGAGTAAGGATTTACACCCTCGGAAACCCTGTACAGGGTCGCTATGGGTCGGAACCGACTTGACGGCACTTAACAACAACAACAATGAATGCATTAAATATTTTATTTTAGCCGCAATGATTATCACCTCTGCCAAATTACCAGTAGGCTTATTTAGAACCTTGATCTGAAACACAAAGGAGAGATCTTTCCTGAGGCCAAAGTGGAAGAATCCGGCTCCCTTTATTCAGATGTAGACAAGTATTAGGGATGAATTTTCACCAATTTTGCTCTCCATTTCTAGACTTGGAAACTTGGAGACTCAATGCTAAATTTCAATATGCACTGAAATCTCAGTATCATACATCGTCTGCTATGATGATGCCAAATTGTATCATACAAAATGTCAAAAATCAATTCCTATATCGACCAGACCCATGGCACAGCTTTATACTTATAATGTGCCACAAAGTTTGTTAATATTCCAGGTATAATTTCAGTTTGAAATTTTGTACTGGCACTTAAAATTTGATATAATATTTAATTTTAATAGTATCCAGTGCAGGTAGTTATTTTTTGAATCACTGACAAGAAATTATCTATTTAGTAGAAGACTGCTTCTACCCTTAGATTTTTCACCAACTGATTGCTTTAGAAAGAAATCCACAGTCCTGAATATTCACTTAGTATGTCTGTGAAAGGCAATAGCCCAATGCAAATATTATAATAAAAGATGAAACTAAGGACGGGCCAAATGAGAAGCAAAGATTAGATGGAAAATGCTCTTTCCAAAATGAAACACTTAGTCCAGGAAAGCCTGGGGTGTCAAACTTTGAACCTGAGAAGAACTTGGCTCTGAAATTCTGGCCTCCCATACGTGTCTGTCTATTACTTCTGTGTGTGGCTCCAGCTGACACAAGCATGGAGAAAAAGAAAACTAATTCCAGCTCTGAATGCATGGCTGTCTGAACACAAAATCTTATTCTTCTATCCTCTCAGGTTGCCAGTATCTAACGTCTCCTTTTCAACCACCACATCAGAGATCTCGCTGTAGACTCATTCTAGGGTTCCATTCTTGTTCCCCATTGCCCTTCAAAGTATCACCAACTGGTAGTTAAACTAATGACTTGTGTTAGGAAATGCAAGTGTAACTAATGCATTTTAATAGGTGTTCTTTAGGAGTGAATGTCAGGAGTGAATATAACAGAATGAATGTTGAGCACTGATTAGAACTGGCCTTGTGTCTATTCTTGCTTCAGACCTTTAGGATGATTTTCTAATGTTTATGGAGTCCTGGTGTAGTGCTGCAGGATAATACACTGGAACACAAGGTAGGCTTGAATGAAAAGGTTGGTGGTTCTAACTCACATGCTACTCCTTGGAAATCCTACACAGGATCGCTATGAGTTGGAACTGACTCAACAGCACTTAAGAACAACAAGAAGAAAGATATTAGACATATAGACCAATTAATTGCCGTGGAATTGATTGTGCATTATGGTGACTCTGTGTATATCAGAGTAGACATATATTCCGTAGGGTTTTTCAGAGATAGATGTCCATGTCTCTGTACCCAGGCACCTCTTAATGGACTCAAACGTCTAACCTTTTGGTTAGTAGATGAGCATATGAGATGTTTGTACTCAGGGACTCCACCAAGTATATACTTTGCCTCAAATATTGTGTTGTTGTCAGATGAATTATCTCTTTTAACTTCAGAGGGCTTCATTAACATTTTCAAAAATAAGCTAAACCAGTATGTATTTCAGTCATGTGCCTGAGTGATGTAAACAGTTTGTGCTCCACTACTAACCTGAAAATTGGCAGTTCAAATCCATCCAATGACACCATGGAAGGCCATTATAATAATCTGCTTCATTACAGATTACAGTCAAGAAACATTTTCTTATGGTACTCCTATGGTTTCTAATCACACTGTAAAATGCAAAGTCTCCACAATGCTCTACAAGGATTTACCTTGTCTGGCCTCTGTGGGTATCTCCGCCTTGATCTCTATGACTCCCTTTCTCCCTGTAGTAACTACGTGGTCTCCTTATTATTCTTTGGACATAGAAAGTTTATTCACACTCAGAATCTTTGCATAACTTAGTCTCAATGGCCAGAATGCTCATCTCCCAAGCTTTCTGGGCATTGAGACTAAGTCATGCAAAGACTCAGTTATGCATCCCTAATTTCATGTAAGTCTCCTACCAAATGGATTCTTTTCAGATCCAAACCAAAACCAAACCCACTTCCATTAACTCAATTCTGACTCATAGCAATACTACAGGACACAATAGAACTACTTCTTAGGGTTTCTGAGACTGCAAGTCTTTATCAGACCAGACAGCGTCATCTTTCTCCCCAGGAGCACTGAGTGGATTTGAACCACCAACTTTGTGATTAGCAGCCAAATACTTAACCCACAGTGCTACCATTGTTGTTGTTATTAAGTACCATTGAGTATGTTCCAATCCATAGCAACCTTGTGTAGGGTATCTGAGGAGTGGCTGATGACCTTGAACCGCTGACCTTGTGATACAAACTGATTGTGCACTCCAGCGCATTAACCCACATCACCATGCCAGGACTCCACACCACCACCACCACAGGCCTTCCCTACTACTCTATGTAAAAGAGCATACATTATCCCAAACCAACCTCCATTCCCAGATGCTACTTTATTTTCCTTTCAAGCTTTTACAATTTTATATTCCAGGATGCTATGCTATCATATCTTTATATATATATATTTTTTGTTGTTGTTGTTGTTAGTGGTGTTGAGCTGATTCTAATAGTGACTCTGTACAGAGTTTCTAAGGAGTGGCTGGTGGGTTTGAATTGCTGACCTTGTGACAAGTAGTCCAATGCCGACCTTGTGACTAGTAGTCCACACCAGATCTCCAAATTGTATCATACCATCTCCTATTTTTTGTTGTGTTTTCCACTAGAATGTAATATCTATAAATGCAGGTGTTTTACATCATGAATGCTTACTTAGAAAAACTACCTGATATTCAGTGGATACTCAGTAAATATTGGCTATATGAATGAATTATATGCTTAGTTTTTCTCTCCCAAGTTAAAGACACCATCTTAATGCAACAATACTGGTGTTTCATAATCGTTGCTAATGCTTACTGAGTGATCACTACATTTGAGGAAAGAGACAAATGCCATACAAACTTTATTACATGTAATTTTCTCATACACACAAAAAGTTTTATGAGAGGTTTTTTCCCATTGTTACAGATGAAGACATTTTATGACCAGAAAAAAATAAATAATAGGTCACAGATTAATAAGTACAGGACTTGTGTGTACCTGACTCTGGATCCCATGCTCACAATCACTGTCATAGTAACTGTTACCTATTGAGGATTTTGGTATACCCAGCCCCTGTTGTGAATCAGTGATGTAGTCTTGCCCTTGTTGTACAAATGAGAAAAACTGGAGCCAATTTTATTAGCTTAGAAACAAAGGATAAGAGCAAGACTGAGAACCTGTAGTTCCTTATACCTTGTAGCACATATCACATCCGTCTATCTAATAAAGAATATGGTGATTGTAAATTAACAATCCAACTCCCCAAATCTGGATTAACAGTGGTCACTCTTCTACTACTCCATCAAAGGATGAGGTATATACCATCTGGACTTGGGGTCACTGTTGCTGTTGTTAGGAGCCATCCAGTCAGTCCTAACTCATAGTGACCTTATGCACAACTGACAGAAACACTGCTCGGTCCTGCTCCAACCTCACAACTGTTGTTATGCTTGAGCCCATCATTGCTGCCACTGTGTCAATCCACCTCATTGGGAGTCTTCCTCTTTTCTGCTGACACTCCTCTTTAAAAGCCCCATGTCCTTCTGCAGGGACTGGTTTACCTTCACAATATATCCAAGCAACACATCTCTTGCTTCTAAGGAGCATTCTGGCTGTACTTCTTCCAACACAGATTTATTTTTTCTTCTGGCAGTCCACGGTACTTGTAATATTCTTCTCCAACACATAATTCAATGCATTGATTCTTTGAAGGTCTCCTTATTCACTGCATGACTTTCACATGCATATGAGGCAACAGAAAACACCATGCAATGGGTCAAAGATATCTTAGTCCTCACACTAATACCTTTCCTTTTCAACACTTTAAACAGGTCTTTTGCAGCAGATTTGCCTAATGCAATAGGTCACTTGCTGGCTACACTGATGTTTTCCTGAGTGTTGACTGTGTACACAAACGAAATGGAGTTTTCATAACTTTAATCTTTTCTTCATTTATTATAATGCTATTTAGTTGTCCAGTTGCAAGGATTTTTGTTTTCTTTACATTGAAGTGCCATCCATACTGAAGGTGTGAAGGAAACCTGGGACCTGTGTTCTGCAACCTTATCTTTGTTCTTCTTTGATCATAGGGACACTGGCTACCAACAAAGGTAGGAGTAAGAATGTGAGCTGGACTTTTCTGGAGAAGGAGGACTAAATGAACATCTACGTAGTGATCTTGAGTTCTTTCTTTGACAAATATTTTCAAATCCTCATCTAACTATGCCTATCTCCAACCCCTAGGCCTCACTTCTATCTTCCAGGCAAGAAATGTCCTTCCGAGAAAACTGACCACTCCAAAAGAAGAGATGTGCAGATAATGCCAATTGGGATCCCCCAACCCCACCTCATAAAATACCTTAGACCTATGTTCTGCAACCTTATCTGTCAATCTCTGGATTGGATTCAGAAGGAGAGACATGATCGGGAAGACTGGAGAGACACATGTTGCTAAGGTAATACCTTGTATTTGTATTCATGTGTGTTGTTTGGGCTTGGCATACTGAGACTATAGTTACATCTGGGTGTCTGGGGGAGCTCATTTCCTCTGACTTCCAGATGCCCTGAAACCTACTGGTGAACTTTTCTTTATTCTCATTCCCCGAGTACTTTCAATGATTTTGAAACATCTAATCCCTGGAGTCCTGGTGTGGCGCTGTGGATCAATGCACCAGGCTGCAAAGCCGTTTGAACCACAAGGTTGGCAGTTCAAGTTCACCAGTTGCTCCTTGAAAACTCTATACAGGGTCGCTGTATGTCGGAACTGACTCAATGGCACTTCACAACAACAACAGCAATCCCTGTATTTTGGACTCTTGGAGTGGCGTTGTAGGATCAGTGCTGGTCTTAGAATAACAAGGTTGGTGGCTAAAACCCTGGGAAACCCTATACAAGGTCACTGTGTCGGTTGTTGTGTCGGCACCAACTCAGCAGTACCTAACACCATTACCAACAATCCCTGTATTAAATCCCTCTCAGTCTATAAAGTCTAACGTACCTTTTCTTGATCAAACCCTAATATATAGCACAATGAAATTCTCACAAGGCAGGTAAATATAAATGAAGACTTGTATCAGAGTACTTTTTTTAAGTGGAGAATTGGAGTTAATCTCAATGTTTATCACTAAAGGAATTAATGAGTAAAACACTATGTATATATAATTAGCAGTGCATAGTCACATATATCCATTGGAAACACAAACTATACATACTTAAGACAACTTGGATCCATCATAAAGATATTCACATTTAGTGAACTCAATTACAAGATAAAATGAGATTGATAGCATAATACATTTATGGAGACTACAAAAACAAAACACAAAGACATGCAAAACAATTTTACAAGGGACTTAAATGATACACAGAGCTATGTGTTTGTACATGTGAGAAAAAGTTGGGGGTAGGACCAAGTGTGGATGAAGAAGAGAATATAATATTCCTCTTTGTTTGGCCTAATACCAATCAAGGGGTAAGTTTGCCTCAGTTGCCAGTCTCACAAACTCCCTCTCTCTCATACACACACACACTAAACCAAAATCAAGCACATGGGCAGCCAATCTGAAACTATTATCTACTGAAGGTTCAATCCAGGAGTGATCTGTGACCTTGACATTAACTATGGACATGACCATAAAGAAAACGTTTGGATAATAACATTTTAGCTGTAAACTCATTGAATACAGGGACTTAGTCTTATTTATTATTATACTGACAGTGCCTGTAGGTGCACTGGGGATAATTTTTGTGTAATGGACTTGAATTATAATGAACCTACATTCTACCATAGAGCTCATGTTCCAAGAAAAAGGTTCCCTAAATTGAAATACACAATAAATATGTTCAGCTTTCTTTTCAATGATACTACATTAGTAGTGAAAGACTTCATTTTGTTTGGATCTATAACCAGTGTTCATGGAAGCAGCAGTCAAGAAATCAAACGTCGTATTGCATTAGGCAAATGTGCTCCATGAGAACACTTTAGTTCAAGAGCAACGATATCAGCTTGAGAACTAAGGTGCACCTAACCCAAGCCATGGTATTTTCAATAGCCTCTTATGTATGTGAAAGTTGGACAATGAATAAGGATGACAGTAGAAGAATTGATGCATTTGAGTTATGGTGTTTGCAGGAGAATACTGAAACTATGATGGAACTGTGTTGGAAGAAGAACAGTGAGGATGCTCCTTATAAACTAGGATGCGCAGCAGCTGCAACAATACCAATGATTGTGAAAATAGCATGTTAACTGGGCGATGCTTTGTTCCATTTTACATGGGGTTTTATGAGTTGGTCCAATTTAATGGCAAATAATACATATATGTGTGTATATATACACACATATGGAATCTTGGTGTTGTGCTGTGGGTTAATGTGCTAGACTGCAAAGTTGGTTTGAATTGCAAAGTTGGCAGTTCCAGCTCACCAGCTGCTCCTTGGAAACTCTATACAGGATTGCTAGGGCCAAAACTGACTTGATGGCACTTAACAACAGCAACAATACATATATATGTGTATATACATATACACATAGACATACAGTTACATACATACGACACATATATAGGAAATTCAGGTCCTTGACCCAAAGAACATTAATTCCTACAAACAGTTTATTGTTTAATTGGTAATTAGGACCTGCTTGCCTGTGTGTGGCATTAACATAAATTGGTTGAGAGCAGTGCCAGGTGCATTCAATTAAAAGAACTTTAAAAGACGGTATCATGTTTTACCATTTGGTTGGATTTTGAAAATATATTCACCAGGTTTATTCCAATGTCAGGGTTGCAATAAATGAAAGTCAAGCTGACTTAAAACAGACATGTCTTGTGGACTAATCATCCTGTCTCCCGATTTCCATTACCTACTTTGAATCAACTTAGCCATCTCTCAGTAGACCTTGCCAAAACCTCTAGCTGAATGCAGCAGCTGCTCTTCTCTTGCTATAGAAGAGCTACATTTTTTTCTTCTTCTTCAGTTAGGAATTTATTACTCTGTGTTAGGCTAAACATCAGACCTCACAAGGCACCAGGCCAGTTATTCCCACCATCATTTCTCTAAAATGAACTAAGGTGCAATATGAGTCATAGAGAAATAAATAGGGACTTTAAGTAAGCTGTGTGCCTAGCTGTGAATGTCTTGCCTCTTGTTCACTCACTGGCTTTTGGCATGTATGATGATCCCCTAGGAAGTGCCCCGGACAGCGGGCATCAGAGATATATTACAGCAAGCATTATGCAGTGCAATTATTTTTAGGCTTTTCTGAGGATATGAAAAGTTTATGAAGTACTTAAAGCTGAAAACTCAGGCACGGAGGGAAGCTATGATACACTTAGCTTTAGATACTGGATTTTGGTGGGAAATGAGTCAATGCTGATCCAATTAGTTGTTGGTAATACTTGCCTGGGCAATAAAAATTTTCTTTAAATGCAGTATGCACTAACTGCAGTAATAATATTTCTTAAGGGACACAGATGGATACATGCACACATTTTTGGTTCTTCCATTAACTTCTCCAAAATGGACTGACTCCTAGGACAAGCTTTTAAAGGAGACTACAAGGACTCCTGCTGTGGCACTGTGAGCTAATGCGACAGACTGCATAGCCATTTGAACTGCAAGATCGGTGGTTCAAGCTCACCAGCTGCTCCTTGGAAACCCTAGACAGGGTTGCTATGGGTCGGAATCGACTCAGCGGCACTTAACAACAACAACAACAACAACTAGGATTCTGAAATTATTTTCTCTCAATATTCTCACTTGGTCACACTCTACAACTTAACATACTGTCTTTATCGTCCTCAAAATCACTCATGGAATGGGAAGTAGACAATATCATCAAAGCACAAGATACAATGAATCTAAACTAAGCTGACCAAATTAAAATACATCTTGTCCATTGAAATCCTATTCACTCCTGAATAAAAAATTCAACCCAAAAGTTTTCCCTAATTATTTTCGAGTAAACTAATGCATTACAAGTTTTTGTTTTATTGGAATCCACTTTGGGTTCTTTACACATTTCACCCACAGAACTGTGTTTCCTTAATTCACTTGCAAATGACTTCAGGGTCAGGGGTATGTGACATTTTAAAAGTTGCTGAAACCTAATGCTTTGAGACTTTCTTTCTTCATATCTTCAAATGACAGATAAAACAGAAAGAAACAATCAAATAACTTAGAATATATGAATTGATAGACCAGAAATTACATGAAATAAACCATGTTAAGAGAAACTAACAATGCATGTCTATTGCAATAACAGCTGTGTTGCTGCTGTTTGGTGTCGTCCATTGGGTTCCTACTCACAGCAATCCTATGTTCAACATAATGAAGCACCGGCCAGACCGGCACCAACCTCACACTTGCTGCTACACTTGAGCTGATCGCTACTGCCATGGTGTCAATCCATTTAGTTGGTTGTCTCCCTCTTATTCACTGACCGTCCACTTCACCAAGCATGAGGTCCTTCTCCAGGGACTGGTCCCTCCTGATATTTATATTAGAAGTATAAAAGACAAAGTTTCGCCATCCTGGCTTCTAAGAAGCATTCTGGCCATACTTCTTCCAACACAGATTTGTTTGTTCTTCTGGTAGTTTTGGTACTTCTAACATTTTTCTCCAACACCATAACTAACTGTATCGATACTTCTGTTGTCTTCCTTATTCATTGTCCAATTTTAACATGCATGTAAGATTACTGAAAATCAGGCACACTTTAATCCTCAAACTGACTGACACCTTTGCTCTTCAACAGTTTAAAGAAGTCTTATGCAACAGATTTGCCTAATGCAATACGTCATTTGATTTCTTGACTGCTGCTTCCATGAGTGTTGATGGTGAATCCAAGTAAAATGAAATCTTTGGCAACTTCAATCTTTGTTCCATTTATCATGATGTTATTTATTAATCTAGTGGTAGTAAGGATTTTGGTTCTTTTTGCATCTTCATCAGTATTTTAAGTCCTCTTCAATTTCAGCAAGCAAGGTTTTCTCATGTGTACATAGCAGGTTGTTCATGAGTCTCCCTCCAATCCTGATGCCACGTTCTTCTTCATATAATCCAGTTTTCTAAGATTATTTGCTCAACATATATATTGAATATGTATGGTGAAAGAATGCAACCTTGACACACACCCTTCCTGTTTTCAAAGCATTCAGTGTCCTTTTGTTCTGTTTGAACAACTCTCTCTTGGTCTCTGTACAGGTTCCTCATGAACACAATTAAGTGTTCTGGAATACCCATTCTCTGCAATGTTGTCCATAATTTGCATGATCCACACAGTAGAAAACTTTGACATAGTCAAAGCTCTGCTTTCAGTCAAGATCCATCTGACATCAGCAATGAAATCCCTTGTTCCACATCTTTGTTTGAATTCACTTGAACCTACAGCAGTTCTCTGTCGATGTACTGCGGAAGCCCTTTTTTAAACACCTTACGCAAAATTTTACTTGCATCAGTGTTAGTGATATTGTTAGATGATTTCTGCATTCTGCTAGGGTACCTCCCTTTGGAATGGGCACAAATATGGATCTCTCCCAAAGTTGATGAGGTAGCTGTCTTCCAAAATCTTGGCATAGATGAGTGAGTGCCTCCAGTGCTGCCCCAGTTTGTTGAATGATTTCCATATGTATTCCATCAATTCCTGGAGCCTTGTTCTTTGCCAATTCCCACCTTGGACTTCTTCTTTCAGTATCACTGGCTCTTGATCATATGCTACCTCTTGAAATGGTTGAACACTGCCTGTTTC
>NW_006408558.1:2750758-2752766 GCF_000296735.1 Chrysochloris asiatica | reverse complement strand
TTTCCAACTGTTGCATTTCAATCACCAGTAATTATTAATACATTTTGATGACTTGTTTGATCAATTTGAGACTGAAGAAGTTGGTAGAATTCTGTAATTGTATCATTACGTCAGTGGTTGTTGAGTAAGTAAGAATAATAGTGGTATTAACTGGTCATCCTTATAGGCATATTGGACATTTATTCTGTCATAAACAGTGTCATACTTCAAGACAGATCTTACAATGTTAGTTTTGATAATGAATGTGATGTCATTCCTTTTCAATTTGTAATTCCTGGCATAGGAAACCATATGATAGTCAGATTCAAAACAGCCAATACCAGTCCATTTCAGTTCACTAATGACTAGGATATTAATGTTTATGTGTTCTTTTTTTTTTTTTTTTAAGTTTTAATTGTGAACTATGTGATAGTTTACATGAGAGAACACAAGCTTTGCATTCATCCTATCATATTTCATTTCATGGCAATGATTACAGTTCCCTCCATGCATCAGAAAACAACTAAAGGGTACACCATTTCATTTTTGACAACTTCCATTTTTCCTAGAATCGTAATTCATATATTCCATGTTCCAATTATTAATGGATGTTAGCCCCATCAGAATATGAAGGTCCTGAAAGCTTTACTCCATTCATGCTCTCATGGTCAACTCTACTAGGAGGAGGCAGCTCTTCTCCAATTGTATCTTGAGTGCCTTCTAAAGTTAGGGGCTTATTTTCAGCTCTGTATCTAGCAATATTCATTCTGCTGTTACTCATCATGTTTCAATACTCAACATTGTGGTGCTATCTGACAATGATTCACTGCTATTCATAAGACTTTCAGCGACTAAATATTTGGCACTTGTCTCTTTGTTCTGTGTCTGGAAGTTCAGCTGAAACCTGTCCACCATAAGTGGCATTCAATATACCAGTGACATAGCTTCCAGCATCACAGCAACATGGAAGACACTACAATGCAATAAACTGACAGATGAGTGGTGAGGATTTTGAGGTTGGAAACCAACAAAAGTGAGCATGTGTTCTGCAACATATGTGAAATCAAAGGAAGTAGGATCCGTAACACATGGTAGGGAACTGCTAGAAAACAGGGGCAATACTGAGCTTTCTGAACTATGAAAGGAGGCTGAAATTAACCATGATCACTAATTTTGTGGAATACACTTTTTATAATTTTACCTCTCAAAGAGGCAAAAGGAAGTAGACAATCTTGCATCTAAGCAAGTAAGCCACCATTTAGCAAAAGAAAATGAAATAATGATAAATAAAATAAAAATTAGAGAAAAATAGCAATAGTGATTTTAAGATATGTTTAGAATCACTGAAGAAAAAAATAAAAGAATAAATCTACAAAAAGGAAAAGAAGTTATGGAAACAAAACATGTATAAAAGGGATTGCTGTTGTTGTTGTTAAGTGCCATTGAGTTGATTTCGACATATAATTATGCTGTATAAAGTTTACAAGGCATTAAATGTTCACTGACGCAGAAAGCCTCATCTTACTTTCACAGAAGGGCTGGTGGCCTTGAACCATGGGCCTTGTGATTCACAGTCCAATGCTAATCATGTAGAGACACTTGTTGTTGTTGTTAAGTGCCATTGAGTCAGTTTGGGTTCATAGTGACTCTTTATAGGGTTTCCAAAGAGCAGCTGGTGAGTTTGAACAGCCAACCTGTGTTTCAAACTGATGTTCGGCCCAATGCTTTGTCCTACAGTGCCACACCAGGACTAGCTGAGCCACTAAGGACTTAGTTGAGGCAATAAGCTCCCATGAAAGAGTACAGAGATTTAAAACATATATAAAATATATAATATAAACTTTGATAAGTTAATATATTTATTAAAAATTATTGAAATGTTTGAAAGATAATATTTGAACACAATGTTTCCAGAATTAAAAAAAAAAAAAAGAAATGCATCCTCAGAGCAAAAGTTTCTACCAATTATCATAGTAAATCAGAATAAATAAAAATAAATCCATTCCCATAAGTATCTTAGTGAAACTAT
>NW_006408558.1:2748893-2750268 GCF_000296735.1 Chrysochloris asiatica | reverse complement strand
AACTAACACAATTTAAAGTAGAAAATTTGAACAGATAAAAAATGAATAAATAAAAACTGGTCATAAAAACAACAACCACCAAAAAAGCTCTGGCCTAGACAGCTACACTGGTGAATTTTACCAAACAATTAGGGAAGAACTGATAACAATTCTGATCAAACAATTAAGACCATAGGAAATGATGGAATGCTCCCAAACTCATTCTATGAAGCAAGCATAACCCTGCTACCAAAACCAGGCAAAGACATTGCTATAAAAGAGAAGTATAATCCAATACACCTATGAATACAAATACAAAAATTTTCATCAGAATTCAACCTATAGGATCAAACAACATATGAAAAAAAAAATATATATCAAAAGAGTGTGTGTGAAGATAAGAGTCCCCACTGAATAGATTTCATCTTGTCTAGATGGGTCTGGTAAAAACAGATGGGGATAGGATTCTTAAGATTCAATAGTGAGTAACTGTTATCATGACTAATTGTGACTGTCACAATTGTAAAGGTAGAAGTTTTGTAACATAAAAGGGGGAGTAGTTAATCTTACAGTTCAGAAATAGAGGACCCTAGGACTATCAAGGGAGAAGAGCACAAGCAGAATGCAGGATCTTATCCAGAGAAGTAGTGACATCAGAGATGGAAGCAGAGATGGGGCTATGGAGAGAGGGAGCAGCTGAGGACTCTAGATTCATGGAAAGAGAGGGACTGAGAGCTGGCGGCCAGAAGGCAGACTAGCAGAATGTGCCCTTTGGTGGTGTAAATTATATGCCTGAGTGTTTCTTAAAAAGAGCTAAAATGAATAGAAAGAAATACTGTTAACTGATGGTACATGGTGGGGATTATGACTGAAACAAAATATATGATTTGCTGAATGTAAAACTGATGATCTCCCCTGTAAAATTTCACTCAATTCACAATAAAAACTTAAATTAACAAAACCAATATGCATCATGACCAAGCTGGATACCGAACAGGTGTGCTTGGATCCTCCAACATTAGAAAAACAATCAATGTAATCCCCACTACATAAACTTAAAAGAAAGGAAAAGAATCACATGATCTTATCAACAGATGTAGAAAATAATTTTAACAAAATCCAGCACCCATTCTTAATCATAATAATAAACTCAAAGCAAAGTAGAAATAGAAAGGAAATCCCTCAACATAATTAAAGATATATACAGAAAACCAACATGCAACATTATTCTCAATGGACAGAGATTGAAAGTATTCCCCTGTGAACAGGAACCAGACAGAATATTCTTCATCACTACTTATTCTCACTAGAGCATTGGAATTCTTAGACAAAGCAATAAAGCAAGAAAGGTAAATACAAGGTAAATACAAATTCACGTTGATAAAGAAGAAACAAA
>NW_006408558.1:2708840-2735083 GCF_000296735.1 Chrysochloris asiatica | reverse complement strand
GGGGGTTGGGCAGGAGATGTACACAAAAACACTCAAGAATATATAGTCATTTAAACAACCAAAGGGCACATTCTGCAAGTCTGCCTCCTGGCTGCCAGCACTCAATCCCTCTCTTTCCAGGAGTCTAGAGTCCTCAGCTGCTCCGTCTCTCCAAGACCTCAAGTTTGCCTCCATCTCTGGTGTCGCTGCTTCTCTGGATAGGGTTCCACATTCTGCTTGTGCTCTAGTGTATATCTGTTTTATCTTCAGTCTTATGTCAACCAACTTCTCTGGTTGCTCATAGGATTTCTCAGGATGTGGCATATTTTCTTCTTCTTTTTGCCATTGAGTCCATTTCAACTCCTGGGGAGCCATTTTGGTCCAGTTGATTCTGACTTATAGCAATGGTGTGGGAGAGAGAATAGCCCTTTATGGCTTCCAAGGCTGTCATCTTCACAGAAGCTGACCACAAGTAGTTCTTACAAGGAGTGAGCAACTATCAGTCCAAACTGCTGAACTTACAGTTAGCTCCTGGTGTATGACTGAGGAGCGAGTTCCCATAGGCTAATAAATTGTCTGTTTTATATATTTTATCCTGTCTTTCACTCAGCATTATGTTGTGATTGTTTTCCAGGTCATTAAATTATACTGTAAATACTTTATGTACAGAGAGTATAGCCATTTAGTTGTATGATTACTATGCAAATGTTGCATGTTATATGCAGTGGTAGCTTTTGTTTGTTCAAAATTTGCCGATTACAAAATTTATTCAATAAAAATAAATCATATATTTTCCTATAGCCAACTAGAACCAGTTACTATCAGGCTGACTGACTCAGGGCAAGACTATGTGTGTCAGACTAGAACTGTGCTCCCCAGGGTTTTCAATGGCTGAGTTTTCTAGAATTAGTCCTTTGTGCTTCTCAGGTGACTCGAACCTCCAACCAATTATACTACTGTGGTACTATCATATTGCAGGACTTGAATAAATGTTATCATGCGAGATTCATTTTATTTTTTTAAGTTATTTCCTAAAAGTAAGTTTTTAAATCTTTAAGAACTCAAAATCACTGTAATAAAGTCATTATTCTTAACCAGCCAATTTTATGAATTTTACAGTGGTAATTTTCTTCCTAGGACTACTAAAATAGTTGCGTAAACAATTCTGATCTCTCCAATTGCTCCCTTCTGCATACCACCCAACATTTAGGTGAATTGTCAAGAAAATCCCACTTGCCTGTACAAATGCATCACTTGTAAAATCTGAGCCCTTATCCTTCCCTCCCTAAAATCCATCATCACAGCTAGACACTGATGATGGTACTGTTCTTTGGGAACTCCACTGGAGGCTTTAAAGGTGCAGCTAAACAGACACATGCAAAAAAATGTAGAAGTGGCAAATATAAGAGGTCGCAGACCTCCTCTGGCATTCTGAAAGCAGTGGGGAATTTTCTAACCTTGAGCAGTCAGAGAATTGGTGATGGTTGGTTGTTGAGAGCCACCAAGTTGGTTCCAACTCATAACGACCCTGCGTAGGATTTCCGAGGCTGTTAATCTTTATGGGAGCAGAAAGCCTCATCTTTCTCCCATGGAGCTGCTGGCAGATTCAAACTAATGACGTTGTGGTTAGCAACCCAGCTCGTAATCCATTATACTACCAGGGCACCTTGGGTGAGAGAGGGAGTAACTTATTTTCTGTGTAATTTCCTTGCTAAATTTTTTTTTAAGAGAAAGGCCTTGACCACAAGTACCAACCATACACAAACACTTGTAAAAATCCAGAGGCAGTTAATACTTTTAAATGAAGACAAACACACATAGGGAACAATTACGTTTCTTTTAAATTACAGTTTACACCAAACTAATTGAATTTAAAACTAATTACACAAAAAGACATCAATTAGATATCTATGCTCTCTCTTGTACAATTATATTGTTTTATTTCATTTGTTTCATAATTGTTGCCAAGCAGTTTTGAAATTCCATGTTAGGTCTCCAGAAAAGGAAACTGAGTAAGTGTTACGTGTTTAGGACTCTGGAGTGTGGTTTTGATAGGTATGAAGCTGCTGAAATAAGGTCCTTTCTATAAACAGGTGTTTTCAGTTCATTTAATTTTTAGAACATCCTTGTCTACTGCAAAAAAAAAAAAAATAATCTGTGCCCATGGAAATTCAGTTCTAGAAAAGTAATCACTGCTGTTGTTCATGAGTACTTTGCTTCTGGAAGGAAACCCCACATGTGACAGAGCGGAACTATACTCCACAGGGTTTTCAATTACTGATTGTTCAGAAGTTCATTACAGGCTTTTTGTCCAAGGCACCACTGTGTGGACTGAAAACTCCAACCTTCTGGTTGGCAGCCAAGTAAGTCAACCAATTGCACCCCCAAAGAACTCCTGTGCTCTGCTTGCTGTCAAGTCAGTTCTGCCCCATAGCGACCATGTATAGTATAGGGTTTCCAAGGAGTGGCTGGTGAGCTTGAACTGCTGACTTTGCAGTTCAAACGAAATTGTAGTCCAGTGCATTAACCTACAGCATCACACTAGGACTCCATCCTCTGCTTAACATCCTTAAAATGCAGCCTTCTTTTGCTCAACTTTCCTCTTACTTTTGTTTTCTGGAATAAGCTTCCTTTAGGTGATCAATTTAAGACCCCTACGGAGCTCTGGTAACAGTGTAGTAGTTACGAATCGAGCTGCTAACTTCAAGGTCAGCAGTTTGAAACTACCAGCTGTTCCGCGAGAGAAAGATAAGGCTTTCTGCTCCCATAAAGATTCACAGCCTCAGAAACCCTGTGCAGGGTCACTATGAGTCGGAACCAACTCCACAGTACTTAACAAAAACAAAAACTATTTTTTCAAAATAGCATACAAAAGTAACCAAACTTTGTATTTGTTTCTGAGAGCAGAAGTTGCACTGAAACTGTAGAACATGTGTAATGCAGCTGGTGGGGGGTATTGCTTCCTTTCACTTTCAGTGTCCATTTAGGACACTGCTTCTTTTGATAGCCCAATGATAATAGTCACATTATATTTACCTATTAATAACAGGCTGTTGATTATCTCAATGACCAGATGAGTGTCATCTGTGTTGCTTCAAATTTCATTTATAGTTATTCTCATCTAAACTGAACATTGCATGTCAGTTTTGATTTTCAGTTTTGACGCTGTCATCTTACAGCTGTGTGGTTTTTAGTCATTAGTGTCTATTGCATCGAATGTGCTCTTGAGATGATCTCTAAATTCATGTGGGATATATTCAAAGCCATACTTTGGCTCTTGTGGACTTGTTTTCAATTTCTTTAGCTTCAGCTTGAACTTGCATATGAGCAATTGGTGGTCTGTTAAACAGTCAGTCCCTGGCCTTGTTTTGGCTGATGATATTAAGCGTCTCTATTGTTTCTTCCCACAGATGTAGTCAATTTGATTTCTGTGCATTCCATCTGGTGTGTAGTAGTATAGTTGCCTTTTATGTTGCTGAAAAAAAAGTACATGCAATAAATAAATCTTTGGTCTTGCAAAATTCTACCATGCAATCTCCAGCAACATCTTTATCACCAAGGCCATATTTTCCAACTAACACCCTTCCTTTTACTAGTAATCTTTAATACATCTTTAATCGTATGTTTAATCAGTTTCAGACTGAAGAAGGTGGATGTTGTTTTTTGGTGCTGACCAGTCGGTATCAATTCAGAGACCTTATGCACAACAGAACGAACTACTGCCTGGTCCTGTACCAACCTCACAATCATTGCCAACTTGAGCCTAGTGCCATTCTATCTGGTTGGGGGTCCTCCTCTTTTTTGCTGATCCTCTATTTTGCCAACCATGATGTCCTTCTCCAGAGACTGGTCTCTCCTGATAATATGTCTGAAATACGCTAGATGAAGACTGGCCATCCCGGCTTCGAAGGAGCACTCTGGCTGCACTTCTTCAAACACAGATTGATTTGTTCTTTTGGCAGTCCATGGTACTTTTAATATTCTTCCCCAACACAATAACTCAAATGCATCAATTCTTCTATGGTCTTCTTTATTCAATGTTCAATTTACGCATGCATATGAGGTTGTTGAAAATATCATACCTTGGTCAGGTGCACCTTTGTCCTCAAACTAACATCTTTGCTCTTGAACACTGCCTTGTGCAGTAGATTTGCCTAATGCAATAATACTTTGTTTGATTTCTTGACTGTTGCTTCAAAGATTCTTGATGGTTGATCACAGCAAAATGAAGTCTTTGACAATTTCAATCTTCTCTCCACTTATCTGCTGTTATTTATTGGTTGAGTGGTGAGTACTTTTGTTTTCTTTACATTGAAGTTCAACCCATACCGATCTTTATCAGTAAGAATGTTAACCTCTTTCTTTCAGCAAGTAAAGTTGTATCATCTGCATATCATAGGCTCTTCTTCATCTAATCCAGCTTCTTAAATTATTTGTTCAGCAAACAGATTGAATAAATATGGTGAAAGAATACAACCCTGGCACACATCTTTATTCTTTTAAACCATTCAGTGTTTTCCTGTTCTATTCAAACAACTTTCTCTTGGTCTATGTGCAGGTTCCTCATGAACACAAGTAAGTGTTCCAGAATAGTCATTCTCCTCAATGTTATCCACAGCTTTTCATAATCCATGCAATTGAAAGCCTTTGCATAGTCAATTAAGTACAGGTACACATCTTTCTGCTTTCAGCCAAGAACAATCTGATGTCAGCGGTGATATTCCTCATATTATGCCGTCTTCTGAATCTAGCCTGAACGTTTGTCAGCTCCCTGTCAATCGATTGTTGTAGCCGTTTTTAAATTATCTTTAGCAAAACTTGCATGTGATATTAATAATACTGCCCAATGATTTCCACATTTGCTTGGATCACCTCTCTTTGGAATGAGCACAAATATGAATCTTTTCCAATCAGTTGGCCAGGTGGCTGTCCTCCAAATTTTTGGGCATAGATGAGAGTGCTTCCAGAAGCGCATCAGTTTGTTGAAAGATTTCAATTTGTATTCCATCAATACTGGAGACTTGTTCTTTGCCAATGCCTTCAGTGTAACTTGGACATCTTCCTTCAGCATCATTGGCTCTTGATCATATGCGATGTCTTTTAATGCTTGTACATTGATCATTTCTTTTTGGTACAATGACTCTGTGTGTTCCTCCCATCTTCTTTTGATGCTTTCTACATCATTCAGTATTTTGTTCATAGACTCCTTCAGTATTTCAAATCGAAGCTTGAATTTGTTCTTCAGTTCCCTTGGCTTAAGAAGGGATGCGTGTGTTCTTTCCTTTTGGTTTTGTAACTCCAGATCTTTGCAAATTTCATTTTAATATTTGATGTTGTCTTCTGGAGATGCCCTTTGTAATCTTCTTTTCAGCTCTTTTATGTCCTCATTTCTTCCATCTATTTTAGCATCTCTACACTGGACAACAAATTTCTGAGTCTCTTCTGACATTCATTTTAGTCTTTTTTTCTTCCCTGTCTTTTTAATGACCTTTGGCTTTCTATCTGAGTGATGTTCTGTATGTCATTCCAGAGCTCTTTTGGTGTTCTGCCATTAGCGTTTAATTCACCAAATCTGTTCTTGAGATGATCTCTAAATTCAGGCGGATTATGTTCAAGGTCATATTTTTAGCTCTCATGGACTTGTTTTAATTTTCTTCAGCTTGAGTCTGAACTTGCATAAGAAAAATTGATGGTCTGTTCCATAGTATGTCACTGATCTCATTTTGACTGATGATATTGAGCTTTTCCACTGCCTCTTTCCACAGATGTGGTCAATTTGATTTGTGTGTGTTCCATCTGTTGAGGTCCATGAGTAGAGTTTTTTGTTTGTTTGTTTGTTTGTTTGTTTTTAGTCAGAGATTAGTATTGCCACCACTGCTCATTTTTTTATTGCAATTAGCTTGGTATATATATTTTTTTGCATCCTTTAACTTTTAATCTGTTTTTGTTTTTGTGTAAGGTGTGTCCCTTGCAGGCAGCATATTGAAGGGTCATGTTTTCTTATCTAATCTGCTACTCTATGTCTCTTAACTGGTGCATTTAATACATTGACATTCAGTGTAATTATTGATCTTGTTGTTGTTGTTTTGTGCCATGGAGTCAGTTGTGACCCTAGACAGGGTTTCCGAGGCGGTAAATATTTATGGGAGCAGAAAGCCTCATTTTTCTCCTGTGGAACAGCTGGTAGTTTCGAACTGCTGACCTTGAGGTTTGCAGCCTGATTCGTAACCACTACACTACCAGAGGGTGTGAATTAATTGCTGTCATTAAGTTAGTTTTTATGTGGTGCTGCTGATTCCTTTGTTCTGAATGCCTTCCTGTGTTGAGTTCATAGTTTTCTTGTCAGTTTCTTCTTAGTTTTAATGTTTCCATGTTCTTCTTGGATCTTCATTTTCTTGGTATGCTGTGAAGTATTAACTTTATTTGAGGTTAGCTGGAGTCCTGGTGTGGGCTAATGTGTCAGACTGCAAAGTCGTTTGAACTACAAGGTTGGGGTTCAAGCTCGCCAGCTGCTCCTAGGAAACTCTATACAGGGTCATTATGGGTCAAAATTGACTCGACGGCATGTAACAATAACAACTCTATAGTTTATTAACTTTTCCCTCCATTTAAGACAGTCTATTGTATCCTGCAATCTACATGACCTCCATCACCACCCGGATCTCTGTTCCTATATTTTTCCCTTCTTTGACATTGTTATTTTGACCTTCAACTGACCTCCCAGGTCCTCTGAATTTGTTGTTGTAATTTTGTTCTGTTCTGGACTCTTCTATCTGTTTGCTGAGTTTCAGGTGGTGTTGCCATGTCTGTCAGTCTCTGGTTGTTGTCTGTTCTTGTTGGTTTTCAGTCCAAAGAACTCCCTTTAGGATGTTTTGAAGCACAGGGTTGGCTTTGACAAAATCTCTTAACTTCTGTTTATCTTGGAATGTTTTGACTGCACCATCATACTTTATTGACAGCTCTGCTAGGTAGATGATTCTTGGTTGGCAATTTTGTTCTTTTAGTGTGTTATATACGTCTCCCCATTTCCTTCCTGCCTGCATGGTTTCTGCTGAGAGATCAAAGCTTAATCTGATTTGCTTGCCTTTGTAAGTAACACTTCTTTTCCCTAGCTGCTTTTAGGATTCTCTCCTTGTCTTTGATTTTGGCAAGCTTGATTATGATATTTCTCGGTGATTTTCTTTTTTGGTCTGTCCTTCCTGGGGTTCGTTCAGCTTCTTGAATGTTTATCTTCTCGTCCTTCAAGATGTTAGGGCAATTTTCTTCCAGAAGCTCCTCAACTATCTACTCTGTGGACTTCTATGATTCATCCTGTTCTGGAATGCCAATAATTCTTACATTATTCCTCTTCATATTATCCAACGTGAATCTTACACTCTCTTCAGATTTTGTTATCCTTTTCTCTGCTTGCTCTTCTCTCTTAGCAGTATTGAGAGATTTGTCTTCCAGCTCATTGGTTTGGGCTTCCATCTCTTTCTCTTCAATTGCCCTTTCAATGTATTGTCCATTTCTGATATTTGATTATTAATCATTTGGACCTCTTTTTGTAGGTTTTGAATTGTTTCCAATGTTATATCTACCTTATTTGATTGTTCCTGTAGCACTTTCCTGAATTCCTTATTTTTACTCCACCCCTATGTGGAGCATCTGTATGTACCTCAGTATCTTTCTTCTGAATTACTTCTCAGGAAGTTCCAAAGCCTGCTCACTTTCTAATGGCAAATTACACTCATTTGTATAAGTTACACTTTTTTGTTTCTGGACATGTGCAGAGATCTTTTGTTGTTTCTTGGACATTTTCAATAGTTAGCTGTGTTTTCAATAATTAAATGAACGTATGATGCTGTTTTATTAAGCTTACTAAGTGTCTCCTGGTAGATGTGATCCAGAAATAGGATTCCTTTTTCATGTCTCTTTTTACTCAATTGTGAGTAATCTTAGCCAAGTATTGGCTATCTATATAATATGTAGCAGGTGGTATTGGCTCCTGCACAGATTGTGCGATATTATAGGGTATGCTTGTAGCTTTGCTATATGGCCACAATCGCTGTCTCTTCTGGTGTAACATAGGGAGAGAAAGCTCCTACCCCAATGAAAAGAGAAGGACCAAAAAGACAAAAAAAAGTAGACATAATTAAAAGCAAAACCAAACAAACAAATAACCCTAGCAAACTAGTCAAGTAGTCTTTGCTGAGCAGATCAGTGTGCATGCACACTAGACACTTCTAAAGGTGGGTGCGGGTGTCCACTCGATCAGGCAACCCCTCTAGTCACCATTGTGGAGGTACACACACAGAGAGTGAGAAATGAGCGGAAGAAAGATTGCTCACACTTTTATCTCTGACAATCAGTTAGGTCTCTGCATATCCACGGCGTCCTTCTGAAAATGACGCTGTGTCTTTGCCCTTTAGTGTGTTTTTAACAGGTGTTGACTTTACACACTGTTCTTGCATATAGTAGTTGGTGTTGGTTCTTGTCTTTTACGTTGGGGTTTTAGAGGGTGCAAATATGGCTTGGCTGTATGGCCAGACCTGTTGTCTCTTGTTAGATAAGGCAGGAATAAAAGCTCTCACCCAAGTAGGAGAGCCAACGTCAGGGCTAAATCCCAAGTTAGACTTCATAAGAACCCGTCAGAGGATTATCTGCCGAAGCCAACTGGGGTTTTCAGCTACTTACTCTTTGCGCCATGGGAAAATTGTACCCTGTGGGCACAATGCTGGACCCTTTTGGGGGTGCGCTTCCACCAGCACAAAGACACCCAGGCTGGGCAGAGAGGGTGTGACAGGGGAGAGCACAAGAGCGGAACTAAAAAAAAAAAAAGGGGAGAGAGGGGAAAAAAAGGTCACACCTCGTTTTCCACAAGTTGCTGGGTGGTTTTCACGCTGTAGCAGGCTGGCTGTGGCCCTGCCCTCTGCCCTCCGCTAAGACTGTGTGCAAGACTAAGGCACAGTCCCAATTGACTCAGAAATCTGTGCTTTTCTTAACACCCCATCAGATTTCTCCACTGGTACTAGACTATTTCCCCTTACTTTATACTAAATTTAAAGCTCCAGGACTGTCCTGGCAAAGTGTTTTCCACGCCTCCGCCGAAGGGACTTTGCTGAGTCCCCCTGCTTATCCCACTCCCCTATGGTTTGTCTTTTATTCTGTTTATAAAAGGTATTTGCAATGAAGTCACTGTCTTACAAAATTCTATCATGCAATCTGCAGCATCATTTCTGTCAACAAGGACATATTTTCCAACTACTGATCTTTTATCTTTGTTCCCAACCTTTGCATTTCAATCACTAGTAATTATTAATACATCTTGATTGCCTATTTGGTAAATTTCAGACTGAAGAATTTGGTAACATTCTTCAATTTTATCATCACTGACTTTCATCACTGGTTGGTGTGTAAATTTGAGTAACAGTTCTATTAACTTGCCTTCCTTTTAGGCATATGGAAATTATTCCAATACAGACAGTGTTGTACTTCAAAACTGATCTTAAGATATTCTTTTTGTTGATGAACACATTGCCATTCCTCTTCAACTTATCATTCCAGGCATAGTAACTCATGTGATTGTCATATTTAAAATGGTAAATACCATTTCAGCTCACTAATGCCTTGGATATCCATGTTTTTGCATTCCATTTCATTTTTGACAACTTCTAATTTTCCTAGATTCATACTCCATACATTCCATGTTCCAATTATTAATAGATTTTTACAGCGGTTTCTCTTCATATTGTGTTGTGGCACATCAACAAATTGAGTTCCTGAAAGCTTTACTACATTCATGTTATCATAGTCAACTATACTTTGAAGAGGCAAGCTTTTCCCTAGTCATAATCTGAGGGTCTGACAATATTCTGTGGTTCTTCATCATGTTTCAATATTCAATATTCGGGTACTATCTGACTTGTTTCACTGCTATTCATATGGTTTTCAGTGATTAAATCTCATGAGCCTCTTCTTCTTTCTAGTCTGTCTTAGTCTGGAAGCTCACTGAAACTTGTCCATCATGATTGACCCTAATAATGGTGGCATAGCTTCCAGAATCACACTGACACACAAGTCACCACAGTACCACAAATGGACATAATTGTGGGAATTGGTCGAATTCTTCAATGTCAGCATCACTGGCTTTAGTGGCGAGTGCTTAAATTTGAAAAATTAATTTGAGTAATTAATTGGTGTTTCTTGTAGCTGTATGGATTTTATCCTATCACAGACAGCACTGTACAAGACAGATCTTGTTTGTAATGCTCTTTTTGATGATGAACATGACACCATTCCTCTTCAATTTGTCATTTCTGCACAGTAAACCATATTATTGTTTGATTCAAATGGCCAATGCCAATTCATTTCAGCTTACTAATGCCTCGGATATAGATTTTTATGTGTTTCATCGAAGTTTTGAAGACTTTCAATTTTCCTACATTTATAATTTGTATGCTCCATGATTCAATTATTAATAGATGTTTGCAGCTGTGCTTCTCATTTTGAATTATGCTCCATCATCAAATGCAGGTCCCAAACCTTTTGCACCATTGAAGTTAACTACACTTTGAGTAGGAAGCTCTTCCCTAGCCATACTTTGAGGGGCTCATCTTGTAGCACCATATGGGGTAATGTTCCACTGCTATTTACAAAGTCTTCAGTGGCTAACCATTTAAATGTGATGTCTCTCCTTCTTCCTAGTCTGGGAGTTCTGCTGACATGTGCCCACTACGGGTGACTCTGGAGGTATTTACAATTCTGGTGGCATAGCTTCCATATCACAGCAACATACACATCACCAAAGCATGACAAACTGACCTGCGAGTGTCTAGCTGTAGTGGTTGTGACTAGCTAGCAGGACTTTAAAAATAAAAAAAAAAGTATAAACATGAATAAGAACTGCAGTCTTACTGAAATTTTCCTTCAAATCAGTTCCTAGGGGATCTATCACAGTTAAATTCAAGGCAGATAGGTTAGCTAGAAGGTATGGCAACTGTTTTTTTGGGATCCCAAATAGATCATTGATTTTTTCAACAGTCAGTAGGTTTATTAAAAAGAACTTTTCCAATGCCAGGAAAGTTGCACCAAGGAATTATTTTCCATTGTGACAACACACATATTTATTCTTCAGAAACTGTGAAGATATCACTTCTCAATATAGCCTCTATCTGTTGTTGCTGTTGTTCAAATCTACCAGCTGCTCTGATAGAGAAAGATTAGATTTTCTGCCCATAGAGAAAGATTAGATTTTCTGCCCGTAAAGATTTACTACCTCAGCAAAGTATACAAAGTTACTATGAGTCTGGACCAACTCCAGGGCACATACCCAAACAACCAGCCAAGCAGTAAACCTTTTCAACCACCCAGGAAGGCCTAACTTGTTACCAGTTTCACTGCGCCACTGTGTTTTCTTGACACATTTCCCCATTTGTTTTGAGGCCAGTCTGCCACATAGAAACTGTGCAATCTTCAAGGCCCACATGCCCTAGAGTTGGATTAGTCAAGGGTCACTTGCAGAACACCTCCCCCTGGGTCCTCCTTTTCACTCTCTGAATCTATTAACCAGGGTGTCTGAGGTAGGACTCAAATTACCTTGTGGTTTCAGAGCTCAGGCACTCTCCTCATTGGAATCTTCTTGGGGCTCCAGAGTGTGACTGCAATCTGCACATGCGCTTCCGTGCACACCAGGCAGGGCGGGGCTGGAGGGAGGGGCCGGAAGTCAGAAGGATGGTGGAGGAGGGGAGTTCATTGGAAAGAAGGTGGAGAGTGTCCAGCAGGGGGCGCCCTCGAGGTGGGACCGCGTGGTCACGGAAGCTCAGCGGATGCCCCCATCACGCGACCAACTTTTGTGTCTCCCTTTCCTGCCGTGGCTGAGACGGTCCGAGACCTCCGCCATGTCTCTCCACAACCGGCGCAAGTACAAATGTGGAGACTTGGTGTTTGCAAAGCTTAAGGGCTTCATGCATTGGCCTGCCCGCATAGAGCAGACAGATGAGTCCAACAGATACCAAGTCTTTTTTTTCGGGACCCATGAAACGGCAATCCTGGGCCCCAAAAACCTTTTCCCGTACGAAGAGTCCAAGGAGAAGTTTGGCAAACCCAACAAGAGGAGAGGCTTCAGCGAGGGGCTATGGGAGCTTGAGAACAACCCGACTGTCCAGGCTGCTGACTGCTATCTCGCCCAAGAGAAGAGCTGTGGGGACAAGGCCCAGCCCGTGGCCACCGAAGCCGCCAGGAACCAGAAGAGGGCCGTTGATGGTGCCGGTGACAAACAGGAGCCGCCAGCCGATCTGGAGCCATCGATGGAGGAGCAGGAGAAGGCTGAGCTGAAGAGGAGCGTGGGGGACCAGCCAGAGGCCTTCCCCAAACGCCCCAAGGAGGCCGCACCTCGAGGCCAGGAGAAGGAAGAGACAGGGGTCGCCGCTGAGAGGCCCCTGATGGCTGTTGCTGAGCCCAGCGCAATCTACGGGCCACCCCAGGAGGAGCAGAAGCCGGAGGAAGCCGGAGACGCTCCCCAGAGGGAACCCGAGGCCCCAGGAGTTGGAGGTCTGCTGAGCCAGTAGTCACCCGGAACCCCCAACGTTTCTGAAGAGCCCCGCCCATTCCTGTTACTGCCTGGCGGTTACGGGGGCATCTGGCCTTGCCCTACAATGTAGGACTGTCTTGCCGGAGCACCGCCCTGTCTCCCTCTCCACATGCCCCCTCCCAGCCTGGCTCTGGGCTTTGATTTGCTTGGGGCAGGCCACCTGTTCCTTACCTCCTCCATGTCCCCACATCCCTGTAATCTAAGTCAGATCACTGTGCCCCTCCATTCCTGGAGCTGTTAACCCGAGCTTCGGGTGGTGCTTGGACCCGCTACTTCCACACACCTACACTCCCAATCTCTTACCCCTAGTCATACTGGATGTCTGTTTGGGGTCAGGAATAGGTGAAGGAAGGATGGCGTGTAAACAGCAGGGTGAACCTAAAACCAGCAATCCTCAAACTGTAGGGAAGGGGTTTGGAAGGCAAGAGGGTAACATCTTGAGCTCCTGTCCTCTCGGGTTATCTTGTTAAGGGTCTCCCATAAAACTGTGTGCAGACCCAGGGAGTTCTGGATGTTGTCGCTTTCCATCGAAAAGTTTTGAGGTTCCAAGTTGTTGGGGCGGAAGGCCTGAGATCTGATGGGAGGACTTGGCCCAGCTTGGGTATGAATAAGGAATATCCGTCCCTATTTAGCTTTATGGATCTGCAAATGGAATGCCTTGGGGACATCTCGATTGGCCCTTTTCCCTCTCTGCATAATTCAGTCATACACACAAAAAGAAAATAACCAACGAAACACCTACTCCTGAAGTACCTCCACTCTACTCCCTGTTCTTCCATCACCACCTCCATTTCTGGGATGAGCCAGGAGTCCCCTTTTCCTTTGGAGTTTGATGAATTTCCTTTTATAGCCGGGGCTCTGCTTTCCTTGTATTGTCATTTCCCACCCATATAACTCCTGTGACCTTCTCAGTGTTGTCACAAGATCTGATATGTAAAATGCTGAGAGGACAGAGGGTTCCCTTCCAACCTATTCCCAGGGTTGCTTTATAAAGTTCTTCAACTCTTTATCTCTTTCATCCCTAAACCTCTCCCTTGGGCTCTGATAAAATATATTTTGATTGTAGTTTTGAAAGTTTAATTCTGTAACTGTAGATTTTTTTCAGTTCAAGTAAATAAAATCCAGTGATTACTTAAACAACAACACACTTCTCAGGCCTGTTCATTTGGTTTCTAAAGAACTGTTTCTTAAATGTAATTGCTCTTGTTTTCTATACATCCTGTGTTTAACACAAATATTTGTGATGTGTAGAGATAATTTTAGAATGATACTTGAGAAATCTCTGTTATCTTAAAATTACCCTTGAGAAACCTTTGTCTTATTAAGTGCCATCAAGTCCGTTCCAACCGCTGAGCTTGTGGTACAACCTGACCTTGAGGTTCTTAGTCATATACGTAGATTTACTTTACAGTTATTTTCATTGTTACCTCAATAGGCTGTGGGATCTGGTAAATCCAGAATTTATAGGTCAAGTGACACACTGAACACTTTAGAGAGCTATATATGAGGCATTTCAAAAAGTTTGTGTACAAATGGTATGAACAGATAGTGGAAATTTCCATGAACTTTTTGAAGCCCCCTTGGTTGTTACAATTGAAGGGGAATCCCTTCTCCTTTAATAAGCCTCAGTTTTTTACTCTTTAAACCTTCAACTGATTGGATCAGGGCTGACCACATTACCAAGGGTGAGCTCCATTTTTAGTCAGCTGATTGTAAATGTTATTCACCACAACAAAATACCTTCCCAACAACATCTAAACTCATTTTTGATCAAACAATTAGACACCAGAGCCTAGCTAATTTGGTACATTCAATTAACCAACATAGGTCTTTACCCTTCATCTATAATAATCATTGTTATTGTTGTTAAGTGCCGTCGAGTCGGTTCCAACCCATAGCAACCCTGAACAGGGTTTCCAAGGCTGTAAATCTTTATGGGAGCAGAAAGCCTCATCTTTCGCCCTTGGAACAGCTGGTAGTTTCGAACTGATGACCTTTTGGTTCGAACCCCGATTTGTAACCACTATGCTACCAGAGCTCCTTTACCACTGATTAAAGTGAGTAGAAACAAGTTAACTTGAAATGTTTGGATGATGACAGATAATATATGAGTTTCTAATACTTTACATACTTGAACAAACAACTGATTTGGAGACTAAAGAGTAAAAAGACTGGTCCTCATCCATTATGTTTCTATCTTTTAGTTGATTTTTCAGATAATATTACCACTCTCCTTTAACAGTTTTCACGTAAAAATTGGACCAACATGCAAAACCAGTGCCACTGAGTCAATTCTGACTCAGAATCCCTACAGGACACAGTAGAACTACTCCCGAGGGTTACTGAGGCTGTAAACCACTATGGAACCAGACTGATCTATCTTCACAGAGCTGCTGGTAGGTTCAAACCAACTACCTTAGAGTTAGCAGCCCAACACTTAACCCACTACACCACCAGGACGCCTTTAAAAACAGGACAGTTGCTTTCTATTTCTGGTTTTTACGTATTTAACATCAACAGAATATTTTGTGTCTTCTCAGTGACTTTTTCATGAAAAATACCGGGGTAATACTTAGTCACATGTTGGGTCCCAGTTTTTAGATTTGTCAGCCAGTAAATACTGGAGTCCTTCTCATAGAATGTGCCAGGCTATCACTAACCAGCAGGGCTGACAACTGAGGACAACCTTATTTCTCATCACTGTATAAGATGATAATATGTTACTCCAAGCTATTTAAGTAGGAGGATTCCTTGTTTTTCAACAACTGCTATTGTGATATTAATACTAGAAACCCACTATCTTGGAGTTCATTTGGATTCAGTGATCCTTTAACAACTTTCTGAGTGTGTAAATCTTTAAGGGAGTAGAAAGCCTCTTTCTTCCATGGAGCTGATGATGGGTTTGAACTGTCAACCTCATAGATGGTAGTCCACTGCTTACCCTAGAGCACCATCAGGAGTCTTATTAATACTAGATGTGACTGTTAATTGAATGAGTACTATCAGGGGAAGAATAGCCACGTTCCATATTTGCAATTAATAACCTGGCAATACAAGCATTAGAACTCAAATGTTCTAGTGGCGGAAGCTCTTGCTCAGAGAGGTGAAGTCGCTTTTCTGCACCCCACAGAACATTTCATAATTCAAAGCTTCTAGTGGTCCAAAGCTTAAGCACTTTCACTGAATTTCAAAATTTTAAAAAGCTAACCATGAAATCAAAAGTTCATAAAATTACCATTTTATTATTAACAAAATGTAATCATGAGAGTAGCTAAAATGAATAGAATCCCTAAAGTGAGCTAAGCAATGTATGCATTTTACACATAATATCTTTGTTCATACAAGTGCCCTCTTAGGGAGCTACTCATATTATCTTTCAAGCTGAGGGAGCTTAGGTTCAGCGATGTTAAGTAATTTTCCTAAGGTCATACAACTAGTAATGGCAAAGTCAAGATTCAAAAGCAGGTTTGTCCCATTCTAAATCATAGGAGCTTTGTTCCATTATATTTTATTACTTCCCATTTAATAAAACCTCCTATTGAATAAAATGGGAACACTTACTCTCTATACTGTTTTGCAAGTGAGCAGTTAGAAATTTGTACCATAAAGAATACATTAACAAACATTGCTAGTGGGTGTGTGGGCACCTGACAACTGTTTTGTCTTTAAATGACTTGGTGAAATGATGAGGACAATTGCACATTGAATATTTTTAAAAAGTGTATGTGACTATAGGCAGTTTGTATAGGTATCAGTATAGTTGCCACAGGCAGTCATGTAGCTTTGGTAAGGTTTTTATGGAGATGCACCTTTCGAAATGATTCAATAACCTGAAAGATAGAAAATCAAATTACTACCACTTGAATCCCTCCCTTTATATGATTTTTTTTTTCTTTTGTAGCTCTTTTTTTCTTCGTCTTATTCCTCTTCTTCTGATTCTAATGCTGGAGAGAGGAGACTAAATCGGGGTTACTAGGAATCAGCCCATGCCTTTGCCTTTTAGAGGACTAGCAACCGTAATGAAAATGGTAATCTAGTTAGTAATACATTGAAAGAATGATACACATGATCACTAAACACAATTCAAATCCAAGAAAGACGGGGAAATACAATCAATCTATGTTCTTCACCCTCTTTTCATGGGTTGTAGATCCAAAAAGACGATTCGTTTGTTTGCTTTGATGGCTGAGACATGCTTTTGTGTGAACTGGAAAAAATGCAGTTTTCTGAAAATTCCTCAGTTGTCTAAAATTTCCATTAATTCTAGTGTGTTCTTCAGAAGAGCGTGCATCTCAGTGACAAAATGACTGATCAATAATCACTTTACAGAATAAAGAAAATGACTTTTTGCTTATACTGTGTTGTGGGTAGTTGAACATGTTAATGAGAATTCTGCAAATATTGCATAAGCACCCCATGTAAATGTGTGCATATCAATTTATTAGTGAATTTCAAATCCATTTAGCATCCTGGATTCTGTAAGACGTTTGAAGTATTTGATATTTCCCATGAACATAACTGATTACATCACTTTGACAAGGAATCTAGATGCCACCTGACAGTTGTAAATTATGTGATTTCTTATTGCCAGGAGTTAGCGTTTCCATATTCTGCACATTCTTCTTAAAGGCTCAGACTTTTTGTGTGTGCAGCTCATATTTGTGTGTGTGTGTGTGTGTGTGTGTAAATATGTAGACATTCAGGGCACATGGGGCATCTTCTATTCACATCATCATCAACACTCTTGTCCAAGAAAAGTTTCTGCTATACATGTCCCATACACATGTTGCTCCTGATATTTAGAGAAAGCTGCTTGCCTTTCCTGGGCCTGGCCATGCTCTCAGGGCAAAAATTACCCCTGTGTGTTTCCATAGCACTCTAGGATCATACCATACTTGAATTTCCTGTTTATTGTTTACTTCTCCGTTAGACTGGAGGAGACAGAAAATACTTTCTATTAATATTTGCCCCCCAGTGCCTAAAGGATTCAACCCACAATGGATATTTTCTAAAGACCTGAAGTTCCATTATCAATTGTTTCTTGTAAACATGGTGCTGGAATAAAAATCATATGTGATATTGAACATGTTTTGATTCTGAAAACAGAAATGAAGGGGAAACCACCCCACAGAATAATGGCACATGCTGGCCAGGTTACTTTGTGTCTATGTGAGTAACTCCCTTTCACAGTACGTGACTTGAAGAACGTCAAGTTTTCACAGACTCAGAAAAATCTCCCTCTTGATGACAATAGAGTATCAATTCTACCCCCCTCTTTCTTTTTTTTTAAACTTTTTATTGTGATTTGAGTGAAATTTTACAGAACAAATTGCTTTTCTCTTCAATAATTCATACACATTTGTTTCATGACACTGATTTGGTAAGGTTTTTACTATCCTCATAATATGCTCACACTCTTCTCACTTCCTCTCTGTGTTGACTGTTTCCGTTTGTCCTTCTGTCCTATCCTATCCTGCCTTTTGAGCTATGCTGTTGTTAAGCATTGTCAAGTCAGTTCTGACTCATAGCAATCTTGTGTAGGGCTTCCAAGGAGTAGTTGGTGGGTTTGAACTGTTAACCTTGTGGTTCACAGTCCAGTGCTGATCCAACAGCAAATGCTGCACTTTTGCTTTTATAGAGTTGACTGTTCTAAGTAGCCCATGTTTATGTTCATGCTGCGGGCCTATTATTTTGCTGAAAGTTGAGCCATTGGGGTGATTTCAGTTCCAGGCCTAAAGATCGGCCAATGGCCATAGTCTCAGAGTTCCACAGGTTTCCATCAGACTGTAAGCCTGGTCTTTATTATTATTATTATTTTGAGTCTTGTTCCACATTTTCTCTATCATTTTTTAAAAATAGTTTTCCTACTATTTGAGTCACTTGTCTTAGTTAAACTATACATAGGCAATTGTTTCCATAATGCATGGGTTAACTAGGAAAGAAAGGACCACTCCATCATTGCCTTCTTCAGACAGGAGCCAGGTATGGACCACTCAGACAAAAAATAACAACAAGAAATAGTGAGTATGCCAAGGACAACTTGGATCTGCCATTCCATAAGCTTTCTGTGGTACACACGCCTCTTAGGACTTAATGTGTTTAAAGGAACAGGGTCTATTCACCAGATAACATCTTCTCAATCACACTGGTTAACTATTTGACTTAGATAAAAAAATGGAAAAACAGATAGATATACATTAGGCTTATACTGAAATGTCACATATGAAGACATCCTAAGTGATTTTCTAGGGTAATTCTGACAGTGGCAATTTTCTCTTAGTCTGGTTTTACATGTAAACTTCAACTTCACTGTAATGGTCATGAGACTTCTAGAGGATACACAGACATCTTATCAAAATGTCCTGTATGACTACAGGCACTTGGGGTATGCATTGACTGAGGGCACACCTAATCACAATCAAATCTTTGTCATAGCAACACATGATAAACAAAGTTCTCCTACATCTGATATATTGCCTGGTATATGATCATTTGATGAGTGTCATGCATTTTTCTTTTATTTCTGTTGCTTTGAAAAGAGCTCTTTCATCTTCCCAGAAAACTATCTGCTCCCTGTCCTTTGTCCTCCTGACAAAGCTTTCCTTAAGCTGTTGTTTGCTACTGTCAAGTCAAGTCCCAATTCATGGCACTGGCCCTGTATGGTCCTCATAATCAGTTATGGATCAAGCCATTGTAATCCATAAGGTTTCCCTGGCTTATATTTGGAAGTAGATTGCCAAGGCCTTCCTTGCTAGTCCATCTTAGTCTGGAAGCTTCAATGAAAACTGTTCCGCATCATAACAACATGCAATCCTCCACTGACAGACGAATGGCGGTTTTGTATGAGGTGAATTGGCTAAGAATGAAACCCAGGTCTTTGTCATGGAAAGTGAGAATTCTACCATTCAATCACCAGTGTTACTACTGCAGAATTAGGTGCTCTAATAAGAACCTATTTTCCCTCTTAATATCAGCTATTCTGTTATTGATCGTTTATGGTTGTATCTACCAATAGGTTGCAAGTTTTATACAGACAGACTATGGCCATGTTTAGTCTATCCTTGCTGGCTGAGTGGCTGTGTGCCATCTAGTCGGTTCTGATTCATAGCGGCCCTGTATGGGGTTTATGAGACTATAAATGTTTACAGAAGCAGAAAGTCTCAACTGTCTCCCATGGAATGTCTGGGGGACTTGAACTGTCAAATTTTCAGTAAGCAACCCAACACATAATTCCGTTAGCTACAAAGGCCCTAGTAGAGTGCCCGTTGGTGAAGGGCCGTCGAGTCAATTCTGACCCATAGTGACCCTATATAGGGTTTCCAAGAAGCAGCTGGTGAGCTTGAACCGCCCCGACCTTGCAGTTCAAATGGCCTTGCAGTCTGGCACCTAGTTTTTATTAAATGCCCCAATAAATTATTTGTTAATAAAGGAATTGATGAATGACTAAATTCTGCTACTCTTCTTTGTTTTAACTTATTTATTTATTTTTGAGTGAAGGTTTGTTAAGCAGATCAGTTTTACATTCAACAAACCATAACTCCTTTCATCTCAATGATTGCAATCCCCTTCATGTAATATCACTTATTCTACTTCTCCCTGTGTGTCCCATTTCCAGTCCTCCTTTCCCAATCCTTCTGACTTTGTCCTTAGGTAACTGTTGCTTTTTTCATCTTGAATGGTTGACCATTTTATGGTGTGCATACCTCACTAGTGTTGTTGTCTCCCCATCTACCTATCTATTGCTTGGCTGAAAATGGAGCCACTGTGTTCCCCCTTTGGCACTCATAGGAAAGTTTGGGATATCTTGCCACATTTAGTAAAATATGTGGAAAGCCTAAGGCCTTAAAAAACTTAAGGTATACTGCTTATTGAAGATGGAATCCTGGTGTGGCACTGAAGGATAATGCACTGGACTGCAAGATCAGTTTGAGCCCCAAGGTTGGCAGTTCAAACCCACCAGCTGTTCCTCAGAAACCTTATACAGGGTCACTAGGAGTCAGAATGAACTTGATGACACTTAATAACAACAGCACTTATTAAAGAGACTTTGTTATTATATAGATGTTGGGCTCACAGAATAAGAGCCCTTAGCAAGTCTGAAGCCCAGGCAAAATAAAATAATTGATCCAAGGCTAATATCTGAATCTGAGTGTGAGTAAGTTTATCAATGACAGCTTTCAACTCTTTAAATTATTTTTCTTTTTAAGAATTTGATGCTGTATTATCAGTGTATTTCATTCAACAAGCAACCTGGTGATGTCTGGCTTTGGAGTCACCTACATTTAACTCTGGTAGCATAGTGGTTACGAGTTGAGCTGCTAACCTCAAGGTCAGCAGTTTGAAACTACCAGCTGTTCTGCAGGAGAAAGATGAGGTTTTCTGCTCCTGTAACGATTTACAGCCTCGGAAACCCTACATAGGACCACTGTGAGTCAGAACTGACTCCATGGCACACCACCACCACCACACTTAGATTCAAATCCTGGTTCCACTATTAAAGAGTCAGGCCATCTCAGTTTTCCTCAGCTACTTGTGATCATGACTTTCAGGGAACAGGATTGTTGTGAAATGCAAATGAGCTCATATACATATCGGTTAAAATGTCAAACACAAAATCAACATTGAATTAAGTGCCCTCCAGTAGAACTCCTGCTGTGGTGCTGTGGGTTAATGCGCCCGACTGCAAAGCCTTTTGAACTGCAAGGTTAGCGGTTCAAACTCACCAGCTGCTCCTTGTAAACCCTATACAGGGTTGCTATGGGTCAGAATCGACTCAACGGCACTCAACAACAACAAAGTAGGTTCCAGGAATCCTGGTGTGGCTCTGTGAGTTAATGCACTAGACCACAAGGTCAGTTTGAATCACAAAGTAGCAGTTTAAAACCACCAGCCACGCCTTGGAAACCCTATACAGGGTTGGAACTGACTCGATGGCACTAAGAACAACAAGTAGGTTCCAACTCATAGTGACCCTGTATAGGGTTTCCAAGGAGTGGCTGGTGGGTTTGAACTACTGACCTTGAGGTTCAAACCAACCTACAGCACCACACCAGGACTCATTGATGGTGGTGGTATATGCTGTAGAGTCAGTTCTGATTCATAGCAACCCTGCATAGGGTCTCCAAGGCTGCAAACCTTTAGGGGAGCAGAAAGCCTCAACTACCCCCAAGCAGCAGCTGTTAGTTTGGAACTGCTGACTTTGAGATTAGCAGCCCAACTCAAAACCACTACAACACCAGGACTCATTATGTACATGTAGATCCACTTCCCCTCAATTTAGTCCAGGCTATGTTGCATAAGGAGCTCTGGTAGCGTAGTGGTTACAAATCGGGCTGCGAACCGTAAGGTCAGCAGTTCGAAACTACCAGCGGTTCCGCGGGAGAAAGATGAGGCGTCTGCTCCCATAAAGACTAACAGCCTCGGAAACCCTGTGCAGGGTCGCTATGAGTCGGAACCGACTCCACGGCACATAACAACAACAGCAACAATGTTGCATATGGATCCTGGTGTGGCGCTGTGGGTTAAAGTGCCAGACTGCAAAGCCATTTGAACTGCAAGGTCGGTGGTTCAAGCTCACCAGCTGCTCCTCGGAAACCCTATACAGGGTCTCTTATGGGTCGGAACTGGCTCGATGACACAAAACAACAACAAATGTTGCATATGATGATTCTATGGCCCATTCACAGAAAGAAACTGATATCTTAGCCTCCCGTTTCCTCATATTGCTCTTCAAATAGCTTCTTTCAATTCCCCTCACTGTTAGCTAAGTTATTTTACACAGACGTATCCAATTTTAAATATTCCTTCTTTATGGCATAACTCCTTACTCCTGCGGCCAGTTTGATTGTTCCTGTTATTTCCCTAGGAGCCACTCATTGTTTTCCAGTGGGTATTTCTTAAATGCATCTTCTTCAGTGCCTTGTACCCCTGCTTTCTTTCTACTGTAGAGATAGTAATTGTATTGTTCTAGTTCTTTCTCAGCGCCCTTGCTTTTTTTCTTTTCTGAAGGCACCTATCTTTTCACACATAATTTTAATGAGCTGCCCAGCTTGATTACTAAAAGGCATTGGAGTGTTACAAGCGATTGGGCATTCTTTCCAGAAGCTCTCTCAGGTTTCATGTCCTCCTGTGATTTACCAAGTGTCACTTAATTGTGTGTGTGTGTGTGTGTGTGTGTTTTTCTCACACCCAGGCCAACTCTTCATCACAGTCATTACCCACCTCTCTTGGTGATCTACTTAACACTTCATTAAAAATATGTGCAGCTCAGCTCCTGTCTCCCTACTCCTCACGTGTCAACGAGACCTGTTTTCCCTTCACTTGTGATTCTTCTGGTGTTCAGAATTTGTCACTCATTAGATGTTCCCTTAGTGCCGTTTCTTCCGCAGCCTCTTTATTTCTGCCTATGCATGGTAACCACCAGCTTCCATTCTTCTTTTGTCCTTGGTTTGACCCACAGATGTCAGGACACAAATATTGACTTGATCAGTCAGTAAATACTTTGGTGACAAAACTTCAAGTACCCTTTTGAAAATAAAAGCAAAAAAATAAGAAAAGACAGGATGGATAACTGTTCCATTGTGTAAGAGTCTCATTTATCTTTTGAAAATTACTATCTGTTGGATGATTGTTGTTGTTAGCTGCCATAGAATTGGCTCCTGGATCAATGGTGAAACAAAACATTGCCAAGTCCAGCACCATCAGCATGATCAATTGCAGATTGGATTTTTCGGATCCACATGGTTGCCGTGATTTGATTTATCCAGGGTAGACATTCAGGTCTTTCTTCCTAGTCCAGTCCATCTTAGTCTAGAAGCTTTGTGGAAACCTGTTCAGCATCATAGCAATATACAATCCTCCACTGACAGATGGTTGTTACTAGCATGAGGTCTACTGGCTGGTAATCAAACTTGCGTCGTCTGCATGAGAGATTAGAATTCTCCCAGGGAACCACAAATACCTAGTTGATTTATAAAGCACTCAATTTTGTTGTTATGTGCTGTGGAGTCAGTTCCGACTCATAGCGACCCTGTACAGGGTTTCCGAGGCTGTAAATCTTTATGGGAGCAGAAAGCCTCATCTTTCTCCCATGGAGCAGCTGGTAGTTTCAAACTGCTGACCTTAAAGTTTGCAGCCCGATTCGTAACCACTATGCTACCAAAGCGTTCAATAATACCCTTAAAATATATATTTTTTCAAATACACATTTTTACGTTTATTAGAGGTAAGAGCTGGAGGAAAAAACATTCCTGCTATAAATATATGTGTTCTGATGCTGGTGACAGAGCCATTAGTAAGACAGACAAGATGTCTACCCTCATGAAACTTACATTTTTTTTGGGTGGGGGATGTGGGGAGACAGACAAATAGACAATGAATAAATAAGGTGGTAATTGTAGAAGGTGGTGATTTCAGATTGCGGTGGAGAATGACAAGTGAGGAACACATATTTCAAATTATGTTAAGCTATGTATATTTGAATTCTCTAGGAACTGGGAGTTGTGCAAATTCAAAGAGGGCTATTACGGTGATAATTAAGTTTATGTGCAAACCTAGGCCTCTGCTTTACCTTTCCTCAAGTCATCCCATCAGAATGTAAGAATAGAGGGAAATCTTTATGAAGATAAACTTGAATTACTATCATTGTTAAAATATAAATCATCCAAAAAATTCAAATACTTAACGTATTATTTATATTACTAGAGGAACACATCAAAGCAGAAAGACAGACAGAAATCCTATAATACTTGATACTCTACACATTTACTAATTTACCATAAACATTCATGTGGCATCTTTCATATTGTGATGCAGACTTTATATTGCATTAGTAAGAGCCATTAGTAAGACAGACAAGATGTCTACCCTTGTTATATTTTAACTTCATATTGTGGTGTTGTATAATAGGGTTCTGTGTCAATTTGACTGGGCCAGGATGCCCAGTGGGTTGGCAGTTGAGATGTCGTTATCCCCATGGTGATGAAACCTAATACAGGCATAGTTAACTCTATGATGATTGGCCATGAGCAGCCAATCATTTGAAGGGCTACTCCCTTGGGAGTGTGGCCTACTCCCAATATAATGGACACATCGGAAAAGACTCTCTCTCTTCTGCCGGGGACCTGGGACTCTACAATTGTAAGCCGTTTCCTTGATAAACTTCTCTTTATATATATCTATATCTATATATATAGATATAGATATGTTTCGTTGGTTTTGCTTCTTTAGAAAACCTGGCTTAAGACATATGGACTAATATTTTATCTTTGTTATTTAATATTTTGTGAATATGTGTATGCATGTTTTCTCCTCAAATAGAGCATAAACTACTCAACCACAGGGGCTGTGAAATATAGTTCTCAGTGTCCTCTCGAGTACTTAACTGAACACTTTGTAAGGAATAGTCCATTTATTGATGAATTTAAGTTGAAGTCACATTAGTAGGGAGCTATTTACAGCACACCTCAGAATTTTGAGGAGCAGCTCTGGTAACATAGTGGTTACGAGTCAGGCTGCTAACCTTAAGGTCAGTGGTTCGAAACTACCAGCCGTTCTGCTCCTGTAAAGATTTACAAACTTGGAAAACCCTATGCAGGGTCACTATGAATTGGTACTGACTCCATGCCATACCACTACCATGCTCACGTGAGATAAGTTTCATGTGAATATGAGTCACAATAGAAGTCGTATGCCAATGGAGGATCTTTGTTATATGACAACTGAGTGTCTATGAGGCACATTGTTACTGTATAGCTATGACTTAAGGTTTACCAGAACTCTTCCCTGCCCTGGTCTTCACTAGCTGATATACTTGATTGCAAATCAAGTGTTTAATTTGGAGATATGTGTAGGGGTAAACATTGGACTGCTAACCACAAGGTCAGCAGTTCAAACCCACCAGCTGCTCCTTTGGAAAAAGATGAAGGTGTCTGCTTCCGTAAAGATTTACAGTCTCAGAAATCCAACAGGGAGTCACTATGAGTCAGACTCACCTCTGTGACAGTGGACTTGATTTTTGTTTTGTGTATGTAGGGAGAAAAATATGTGTTTGTGGTCGGGAAATATTTTAAATGAAAATTATATTTTAAATTTAAAGTCAAGTTTTTACATACATGATTGTCCTAGGCTGAGTTTTCTAGGGAAGCATGCTGTACTGCTGGTGTAGTGCTGTGGGATCAGCACTGGACTGCAAACTACAAGGTTGGCAGTTCAAACCAGTTGCTTCTTGGAAACCCTATATAGGGTTGCTATGAGTCGGAACCAACTCTAAGACAACTTCTAACTCACTATTTAGAAAATCCAATCAAGTATAGGCTGAAGGCAGACTTAAAGCTGTAACCCAATACTCATGCCTATTTTAGAATAATAGTCAGGAAAAACTAATATCCATTAGACAGTCAAACACATAAACCTTTTAAGATACTCAAGTTCAATCTTTTCTTCTCCCTTGAACTAACCCTATTCATATGCATATGACCTTGGGCCTCTGTTGTTGTTGTTGTTAGGTGCCATTGAGTCGGTACTGACCCAGACCCATAGCGACCTTGTGCACAGCAGAATGAAACACTGCCTCATCCTGGGCTAACCTCACTATTGTTGCCACGCTTGAGCCCATTGATGCTGCCACTTTGCCAATCCATCTCGTTGGGGGTCTTCCTGTTTTTCTCTGACCTTCTACCTTACCAAACATGAT
>NW_006408558.1:2685581-2708362 GCF_000296735.1 Chrysochloris asiatica | reverse complement strand
ATTTTTGTTTTCTTTACATTAAGATGCAATCCATACTGAAGGCTGTGCTCTTTGATCTTCATCAGTAAATATTTTAAGTCTTCTTCACTTTCAGCAAGTAAGGTGGATTCCAGTAAGCCCTGGCCAAAGATTAGCTATCTTTTATATCCAGTGCAACATTGGCTCCAGGTAATTCCAGAAACTGCTGTTCTATTTTTGGCTGAAATAGTTTATCCCATGCCCCTTCTCTTTTTCTCTTACAAAACCTCATAATTCCATGAGTCTGGAGCTATTGCAATGAATCCTACTCACTGCGTCAATTGCTTAAACCAAGGGGGACCATGTCTGACTTCCTTTGACTCCACAAGAGGGAAAGCAGACCAAACTCAAAATCAACCCAAGGGCAATTCCAATGAAATGGGGGGCCAGACATGCCTCCTCTCTATATCAGTGCCTTTAAAATTGGTCAGACTTGAGAACCAATTTAGAAAATGCATCCTTACAATTTTTTTTCTCTAGAACCCCACTCTCTCTCTGTACCACATGTCTTAGGCTGGGTTTTCTAGAGAAGCAAAACCAGTGAAATATATATGTATGGACTGCTGGTGTGGTGCTGAAGGATCAGCAGTGGGCTGTGAATCGCAAGGTCGGCAGTTCAAACCCATCAGCTGTCCCTCAGTAAGCCTATACAGGGTCACTAGGAGTTGGACCTGATTTGACAGCACTTAACAATAACAACAACATAGAGAAAAGTTTATCATCAAGGAAAAGGCTCACAATTAGAGTCCCAGGACCCCAGCAGAAGAGGAAGAGAGAGTCCTGTCCACATGTTCATTATATTGGGAGCAGGTCACACCCCCAAGGAATCCTTCAATTGATTGACTTCTCGTAACAGCTCATCATAGAGCTAATTATGCCTGTATTAGGTTTCAACACAATGGGAATAAGCACATGCCAACTGCTAAACCTCTGGAAATCCTGGTCTAGTAAAGTTGACACAAAACCCTAATCATTACAATTAAATTAAAATGTATTTAGATTAAATTTCTAGTAAGTTTTTTACTTATTTGAGGCCTTAAATACCTTCTCCATTTTTTCTTTTTTGGTCCAGAATTCCAATGGTTTCAAGGCAGAGGCAGAGTTTGGAGTCAGTTGAGTAGATATAATCAAGTCAATCAAATCAAATGATGCTCCCAGAATTCATAAGAAGAGGCTTCAAAAAGTTCCTTGAAAAATTTCATTATCTTTTAATTTCATTTTTCCTACAAACTTCTAAAAGGCTCCTCAGATCTCTGTAAAATACAACTTGAAATGTCAATCATTTATGTGAACAATATAGACCTGAGTTGGATGATGGTGCAGAATGTGCGAAGAGATACATTTAGGAAGAGCTGAAAACCTCCTTTCAGGCTGTAGAGAAAACAAAGTGCTACTATTTCCATTCCATTGGCATTCCTAACAATTGCTCACCTGTTAGCAGGCATTGCTATTAGACCTGAATGATACAGCCTTGGAAAAAAAAATCCATATCAAGATCCCTTGGTGAAGTAGAAAATAGAATGAACATATGTCTGTGATATTTGGCTGCATCCATTAGTAAAGTGGAGTACTGGTGTGATGCTGTGGGTTAATGCATCAGACTGCAAAGCCGTTTGAACTGCAAGGTTGGCAGTTCAAGCTCATCAGCTGTTCCTCGGAAACCCGAGACAGGGTTGCTGTGGGTAGGTGTCTACTTGACGATGCTTAACAACAATTAGTAAGGTATCTGGATGTCCACCTCACCATGTTTCTTACGAACGGCATGAGAAATTAATGCTGGAATTACCTGTTGTTAAGTGCCATCGAGTCAGTTCCAACTCATATTGACTCTGGATAGGGTTTCTGAGGATCAACTGGCGGGTTTAAATCTCTGACCTGTGGTTAACAGTCCAGTGCTTATTCTACAGTGCCACACCAGGACCCAAACTATCTAGTAGTCGTGCTGGCATGAATGTTTGACTGCCAGTCGGATGTAATTCAATGCAGGTATTCTGTAATATTTCCAACTTTTTCAGTAAAAAGAGAAAATTATGAAAATTGTATTTTACCTCAATAGGATTCAAACCCAAGTGCTCAATGTGGAATGAAAAATAAAAATAAAAAATAAAAAGAATCCTAAATCAAGCAAAAATATTGTGTTTTTTACTTCTTTTTCCTCCTACTTAGAAAATATTATCCATACCGGCTCTCAGAGAGAAATATTACACAATGTAAGAGATCAAATCTTTGGCCTTTTGATTATGGTCATGTCGTGCACTTATTAAAGAAATCCCCCCAAGATGAACTATAATACTGAACAGGCTAAAATGGCGGACTCCAATGGTCCCCAAACCTTCATACTGAAGTCCTAACTTGTCCTATGTGTATTGATTAATCCACTTTTCTGATAGTTTGAGACTTGGATAGATATCACATAAAGATCAGTTTTGAAAAAAAAACAACCCTCACCACAGATGTCTAATGACAAAGTATCTCATACTATACAGGGAGGATTGTTTGATCTGTTAATATAAATAGATGCCCCCAAGAGTTATATTGCAAAACAATAATTAGCAGAGCATATATCTGCAGGGCTGTGCTTTCTGTACTTCCTCTCTCCTGGCTCAGGAGGACAGATAGCCGTGTATCGCTGCTGCTGCTGCTCTCTCCCTCTAATAGTGGCCATTATTCATGACAGGGCACTTGAGGTCACTAGCATGGGCTTTCTGCAAAGTACTCTACTATTCATCCTGTATCATGGTATAGATTGCAAGCTAAGGCAAATGGATTAGGGATTCAACTTATTCTTTGAATATAAGATGTGGATTTGACCTTGTGTTGTCCTTCTGAGTCTTCTATGATCTTGCAAACCCTAGACATAAGACTTTCAAAAGCAGCCTTATTAAAAAAAAAAAGAAAAGAAACTCCAACTGTGCTTCGGTTTTGAGTTTAAAATGTGGTATTCCAATCATTTGTAGGTTTTGCTATAAAGATGCCTGGGGCATCCGGTTGCAACTGAGAGGGCAGACTTGTCATTGTTAGTAATTAGAAGCCTGAGAGTGATTCAAGAGAGCTTAGAATTCATAAAAAGAAGAAAAAAAAAGGTTTTGTCTTTTTAAAAACCAAATGTGTTAGTGAGATGTAGTTTGCTGAATTCATTGTAGCTGTATGGCTGTCTTTTTAACCTTGTTGCCCTGCTCATTATACATTCAGCCAGTCCCCAATGACTCTGGTTCCCTGCTGTGCTCCTGAAGTCTTATAAAATGCATCAAATATGAGATGAATCTTCTGGTCTTCCTCTCAGTTGGTCACTGTTGCTGAGATTTCAGTTACACTGGCTTAGCTACAGATGGAAGTAAAGTCCTAGCACTTCATCTATGAGTAAGGACACAATTAGTACAAAAGAAATGCCAAAAGAATTAGTAAAATAAGCAAACAAAAATGATTAAATGGAAAGCATATTACTCATGGCATTTCAAAGTCAGCAACTTAATTAACCATGTCACTAAAAAATATGTTACTGTTACATGCCATCAAGTTGGTTCTGACTCATAATGACCCTGCATAGGATTTCTGAGGAGCAGCTGATGAGTTGAACCACTGACCTTGCAGTTCAGACCAATCTTAAGGCCAAGTGCTTATCCTATGGTGCCACACCAGGACTCCAGAGAGAAATCAATATAGAATTGCTTAATCTAGCACACTCAAGAGAAACTTCTCAAAGGGAAACAATTTTGTGGGTTTTCCTCAGTCTTGGCTTAGTTGCCAAGGAGGTGGTAACTAGAAAGATGTAAAATATTGTCTTAGTTTCCTAGTTGCTCCTCTAACATAAATCCCACAAGTGAGTGGCTTTGAAGAACAGAAATTTGTTTGCTCAAAATTCTGGAAGCCAAAAGTCAAATTCAGAGTCTCCAGCATATTAATTCTACCTTTGTAGGTGGTCCCAGGCCTTCCTTGGTTTCATGGTTATAGAAGATCCTCACATGATCTCTGTTTCTCTTTTTCCCTCATCTTCAACTCTATGAGTGCAAAGTTCTGTGTATATTCTACTCTTCTTATAACTCTATAGTAATTAGATTTTGCAGTCACCTCCCTGCTTGGATATTTTCGCACAAAATTTCAATTTATAGGAGTTAGAATTTAGGGGACACACATTAACACAGAATTCCACCTAAGATCCTCTGTCGGGGGTTATTTTGCTATCTCTAAGTAGTGGTTACGAATCGGGCTGCGAACCTTAAGGTCAGCGGTTCGAAACTACCAGCTGCCCCGCGAGAGAAAGATGAGGCTTTCTACTCCCGTAAGGATTTACACCCTCGGAAACCCTGTACAGGGTCGCTATGGGTCGGAACCGACTCGACGGCACTTAACAACAACAAAAAGAAAGTACTGGAGTCCTGGTGTGGCACTGTGGGTTAATGTGCCAGACTGCAAAGCCATTTGAACTGTAAGGTTGGTGGTTCAAGCTCACCAGCTATTCCTTGGAAAACTTATATAGGGTCACTATGGGTCAGAATCGATTTGACACCACTTAACAACAACAACAAACAAGGTACTAGTAATTAATTGGCAACTGGACTCTCTGTTTTGAAAGTTGACATTCTGAACATAGACTAGGATATGCTTTCAGGGGAAAAAAATGTCCATTTCAATGGATACAAAGTCTAACTGTAAAACACTGGAGACATCTCAAATTTGGTGAGTATCCAACCGAGAACAGCATTATAAGACAATCTGCGATCACCTCAACTGCAACTTGATTTCATAACTTCCAGAGTGTAAGATTAAGGCAGAAAAGGTAGGATCATTAGAACACTTCTGAACGTTTGTGGTGCTGTGAGTAAATATGCTGGACTATAAAGTTGGTTTGAACCACAAGGTTGGCAGTCAAGCTCACCAGCCTCTCCTCGAAGAAAACTCTATACAGGGTAGCTATGGGTCAAAAGGGACTCGACAGCACTTATAAACAACAACAACATCTATCTTAGGAGCTCTATTAAAGTGAAAGCTTTTATTTAGCTTTCTTAACCTACTCTTTGATATGCTAGCATAAATTCTGAGATGTAAATTTGGATGGAATAGAGTCAGATTTCATATATTATGTAAATATGTACAAAAAGGATAATTAAATCTCTAATTACCCTTGCTGCCATACCTGTGGAGTTCCTAGGTGATGCAAATGGTTAAATGCTTATCTACTAATCCAAAGGTTGGCTGTTCAAATCTACCCAGTGATACCCTGGGAAAAATTACTGTCTATCTACTTCTAAAACATCAATCACAGCTCTTGGAAACAGTTCTACTCTGATACTGATACAAGAGGTCTTTATGAATAGGAATTAACTTCATGGCAACTTGTGTTTGGTTTACAGTACCAATAAATATGGAGTCCTGGTATGGCGCTGTAAAATAAGCACTGGACCACATGTCGGTTTGAACCTTAAGGTCAGCAGTTCAAACTCACCAGCCATTCCTTAGAAACTTAGAGAGGGTTGTTATAAATCAGAACTGATCGTATGGCATTTAACAACAACAATTGTTGTTAGGTGTCATCGAGTTGGTACCGACCCATAGCGACCTTATACACAGCAGAACGAATCACTGCCCGATCCTGGGCCAACCTCACTACTGTTGCCATGCTTGAGTCCATCGATGCTGCAACTTGGCTAATTCATCTCATAAGGGGGTCTTCCTCTTTTTCTCTGACCCTCCACCTTACCAAACATGATCTCCTTCTCCAGTGACTTGTCCCTCCTGACAATATGTCCAAAATATGAGAGACGAAGTTTGGCCATCCTGGACTCCAAGGAGCACACTGGCTGTACTTCTTCCAACACACATCTGTTGGTTCTTTTGGCAGCCCATGGCACTTTAAATATTCTCCTCTAACACCATAACTCAAAGGCATCAATTCTTCTACAGTCTTCCTTATTCACTGTCCAGCTTTCGCATGCATATGAGGTGATTGAAAATACCATGGCTTGGGTGAGGCACACCTAAGTCCTCAAGCTGACCTCTTTGCTCTTCAACACTTTAAAAAGGTTTTGTGCAGCAGATTTGTCTAATGCAATACGTCCTTTTATTTCTTGACTGCTGCTTCCGCAAGTGTTGATAGTTCATCCAAGAAGAATGAAGTCCTTGACAACTTCAATCTTTTCTCCATTGATAAGAATGTTGTTTATTGGTCCAGTGGTGAAGATTTTAGTTTTCTTGACAGTGAGATGCAATCCATACTGAAGGCTGTGCTCTTTGATCTTCATCAGTAAATGTTTTAAGTCCTCTTCACTTTCCACAAGCAAAGGTTGTATCACCTGCAACCCATAAATATACCTTTCCTGGTATATGGAAAGCATTATCAATCTTGTAAAGTCTTTTTTAAGTTAATGAATAGTCATGACCATCAACAAAAGCTGAAGCTAAAGATAATGAAAATCAAATTGCCATAAAGAAAAGTGGAAAAAAGAATCTGGGGAATTTCTTGGCACCAGGGTAAACCATAAAATTATGCATAGTTCAGCACTGATTCTGATCCCAGGCAAATCCCCTTCTCACTGATGGCTCCTGGTGAGTCACTTATAGTCTATCCTCCCCTTGACTCTGCCAGCATTTTCAGGCAAATTCACCAGAAACATTCATTAGGAGAATCAACCAGGAAGAGGCTGTAATGTAAAATTATGCCGTCACCCAAAAAGAACACATTTCTGCACATGTATGATGACAAGTGTTTACAAGCAATTTTCAAAAAATGTTTTTAGAACCATACGACTTTCTTTTACAAAGTTCTTCTTCTTCTTCTTTCTTTGCCTGTGTAAGATGGTGATTTTCTGTTCCCGTAAAGATTTACAGCCTAGGAAACCCTATACAAGGTGGCTATGAGTCAGGACCAACTTGACGGCACAAGATGCTATTACCAAGATGGAATAGTAAATATGTTATTTGTTTTGTTTTCTTGTAATGGAAAGTTATAGTTTTATATTGGAAGTTTATGACAGTTTCTGAAAGTTTTAGATGAGCATTTAAAACTTCATAAGAAAAAAATTTTGAGCTCAATATTTAAATATTTGCATTAATTATGAAAGAGGCTAGCTATTTAAGTGAAATCTAAGAATGGGTTGTAAGTGTTGACCTAAAAATATCTTTCAAAAAGTGAAGAAAGTACAATGTTTTAACCAAATTCTAAAGCACATGCATGTCTCTTACTTGCTTCCTGGTCAATATTATTTATATTGTATAAATAAAGAGATGTTGTTGTTGAGTGCTCTCGATTCGGGTCCACCTCACAGTGGCTCTGTATAGGGTTTCCAAGGAGCTGTTGGTAAGCCTGAACCACCTAACTTGCAGTTCAAACCAACCTTGCAGGCCAGCTCATTAACCTGTAGTGCCACACCAGAATTCCAAAAAGGTGCTAATTTTCTTTAAATGAGTCCTACTGGCACTGTGGTTACAGTGCTCTATTGCTAGCCAAGAGGCTGGTGATTCAAACCCAGCTGTCTATAAGAGAAAGCTGGGCAATCTGCTTCCTTAAAGATTTACAATGTTGAAATCCCTGGGGAGCAGCTCTACTCTGCCCAAGAGGCTAGCTCTCAGTTGGAATAGATTCAGCAGTAGTGGTTTTAAGTTTTTTAAACATTTATAAAAGAAGCATACAGTTCATGAAGGTTGTAGGTATTTAAACCCCTTTTTATTGAAATGGGACATTAAAAACCAAAAACCCAAGTTCATTGTCATCAAGTTGATTTTAACTCATTGCCACCCTATAGAATAGAATAGAACTGCTCATAAGCTTCCCATGGCTGTAACCTTCATGGAAGCAGTCATATCTTTCTCCTATGGAGCAGCTGGTGAATTTGAACTGCTGACCTTTCAGTTCATAGCTGAGCACATTAACTATTGCACCTCCAGAGTTCCCAACAGGGCATTAAAAACTCTTACTGCTTTGATGCTACAGAAAAACCTCATCTTTAGCCTACAGATTCCTTTTGTATTTAAGGCATTTGGCAGTTTCATTTAATGTAACTATTTCATTTCTAGAAAATAGAGTTTTATTTAGTGACCTGGATAACTCATTATCAAAACTCCAGAAATATAGAGTCAGTATTTCTGGCTTCTGACTCTGAACTCTACGTGGTGATCTGATTCTAGTGTACTGACTGTTTGTGAGGAGAAAGGGGAGGGCAATGTGATTTTGCTTTCCATACAGAGTTGAGAAAATTACCCTGAGAAGGGAGAGAAACTATGAAACATTTAAAAAGAGATATTTCATATTGCCACAAATTAGGTCAGAACGTAGTTCCTAAGTTTGAGAATTGGAACCGCTTGCTACCGCTTACCATCACAAAACTCAATTGAGGAAACAGGAAATGTGAGAATAGTGAAAATATATGTATCTGACAGCTCTTGACAGTATTATAATAGAGGGTCAACTTGATTAATGCCTTTTGTGCCATGTGAAAATTAAAGCACACCAGAAACTCTGTAAGATCAGCCTGAGGATGGTCTAGCTTCTAGACAAAATGAGCCATAATGGCTCAGTCCGCACTCCAGTATAAACCATGGAGAGATAGTGTGTGTTTGTCCATTGATTTAGTTGTATGCATCGTACTGACCCATAACCACAAAGGAAACATCCATTGCTTTAGATGGGTATGTGACATTGAACTCATTTCAAACTTGTTTTTATTAAATACATAAATCATCACAGTAAAATTGTGAATCCAATGATTTATTTCAAAATTGAAATTTAAGCAACCAAAATAGATACCATTAAACCTCATACTTGGGAAAGTCTAATGTGTGTCCTTGAGAGTTTAGGAACCTTCTGGAGAGCTGTGAAGGCAAGTGATCATTCTAGCCTAGGAGAAGACCCCAACATTAAGCTTCTGAGGGTGGATTGTTTGGGGCCAGAGACACGGGAGGGCTGGGGAAAGGATATGCTCTTCACCCATAGGAGGAACAGTACCAATGATAGTTTCTATGGAACCTATTGAAGAGCCAAATATTCTGCATCTAAGACAGATGGCAGGTCTGTGACTCAACCTTAAATATCAAACCAAACCAATTGCTCTTGAACTGATTTCTTCTTAGGGTGACTCCATGTGTGTCCGAGTAGAATTGCACTACAGAATCTACAATGGCTACAAACTTTAGAAAGTAGACTTCTGAGTGGATTTGTACTGCCGACCTTCTAGATGGTGGCCAAACTCTTAGACATTTGCTCCACTCAGGGACCCCTAAAGAAAAATGTTTTGCAGGACCATATACATTTTCTTTAAGTTTTAGTCATCCTCCTGGGTCCCAAACAGAAGTAACAGAGCCCAGAAAGAGAAATGGAAGCAGCAGAGTTGAAGTCTCCAGGGCTGATAGTCACGCTGGACTAAGGAAAAGAACTGAGCATCACATAGGCTGTAGACTGAAAAAATTTAACTGATTAAAGTGGCCTGGACTTCCAATACCTCATGTTTGGAGTTCTGTTGTGGTGCTGTAGGATAAGCACTCAACCACAAGGTGGTTTGCACCACAAGGCAGGTGGTTCAGACTCATCAGCTGCTCCTCGGAAATCCTATAATACAAGTGCCACTATGAGTTAGCACCTACACAACATCATTTAGCAACAGAAACAATGGTGTTTGAAGAATGATGGAATCTGATTTGATTTGACAGTAAAGGACACAGAAGAAAGATTTTATGGAATAGCTTAGAAAATAGATGTTGGAGAGAAAAATGAATCGTGAAATCATGTTTGTATTCTACTGACAACTCAGTTTAACTTGGTATTCTACTTAATGCCCATTTCTTTCCCTTTGGTGTTATGTGGAATGAATGAATGAATGAATTCGAACCCTGTTCACTAGCTGCAGAGTTAAATGCTTACTTTTCTACATTTCAAATAAAATCAAAGCCTCAATGAGCAGATGGTGGAAGCTTTTATTTTCTAGCTGACAGAGTCTGCCCGTGCCCTTTAACTCGCAGCAGGAGGGTCTGCCATCACCCCATGGGGAAAGTCAGCCGGAGTAAATCACAGATTGTCAGGAAAGCCAGTCTACAGTCTTCACGTTTTCATTTTATTTTTTTAAATTGTCAAAAATATTGTTTTTCAATCAGTTCTTTGATGGTTGAGAAAATTAACACTTTTAGCGAGTGCTTTTACTTTTACTAAGATAAAACAAAACAAGAAGCCACATTCCAAAAATAGAACAAGCAACTTCTCCAAGAGGGGAGCCAGGATTGCCAAGAATATAATTTTTAAAAACCTTAATACTTGGTATTAGGTCTGAGTTTCAAAAGGATTTCAGATTAACAATGTGAACTAAAATATGCCCTACTCCCTCTCAGTTACAGTTTTTGCAAGTGTGATTCCAAGAAAAACAATGGAAACTTAATGCATGGTGTTTGTTATTTCAGGGCATAGGATGTTTGCTGTTATCACAATCCCATTGTTTGAAAGAGACTTCTTTCCCCTAATGTGAATATGAAATATCTCCTTTGGGGTCAGAGGCATGCATAAAGATATATCATTTGCCTTTTAATGGGACTTTCTGGTGACTCTACAGTTTTAAATTGTTCTATATGCATCAAGTATTCCACACTGAATGTTCTTGCTCTGTCCTCTACAAATATGGATGGAAATAATTATAGTGAGGATGGCTTCATATGATGATGTCACTCCAGAGAAAACCTGCACCACAGGGAGCATTTCCAGTAAAGTATGGCAGAAACTGCAGGGTAATCAAAGTGCAAATTCCAATTTATTTAAGCAATATTGTTCTTGCTCCTCCATTCCACAAAGCTGTCCTTTCTCATTAAAATTTTCAAAGAGAAGGAATGAATTTTACCAGCATAAATCTGAATGCTAGTTGACCTTTGTGAAAACTCTGCATGCAGTGCTGGCATCAGCTGTCTTTCCACACACGTGGTGACAAAGGGGAGATTGAGGCTTAGGAGGAGTTAGCTGAATATATGCGAGGCTTGATGCCATCTAGCTTAGCTTTAGTTTGAAGAGAAGTACGTGCATATTGAAGGGATATAATTGTTGATGAATCCTGAAGGGCTCGAATAAGATATGATTCTAAGGACTTCTGTGGGTTCTAGATGGACATCCCAGGGCATCATTCTTTTGATTTGATCCTGTTATAGGCGGACCTACCATAAACACAACAATACAGTTGCTGTGAGTCAATTCTGATTCATCTGTGTCCGGATAGAACTGTGCTTCATACGGTTTCCAATATCTGCTTTTCCAGAAGTAGACCAGTAGGATTTTCTTTTGAGGTATTTGTGACTGGACTTGTACTACCAACATTTCAGTTAGCAGTCAAGTGTCTTAACTGTTGGTGACACCCAGGGACTCTCCACGTGTAGGCTCCATAGCTAGTGATTTTCACTTCTGGAAACAAATAAATTAAAAATAGGAAACAAACAAACATACAGCCCGAACTACAACAACAAGAAGAGTCAATAACATTTGTACTAGTTTATTTTTTTATCTCATGTATATTAAGCATAAGAAGTATACTAGCTATACGAGGTAATAGTAGTTGTTGTTAAGCGCTGTCAAGTCAGTTGTGATCCATAGCGACCCTGTATAGGGTTTTCCAGGAGTGGCTGATGAGCTTGAATTGCCGACCTTGTGGTTCAAACCAACTTTGCAGTCCAGCACATTAGCCCACAGTGCCATTAGGAGGGACCCTGTTATTAGTAAGAAGATTAAAGTACAGTGTGATGAATTCTATGATGGAAGGAGACCCAGGGTATTGGCTTTGGGAATACCTATAAAAGACCTTTACCCAGATAGGTCAGAGAAAGAAGCTTTCTAGAAAAAAAGAGAATGATTTCTAACATCTGATTTGAATCCTTATTGAGTTTAAGGAACAGAAAAGAGTGAGGTAAAAGAGTTGCAAAGCAAAGAACCAAATGTTTGAAAATGCAAGGATGATGAGGAAAAAATGTACTTCCTTTGGACTGTGGGCATGTGTAAGAATGAGGAAAATATCAGGTGGAAATAAGAAGATATGAGTTTGCTCATAAAGATCTTACTCTTCTATGTTGTATGAAAAACAGGGATTGCATACAATTGCAAAAAGTGTATCTTTGTCTGTGTGTCTAAATATGTACAAAGGGGCTTAAAATTCTGGGAAAATTCCATTATCTTTTCATTCCATTTTCTATAAATTCTTTAATTCTTTGATGCCCCCTTGTGTGTGTGTGTGTATTTGGTTGGTTATGTGCCGTGGATATATATACAGAGAGAGACTTTTTAGTGACTCATATGAGCATTTAATACAAATTCCAATGTGCAATTTTAAAATATATATATATTCATGTTGTTTTTGTGAGGTGCATCGAGTTGGTACTGACTCATAGCAACCTTATACACAACAGAATGAAACACTGCCTGGTCCTGGGTCAACCTCACAATCATTGCTTCCCATCACTGCCGCCACTGTGCCAATCCATCTCATTGGGTGTCTTCCTCTTTTTCTCCAACCCTCCACTTTACCAAACATGTTATCCTTCTCCAAGAACTGGTCCCTCCTGATAACATATATGCATATGCAACATATATACGTAAAATATGATGGATATACATGCTGAAAACTAGAATTTGAATGACTATTTAAACGAATGTTTCTTGAGATGATTATAAATACATTAAAAATTTCATCTTTACTGAACAATATTTTATTTACTATTTTGATATATTTTTATAGTTTATCTGGCTTTTCATTTTATAAATAATTTGAATATTTTGAAAGAAAATGCATTTTTAAAACTATGAATAAAATATTTTCATTTTTCCTATTTATTTTGACTCACGTTTTTGTTGAGAATGTGTTGTGATTTTATACATTTTGAATATTTTTATCCTGTAGATCATTACTTTCACTAGACTATAAATACAATAAAAATCCTGGTTGTCGTTGTTGTTGTTAAGTGCCATCGAGTTGGATCTGACCCATAGCAACCCTGTATAGGGTTTCCGATTAGCATAACAAAATTAGTGGTTTTGTTAAAATATATAATATCAGTATATTTTCTGTTTTCATTTTACTACTTATTCTAATATCACCAGCCATTAAAAGGAATACTCAGACATAGTATGTTGTTGTTGTTGTTAAGTGCCATCGAGTCGGGTCCGACCCATAGCGACCCTGTACAGGGTTTTCGAGGGTGTAAATCTTTACGGGAGTAGAAAGCCTCATCTTTCTCCCGCGGAGCAGCTGGTAGTTTCGAACCGCTAACCTTAAGGTTCGCAGCCCGATTCGTAACCACTACGCTACCAGAGCTCCTTAGTCATACTATAATTTAGTTATTCTAATGCTAACCAGGTCATTATGTAAAAATCAATCTTATGTGAAAATGGAGGATGGCCACATCAGATCACACAATGATGATGACAGTATTACATAGTTGCCAAATTCTATCATTATACAACTACCAAGCCACTGAGAATTGTGTCCAGCAAGTTGGCATATAATCGTAACCATTACAGCCAGTGTACTCTTGCCTCACATCTTGGCATTTGTTACTGTCAAATGTACATTGTTTATGTGCACAATAGCTGATAGTAGATTTGTTACTATTGATGTAAAAATCAAATGTCAGAAAACAAAAGTTGGTAAGTGAGGAGTAGGAGTCCTGATGTGGTACTACAGGATAGGCACTAGACAGCAAGGTTGCTTTCAACTGCAAGGTCAGCAGTTCAAACTCACCAGCAGATCCTTGGAATCCTTATACAGGTTCGCTAGGAGTCGGTACTGATTGGATGGCACTTAACAATAACAACAAAGGTGTAGCAACAAGGCCACCAATGGCAGGCTGGTTTCATCAGAACTTTCCGTATAAGGCAGACTAGGAAGAAACACCTAATGATCTTCTGAAAATTAGGCGATGAAAACTATATGATTCACAGTAGTATGTTGTCTACTATAGCTCTGGAAGCTGAGTTCTTAAGGTTGGATTCACTTACCCACTGCCATCAATTTGATTCTGACTTACAACCATGATACAGGACCTAGGAGAACTGCTCCACAGGGTTTTCAAGGTTTTGTTTTTCTAGCGTAGTGGTTACGAATCGGGCTGTGAACCTTACGGTCAGCAGTTCGAAACTACCAGCCGCTCCGCGGGAGAAAGATGAGGCTTTCTACTCCCGTAAAGATTTACACCCTCGGAAACCCTGTACAGGGTCGCTATGGGTCGGACCCGACTCGATGGCACTTAACAACAACAACAATGGTTGGTGGATTGTATCTATGGACCTTTGACCTTTGGCTTAGCAGCCTAATTCTTAGCCCTACACCCTCAGAGCTCCTCAAAGATTGGAAGGCACTCAAAATGGACAGTGGCTGCAGCAATGAAGTCAAGCATACTAATGATTGTGAAGACTGTGCACGACAGGGCCACGTTTTGCTCTGCTGCATATAGAGTGCACATGAGTTGGAGCCAAGCTGACAGTAACCAACAGCAATTTTTTGTTGTTAAGTGCTGTTGAGTCGGGTTCTGACCCATAACAACCCTGTATAGGGTTTCCAAGGAGCAGCTGGTGAATTTGAACCATGGGCCTCTCAGTTCAAGTGGACTTTGCAGTCCAGCACATTAACCAACAGTGTCGTATCAGGACTCCCTGCAATACAAGAACGATATTTTCCTGACTTCATTCATAGGAAACCAATAGCTTTACGTGTATACATTTAGTTTGTCAATAAGAAGCCATGTTTCTCACAGAAGTACATATTCTATTCATCAGTCTGTTAAATTACTTATAATTTTTATTTATTTAGCTTTATGTGTGTGGCTCCTGGTATGGCGCTGTAGGGTAAGCACTGGACTGTGAATCACAAGGTCGGTGGTTCAAACCCACTAGCCTCTTCTCAGAAATCCTGGATAGGGTCATTCTGAATGGGAACAGACTTGACAGCACTTAAAAACAACAATAACAAGCTATATGTGTGTGGGTCTCCATTTGTATTCTTACCAAACAGGCCATGCAACTGGTTAGGGATGGACCTGGTGACTTAATATCTTAACCAAAGGAGTAGTAGCATGATCAATACTTCAACTGAGAAAATTTATTTCAGTAAAGACAATAAAACCAATTAAGAGACTGGTCTTCCTCTGTATGGGAAATGTTCCAACTTGTAGCCTGAACTTCTGAATCAACCCCACTTACTTCCTCCAATATCATGTGTCCTTGAAGAAATTTTGAGCCTTCCAACTATAGGGTTCCTTGTCATACCCTAATCATTTTCAGATCAACCATTTTTGACAGTTCAGTCACAAGTACAAATAGATAGAAGATTTTCTATCCTTAACTAAAAAGAAAGCTGAGTATCTGTTGGAACCTGTCTTTGTTTTCAAAACCCAAGTTTCATGCAATATCTTATCCTGGCCATTAACCACAGTGACTGTGCAAACCAAAACTTTGAGCCCATAGCAAATGCATTGTTGGGAAAGCCTTCCAGATTTGAGTGGTGAAATAAATGAGACCCTCTAGAGCCCTGGTGTGGCATTGTATAGTAATTACTGGACTGCTAACTACATGGTTGGCAGTTCAAACCCACCAGCCACTCTGGGGAACTCTATACACTGCAGGTGTGGGGAAACATTTTTCTGCCAAAATGTGTTACATTATTCACGGGCCATACAAAATTATCAACTTAAAAATTATCTTGCTGTATTTGGTCAAACATTTAATTAACTCACCCCTAATGTGATGGCTGGAACTGCGGTTGCTTTGGCAGGGACAGAACAAATGATTTCATGGGCTTTATATGACCTGTGGGCTGGATGTTCCTCACCCCTGCTATATACAGTCATTATGAGTTGGAACTGACTTAACAGCACATAACAACAACCATTAAATGTTTGACCAAATACAGCAAGATAATTGTGGAGCTCAAGCAGCATAGTGGGTTACATGTTGGACTGCTAGTTGCAAGGTCAACAGTTCCAATGCACCAGCTGCTCCACAGGAGAAAGGTGACGCTTTCTGCTTCCATAAAGATTTATAACTTTGGAAACCCTATACAGGTCCACTGAGAGTCAGAACCAACTCAATGCCACTAAACCATGAAGGAGAGTACTTGCCACCTACAGCCTGACTATAGGCCCAATGGCTCAGTGAGGTCTCTGCATGCAATCTTCCACAATCAGTCCACCACAGCTCCTCCGTGACCAGGTACCCTTTGTCTTCAGTAAGAAATAAAGAAGAACTATGTGGATTTCAGAAGGTTATTTCAACTATTCTACATAGGGTTTATTTCACAGGCAGAAGGAAGCATAACAAAACAAACCACAGTTTAAAGTTTGCTCTCTCTCACTCTTTTTTCCTTTCTTCTTCCACCATTAGCACTTCTCATTCTGGTTTCAACCAAAATTGAAAGAAAAAATCCTTTGCCTAGTGTCAAACTGAAATAAGATATACAGCAAGAGCCAAGGGTTGTAATTACAGGTTTGTGTGTGTGTGTGTGTGTGTGTGTGTGTGTGAACTGACACAGAAGTTTTTTTCTCTAGTTTTACCTTAAAGGAAAATAGTGAAGTTAGATTTAATGGTGATGTCTTGGTGACATCAATTTCCTAACATGGGAAACAAATGCTGTTTAGAAAATACACTGTGTGGTTTTACAATGATTTTATGTTTAATCATATTTTGTAGGAGGATCTATCTTGATGGGGATGTTGAAGGTTAATAAGCAATAAATTATTAAGCAGGAGATAAAATTGAGTAGTCCTGATAAATTCAAGTTTATACATATAAATGTGCAATTTGTGTGTATATACATAAATTTACATATGCAGTAATATGAAGACTGAGTGCTATTTTAATAAACAATATAACTTCTGTTTTCAATTTGTATAGAATTGATTAATTTCTCATCACATCAGTAAGAATGCTGAAATGGATTTATGTAATTGAACATTCATTTAAAATGATTTTTTAAATCTATTACTGTGATTACTCTTATTAGCAGTTTAACTTGCCCTAATACATTTTATTCCATTTTATCCACGACATCTCTCCATTTCCCACAGGAGCAAGATGTGGCAGGATCATCAACTCCAAAGAGAGCTTTATAAAAGATTAGCATCTTCAACAAGAGTGTCAGAAGCATGTAGATGAGGGAAATGTAATCACAATCGCTCACTATGAATTTCCTGAGACAAAATGATTCTTAAACGGCAACAACAAAAGGTGAACTCAGTTACAATGATTGATAGCCACTTCTCTCTTGCTAAATTTCATTGAAACATAGAACTGGTCATATGCCTCCCTGTATTTGCTTATCAAACAATCTTTACTGCTCTGGTTTTGACCTCTACTGTGGGACCTTAGTCATATTAAGTTACCCTTTTTCTTCACCAGTGTACTCATCTACAAAATAAGGACAGTAATAGTACGGAATACTGGCATGGTGCTGTGGGTTAATTCGCTGGACTACAAGGTTGGTTTTAACTTCAAGGATGGCGGTTCAGGCTCACCAGCTGCTCCTCGGAAACCCTATACGGGTCGCTATAAGTCAGAACAGACTTGACAGCACTTAACATCAATGCTTATTATGCTTTCATAAGAGTGACCACCACCAATATATATGTTTGATAACTGTGGGAGCTTGTGTAGTCTAAGATTATGGAAGCTTATGGCACTAGTATGTCAAACAGGAATAAGGTAACCCATGGTTCACTGGTTCCAGCAAAGCGTCTAAGTGGCACCGTGGGATAATGCACTCAACCACAAAGTCAGTTTGAATGGCAAGGTTGGGGGTCCAAATACACCAGCTACTCCTCAGAAACCCTATACCAGGGTTGCTATGAGTCAGAAACAGTTCAATGGTACTTAACAACAACATGAACAAAGTAAGGCGATTTACTTCTGAAAATTGTTGTTAAATACTGTTGAATCAGTTCTGACCCTTGTTGTTGTTGTTATTGTTATTGTTGTTGTTAAAGTGCCGTTGAGTCGATTCCAACCCATAGTGATCCTGTATAGGGTTTCCGAGGAGCAACTGGTGAGCTTGAACCACTGACGTTGCAGTTCAAACGACTTTGCAGTCCACAGTGCCGTACCGGGGCTCCCTGTTGTTGTTGTTTTTAAGTACCAGGGAGTCTGTTCTGACTCATAGTGACCCTGCACTAAATCTTTACGGGAGCAGAAAGCCTCATCTTTCTCTCGCAGAACAGCTGGTAGTTTCGAACTGCCGACCTTGTGGTTAGCAGCCTGATTCATAACCACTGTGCTACCAGAACTCCTAAGCGACCCTATGTAAGGTTTCTGAAGACTGGCTGGTGGGTTTGAACTGCCAATCTTGGGGATCAAACCAACCTTGTTGGTCCTACTGCTTATCCTACTCTATGAATCGCAATAGAATATTGTCTGGTAAAGTGCTGTAAGATAAGTCCCCTACACTGAGGTCCCAGGAATTGACTCAAACCTACCAACAGTCCTACCAACATAGGGCTTGTTTCCTTCTCTTGTACATGGGGTCCCCATGAGTTGGAACCAAAGTGAGAGTAACTAATAACCATAGTAAAAATGATTATATTTATCCACCTGTCAGTTTGTCATACTGTGGTGGCTTGTGTGTTACACATACACTGGAAGTTATGCCACCAATATTGTAAATATCAGCAGGGCCACCCATGGTAGCCGGGTTTCAGCAGATCTTCTAGACTAAGCGTCCTAGGAAGAAGAAAAGGAAGACTACTTCTGAAAGGTTAGCCACTGAAAACCGTATGAATAGCACTGGAACATTATCAGCTACATTGGCCAGAAGAAAAGCACCTCAGGTTGGAAGGCACTCAAAATATGACTGGGGGAGATCTGCCTTATTGTTGTTAAGTGCTATTGACTTGGTTCTGACTCATAGTGACCTTATGTACAACAGAACAAAACACTGTATCATCCTAACAATCATTATTAAGCTTTGGCCCATTACAGTTGCCATTGGACCAATCCATCTTGTTGGGGGTCTTCCTCTTTTTCACTGACCCTGTATTTTTTTTTTTTCACCAAGCATGATGTTCTTCTCCAGGGATTCATCTCTCCTGATAATATGTCAAATGTATTAGAGACCAAGTTTTGTCTTCCTGGCTTCTAAGGAGAATTCTGGCTGTATGTCTTCCAACAGATTTGTTTGTTCTTCTGGCAGTCCATGGTACTTTTAATATTCTTTGCCAACACCATAACTCAAATGCATCACTTCTACAGTCTCCCTCATTCATTGTCTAACTTTCCATGCATATGAGACTTGAAAATACCATGTCTTGGTTCAGGCACACAGTAGTCCTCAAACTGACATCTTTGCTCTTGAACCCCTTGAAGAGATCCTGTGCAACAGATTTACTTAGTTTATTAAGTTGTTTGATTTCTTGACTGCTATTTCCATGAATGTTGATAGTGTATTTCATCAAAATGAAGTCTTTGACAACTTTGGTCTTTCCTTCATTTATCATGAAGTTATTTGTTGGTTGAGTGGTGGGGATTTCTGTTTCCTTTACAGTGAGGTCAACCCATACAGAAGGCTGTGATCTTTGATCTTCCTCAGTACATATTTTAAGTTCTCTTTGCAAGTAAGGTTGTATCATCTTCATATCACAGGTTGCTAGTGAGTCTTCTTCCAATTCCAATGCCACATTCTTCTTCATATAATCCAGTTTCTTAGATTATTTGCTCAGCATACAGACTGAATAAGTATGATGAAACAATACAACCCTGTCACACAAATTTCCTGATTTTATACAATTCAGTGTCCCCTTGTTCTATTTGAATGACTGCCTCTTAGTGTATGTACAGTTTCTTAATGAGTACAATTTAGTGTTCCAGAATATCCATCTCTGCAATGTTGTCCATAGCTTGTAATGATCCATAGAGTTGAAAGCCTTTACATCACCAATAAATCACAAGTGAACAACTTTCTGATATTCTCTGCTTTGGGCCAAGATCCTTCTGATGTCAGCAATGATAGGCCTTGTACCATATCTCTTCTGAATCTGGCTTGAGCCTCTGTAAGTTCCCTGTCAAGGTAATGTTGCAGACATTTTTAAATTATCTTTAGCAACATTTTACTTGCATATGATATTAATGATATTATCCAATGACTTCCTTATTCTATTGGGTTACCAATATCTTTGCACAAATATGGATCTCTTCAAATTTGGCTATGTAGCTGTCTTCCAAATTTCCTGGCATAGATAAGTGAGTGCCTCCAGTGCTACATCAGTCTTTTGAAATATTTTAATTTGTATTCCATCAATTCCTGTAGCCTTGTTATTTGCCAATGCCTTCAATGTACCTTGGACTTCATTCTTTAGTGTCATTAGCTCTTGATCTCTTGATCATGTAGTACCTCTTGAAATGGTTGAACATTGACCTTGTGTTTTTGGTACAGAGATTCTGTATTCCTTCCATCTTCTTTTGATACTTTCTGCATCATTCAATATTTTGCCCATAGAATCTTTCAATATTGCAAGTCGAGGGTCTTGAATTTTTTCCTCAGTTTGTTCAGCTTGAGAAATAAACCTTTTATTTTTCCAACTCCAGGCATTTAAACATTTCATTATAATGTTTGACTTTGCCTTCTCAAGCTGCCCTTTGAAAATTTCTGTTCAAGTTCTTTTACCCCCTCATTTCTTCCATTTGCTGTGACATCTGTACTCTGGAAAGCAAGTTTCAGATGTCTTTTGACATCCATTTTGGTCTTCGCTTATTGTCTTTTTAATGACCGTTAGCTTTCTTCGTGTATGATATTCTTGATGTCATCCCACAACTCTTCTGCTCTTTGGTCATCAGTGTCTAATGTATCAAATCTGTTCTTGAAATAATTTCTAAATTCAGGTGGAATATATTCAAGGTCATATTTTGGCTCCCATCGACTTGTTTTAACTTTCATGTGAATGATTGATGGTCTGTTTCACAGTCTGCCCCTGGCCTTGTTTTGGTTGAAGATACGGAGTTTTCTACTGTCTCTTTCCACAGATGTAGTCAATTTGATTTCTGTGTTTTCCATCTGGCGAGGTCCATGTATATAGTTATCTTCCTGTTGTTTAAGGAAGGTATTTGCAGTGAAGAAGTCATTCATCTTGCAAAAATTTTATCATTCAATCACCAGTACCATTTCTATCATCAAGGACGTTTTTCAACTACCGATCCTTCCTCGTTGTTTCTAACTTTTGAATTTCAGTTTCCAGTAATTCTCAATATATTTTGATCGTATATTTGTGCTACTGATTGCCAGAAATTGCAAATCTGTCTTGGAAAAAGTACAGCCAGAATGCTCCCTAAAGGGAGATTGACAAGATTTGGCCTCTCCTTTGGACAGGTTTTCAGGAAGGACCAGTCCCTGGAGTAGGATATCATGCTTGGTACTCTGGAGAGTCAGTGAAAAAGAGGAAGGCTCCCAAGGAGATAGACGGACACAGCGACAGCAGCAATGGGGTCAAATATAATAACAATTGTGAGAATAAGTGTAGTGGTTATGAATTGGGCTGCGAACCGCAAGGTCAGCAGTTTGAAACTACCAGCTGCTCCGTGGAGAAAGATGAGGGTTTCTGCTCCCGTAAAGATTTACAGCCTCGGAAACCCTGCACACGGTCACTGAGTTGGAACCGACTCGATGGCACTCAACAATAACAACAGGCAGTGGTTCATTCTTCTGTGTATAGGATGTTGTTGTTGTTAGGTGCCATTGAGTCAGTACTGACCCATAGCAACCTTATGCACAGCAGAACAAAGCACTGCCCGATCCTGGGCCAACCTCACTACCGTTGCCATGCTTGAGTCCATCGATGCTGCCACTTGGCCAATCCATCTCCTTGGGGGTCTTCCTCTTTTTCTCTGACCCTCCACCTTACCAAACAAGATATCCTTCTCCAGTGACTGGTCCCTCCTGACAATATGTACGAAGTATGAGAGACAAAGTTTGGCCATCTTGGCCTCCAAGGAGCACTCTGGCTACACTTCTTCCAAAACCGATCTATTGGTTCTTTTGGCAGCCTATGGTACTTTCAATACTCTCCTCCAACACCATAACTCAAAAGCATCAATTGTTCTATGGTCTTCCTTACTTACTGTCCAGCTTTCACATGCATATGAGATTATTGAAAATACCATGGCTTGGGTTAGGCGCACTTTAGTCCTCAAGCTGAGATCTTTGCTTCAACACTTTAAAAAGGTCTTGTGCAGCAGATTTGCCTAATGCAATACGTCGTCTGATCTCTTGACTGCTGCCTCCATGAAGGAAGGCTGTGCTCTTTGATCTATATCAGTAAATGTTTTAAGTCTTCTTCACTTTCAGCAAGCAAGGTTGTATCATCTGCATATCGCAGGTTGTTAATGAATCTTCCTCCAATCCTGATACCACATTTTCCTTCATAGAACCCAGCTTCTCATATTATTTGTTCAGCATACAGGTTGAATAAGTATGGTGAAAGAATACAACCTTGTAGCACACCTTTTTAAATTTTAAACCATTCAGTGTTCCCATGTTCTGTTTGTACAGCTGCTTCTTGATCCAGGTACAGATTCCTCATGAGCACAATTAAGTGTTCCAGAATACTCATACTTCACAATGTTGTCCTTAGCTTGTCATGATCTACACAATCAAAAGCCTTTGCTTCAATAAAGCTCAGGTAAATATCTTTTTGATATTCTCTGCTTTCAGCCAAGATCCATAGGACATCAGCAATGTTATCCCTCGTTCCACAGCGTCTTCTGAATCTGGCTTGAACCTCTGGAAGTTCTCCGTTAATGTATGATTGTAGCCATTTCTGTATTACCTTTAGAAAAAGTGCAT
>NW_006408558.1:2675221-2684813 GCF_000296735.1 Chrysochloris asiatica | reverse complement strand
GTTCTGACCCACAGCAACCCTGTACAGGGTTTCTGAGGCTATAAATCTTTATGGGAGCAGAAAGCCTCATCTTTCTCCCGCGGAGCAGCTGGTAGTTTTGAACTGCTGACCTTGTGGTTCACAGCCCAATTATATAATTATCATTAAGGAGTCCTGGTGTGGTGCTGTGGGATAAAGCAGTGGACCACGAAGTCGGTTTGAACCACAATGTTGGTGGTTCAAACTCATCAGCTGCTTGTTGGAAACCCTATATAGAGTCGATATGATTTCTAACTTACTCGACAACATTTAACAACAACAACAACAAAACTATCATCCAAGGTCTGATATAGGGCAAGCACTTAGCATGGAGCGTGTCAGTGGCTGAAGGCCTGGCCTTCAAACCTAAAGGTCCACGGTTGGAGCCCATCAAGGGCTCCACTGGAGAAAGATAAGACTTTCTGTTCCCAGGAAGACTTAAAAGCCTTGGAAACCCTATACAGGGTTGCTATGAGTTGGATCCAACTCCAAGGCACTTAACAACAACAACATGGCACAAAGTTAGCACAAAATAAATGTTAACCAGTATCTTAGTACTCGATATCTGCATTTTACTAACTCATGAGTAGCTGTGTTGTTCTTGTTACAGTAACTGTCCCCATTCGGTATTTGTTTTGAACCCTAATGAGAATGGAGTCAAAAGATAAACCTATTATGCCTCTAAGTACAATTGCAATTAATTATCTAAAATGAACTTCAATTGTAAACTCTTATACCCAAATATTTTTTATCAGGGCTAAGATAAAAGAGGTAAGACCACAAAGAACTGTACCCCACCTACGCATTCCTGCACAAGCCCCAGTACAAAATAAAATTGATTGGTCTCAGGTAGTGATTCTATCATTTTGGCTACCTGGATTGTGTCTGGTCAAGATAGAAGAAAAAGGTTCTTGTTTCACTGATGGAGTTTTTGAAGCATTGCTCCCAATCTCTCTATGGGTAAGTATCTACTCTTTAGAAAGCTCAGCCTCAAGTATATCAAATCTCGAGTTAACCGAGAGTCCTATAGACAGGTCTGTTCCATAAGATGCCCAAAGACTTTAAGATGCAAGTCCCAGATTGAGAGCCCAGTGTAGTAAGCACAAGTAGTCACAAGCCACAGAATGGAAAACTCACAGGCTAGCACTTTGAAATATTTATTTTGTCTACTTCTGAAATATTTAGTCTGGAACATTTAAACTGATACTGTATTGGTGTATATGCTTGTCCAAATTTACAGCAGCTAAAACGCTGTGGAGCTTTGGGGACACAGGTTCAGAGCTAGCTGATTGTTTAGAAAGCTCATATGTGAAAAGCCAGATCTTTCTGCGAATGCAGATAAAAAGTAGGTCAGGCCAAGAGTATGGAAAATGAGATAATGGGAGATTCAGAGAATATTCCCAAAGGGCCTACTCTCTCTGATGTCCAACTGAACTCCATATTAATGAAGGATGAAAACCTCTCACGAGTGATAAGCAGGCTGTCTTCTGGCAATTATCATTGCTCCTGCTGCAAAATAGGTACTTTATTTGGACTTTATCCATTCCTTGACTTGCTCTATGTGAGGAAGCACAGCCTCAAATAATTGCAGGTCTATTAGCACATCAATTACCTAAAGACCTTGATTTTAGCAAGGAGTGGATTTTAATCAATCTCTGCAAATGTTATTGAGAGATTAGTTGTCCCAGAGAATAAAATTAACTACAATTAGACTGTAATAACTTACAATTGCTGGTAGCGTATTTTCTGGGTCCTGTAGAGTTAATGCATTTTGCTCCTACCTTAATATAGGGGGAAAACAAAGAGTGTTTAGACCTTTGCCTAATAACTGGAATTAATGTTACCTTCTAATTTCCTTCCTTGTAATGAATTCAAAGGACTAAACGAATAAATAAAAAAAAAATCACACTTGAATAATAAATCCACTTTAGATATATCAGAGTTCTTATTTAAAAAGACAATTTGAGATAATTGATAGAAACATAGAGTTTGTTAAAGAAAGATCTATCAATTCTGAAATCCAATCTGGTTTTTTAAAAGCCTTGTTGGTAAGGTAAAACAGAAGGAAGACAGGAGAGCAAGAATAATGAGAGGTATTCAGAGAAATAGGAAAGGCACAATGATTGATATTCATTTGAGGCAGCAAGGTAGAAGGCCCTTGGGTGACACAAATGGATATACGCTCAGCTTCTCAATGGAAGGTTGATATTTCAAACTCTTTCAGAGGCTTCTCAGAAAAAAGGCCAGGAGATTTGCTTCCGAAAGGATATAGACTTGAAGACCCAACAGATCTGTTTCCTGACACACATGGTGTTGCAATGAGTAGGAATCAAAGGGCACACCAGAACAATGAACAAAACGACAGATCTGGATATATAAGCATACAGTCAGGTATCTAGGATTAAAATATCAGACTCACTGTATTCAAGCTGAAAGGAAAACCATTGCAGTGCTTATAATTAAAAAAAAAAACCCCAACACTTCAGCACACACTACGCAATATGATGCACACACTACTTAGTGTTGGGGAAGAATATCCAAAGTACTACGGACTGCTAGAAGAACAAACAGGTCTGTTTTGGAAAAAGTCTAGCTGGAGTGCTCTTTAGAAGCCAGGATGGTGAGACTTTGCCTCTCATACTTCCAATATGTTATTGGAGAGGGGAGGAGAGAGGACATCATGCTTGGTAAAGTGGAGCATCAACGAAAAAGAGCAAGATCCCCAACAAGATGGACTGGTACAGTGGCATCAGCAATAGGCTTAAGTATAACAACAATTGTGAGGGTTGTGTATAGGGTTGCTATGAGCTGAAATCAACTCAATGGCATCTAAAAACAACAACTTAGTTTATCTCTCAGACCATTTAATTTCTGTAGCCAAGAATCCACACTCTAGGGGGTGATGCTTGCCACTCCATGACATATAATGAGTTAACTTCAACTCGTGACAACTTCATGTATATCAGAGTAGAAGCTATGCTCCACAAGGATTTCAATAACCGAGCTTCTAGGAGACATCCTAGCCTCTTTTTCAAAGTGCCTGTAGGTGGACTTGAGCTTCCAACCTTTCAGTTAGCAGCTGAGTGTGTTAACCATTTGCACCATTCAGTGACTTTTGTTCCAAGACTATGTTCCAAGATAGGGATGTAAAGTCCTTTAACTTTAAATCCCTGATGATTTTCTAATTGGCATAATGAATGTCAGACATAGGTTTTCTTAGTGACACTTGTGGCTTGTTATTTAGCATGATCACTGGTAGAAATGATTAGATACAATGTAACTTGGCTAAAATAGTCTAACCAAGTGTCACACGCTTGCATGGACAGAATGTAGGATTTCATTCATTCAAAGTCAGGGTTCTTAGAGCTCTGTAAAGAAATCTTTGTTTCTGGATGCTAGCTATAAAAATCAGTTTCCTAATACTGAAATGTTATAATAGATACTTTGAGTGAGCTTTCCATGCCAGTTGGTGATGAGAGAATGTACAAAGGCAGACAGTTGAAATTCCATCAAGCTTACAGAATGTTGTCGTTGCTAGGTGCTATCAAGTCAGTTTCCACTCATAGCAACTCCATGTATAACAGATCAAAATACTGCCCAATCCTGAGCCTTCCTCATAACCATTGCTGTGTTTGAGAATACTGTTGTAACCACTGTATTAATCCATCTTACAGAGGGTTTTCCTCTTTTTCAGCTGTGCTATCTCAATTTCTTTCTTTTTTGTCTGACTCTCTACTTTACCACACATGATGTCTTTCTGCAGGGTCAGGTCCCTCCTGATTACATGCCCAACATTCTGATTGTACTTCTTTGAGCATAGATTTGTTCATTCTCCTGCCAATCTACAAACTGTTAATATTCTTTGGCAACACTTATTTCGAAGGCATCAATTCTTTTTAAGTCTTCCTTACTCACTGTCCAGCTTTCTCATGCACATGAGTCCACTGAAAATACCATGACTTGGGTGAGGCATACCTTAGTCCTGAAAATAACATCTTTGTTTTTTTATACTTTAGAAGGGTCTTTTGTGGCAGCTTTCCATTAATTGTGGATCCAAGTAAAATGAAATTCTGGACAGATTTAATATTTTCTTTGTTTATTATGATAGTGCTTATTGGCCCTGTTCTGAAGACTTTTGTTTTCTTTATGTTGAGCTGTAATACAGACTGAAGGCTATTATCTTTAATATTCATCAGTAAGTGTTTCAAATCCTCTTCACTTTAGGCAATCAAGATTATGTCATCTGCATGAAACAAGACCCATAGCTCATGCCATCTACAAAAACAAACTCAACATGGATTGAAGATCTAAATATAATACCTAGAACTATAAAGATCGTCATTGAAAAAAATAGGGACAAATTTAGGAGCTCTAATACATGGCATAAACACGTTTTCAAACATTATGAAAACACACAAACAGTAGAAGACAAAATAGATGACTTTTGTTGTTGTTGTTAGGTGCCATTGAGTTGATTCCGACTCATAGTGACCTTATACACAACAGAGCAAAACACTGATGGGACATGCACCATCCTCACAATCATTGTTAAGCTTAAGCCCATTGCTGCTACCACTGCACCAATCCATTTCAAGAGTCTTCCTCTTTTTCACTGACCTTCCATTGTACCTAGCATGATGTCCTTCTCCAGGGACTGGTCCCTCCTGACAATATGTCTGAAGTATGAGAGATGAAGTCTCACCATCCTAGCTTCCAAGAGGAATTCCGATTGTATTTCTTCCAACTTAGATTTGTTTGTTCTTCTAAAAGCCCATGGTATTTTTAGTATTCTTCTCTGACACCATAGCTCAAATGCATCAACTCTTCTACAGTCTTCCTAATTCACTATTCAACTTTCACATGCATATGAGACTATTGCAAATATCATGGTTTAGACAAGGTGCATGTTAGTCCCCAAACTGACATCTTTGCTCTTGAACGTTTTAAAGAGGGTTTGTGCAACAGATTTGACTAATGCAATACGTTATTTGATTTCTGGACTGATATTTTCATTAATGTTGATGGAGGATCCAAGCAAAATGAAGTCTTTAACAACTTTTAACCATTTATTATGATGTTATTTATTGCTCCAGTTGTGAGGATTTCTGCTTTCTTTACACTGAGGTGCAGCATATATTGATGTATGTGGTCTTTGTTCTTCATCAGTAAGAATTTTAAGTCTTCTTCACTTGCAGCAAGCAAGGTTGTATCATCTGCATATCACAGTTGTTAATGAGTCTTCGTCCAATTGTTCTTCATATAATCCAGCTTTTCAGATTATTTGCTGATCATACAAATTGAATAAGTATTACGAAAGAATATAACCATGGCACACAACTTTCCTGATCTTAAACCATACCGTGGTTCGAACAACTGCCTCTTGACCAGTGTACAGGTTCTGCATGAGTACAATTAACTGTCTTGGAATACTCATTCTCTGCAATGTGGTCCACAGCTTGTCATGATCCACAGAGTCTAAAGCTTTGCATAATCAATGAAGCACAGGTAAACATCTTTCTGGTATTCTCAAGCAAGTTTCAGTCTCTTCTGACATCCATTTTGGTCTTTACTTTCTTTCCTCTCATTTTAATGGTCTTTTACTTTCTTTCTGCATGACGTCTTTGATGTCATACCACAATTTCTTTGGTCATTATTGTTAAATTTATCAATTCTATTCTTTTAATGATCTCTAAATTCAGATGGAATATACTGAAATTCATACTTTGGCTTTCATAGACTTGTTTGAATTTTCTTCAGTTTTAACTTGAACTTGTATTCGAGCAATTGGTAGTCTGTTCTGCAGGTGGCCTCTCGACTTGACTTGAGTGATAATATTGAGCTTTTCTATTTTCACAAATGCAGTCACTTTGATTCATGTGTATTTCATTCAGTAGGTACATATGAACAGTCACATATTATGTTGTTGAAAAAAGATATTTGTAATGACTAGATCATTGGTCTTACAAAGTTCTATCACGTGATCCCCTTCATAGTTTCTAACATCAAGGCCATATTTTCCAACTACTGATCTTTCTTCTTTGTTTCCAGCTTTCACATTCAATCAGTAGCAATTATAGATGCATCTTCATTGCATATTTGATAAATTTCAGACAGCAGAAGTTGGTAAATTCTTCCATTTATCTTTGCCATTAGTGGTTGATGTATAAATTTGAATATTTAGTTGTATTAACTGATCTTCCTTTAGAAGTATGTATGTTATCTTATAAATGGCAGCATTATACTTCAGGAAAGATCTTGAAGTGTCATTCCTGTTCAGTTTGCCATTCTGGGCATAGTAGATCATATGATCATCTGATTTAAGATGGCTAACATCAGTCCAATTCAGCTTTCCAATGTCCTAGGACATCAATCTTTATGGATTCCATTTTAATTGTGAATTCTTACAGTTTTCCTAGATTCATATTACGTTTGATTATTAATGGATTTATATAGCTGTTTCCTCTTATTTTGACTTATACCATACCAGTAAATGCAAGTCCTGAAAATTTTACTCATTTCGAGCCATTAATGCCAAGTCTACTTTCAGAAGGCAGCAATTTTCCCAGTCATATTTTGAGTACATTCCAACCAGAGGTGCTTATCATCTTTCACTGTATCAGATAATGTTTCATTGTTATTCATAACATTCTTACTGGTATATATATATTTTAAAGTAGCTAAGCAGTTCCTTCTTTCTAGTCTGTCTTAGTTTGGAAGCTCCATTGAAATCTATAAACCATGGATATCCCAACAACACACAAGCTACCACTGTATGACAAACTGATAGGCATTGTCAGTTTGCCATACTGAAGTGACTTAGCTTACAGAGTAGGTCATATTAACTATTTTTTATTTGATTGCTCATAGATATTGGCTTCATACATTCTGTATTTGTAGGAGAATTTGGTCTATATCTTGACATCATTATATCCTAATGACAAGGTTGGGGAGGAGCAGCTAGCTTCCACCTCACTTTAAACTTCAATGATTAACTTTTTCAATAACGAAATGACTTAAACATAATTTTTAAGTTGTATTAGATCACTTTGCAAGAGGGCATCAGAGTGTTTTCATTTTGGAATTAAATGGGAACTCTACCTTTGAATATGGGAAAGGTCAGAGATAGCTGAGTTACACTTAATTTATGATCTTCCTAGTTGTGAAGTGGGAGAAATATGAAACTGTCAACTCCCATAAAGACTTACATTCTCGGAAACCCAAAGGAGCGGTTCGGTTTTGTCCTATACAGTTGCTATGAGTCAAATTTTACTCCATGGCAGTGGAATTTTTTGTTTTTGTTTTTTTAGTTTGTGGAAGGACTCTGGCACTCTGGCTCTAAAATAGGGACTCTTTAAGTTAATTGTTGTTAGATGCCATCTACTCTGCCCATGAATCAAGGCAATCACATGCACAAATGTCGCCTGGACCTGTGCCATTCCCACAATCTGTTGTAGGTTGACCTCCCTGTGATCTACAGTGTTTTATTGGCTGGTTTCCAGAATTAAATCACCAGGTCTCTCTTCCTAGTCCATCTTAGTCTGGAAGCACTGCTGAATCCTGCTCAGCATCATGGTAACACACAAGGTTCCACTGTCAGATGAGTGGTGGCTGTGCATGAGGTACATCGGTGGGAATGGAACTCAGGTCTACCCCACAGAAGGCAAGAATTAACAGTTGAACCACAAATGTCTTCATTTAAATTCATTGTGATCCCATAAATTTAAGGGTCTCTTAAAATTTGATGGGGGAAATTATATTTTAAGTCTCATTCATCACCAACAAAATTTACTTCTTTTTTGAATGTGGACAAACTGCAGTAATATTAATTAGCACAGCCTTTGTTGCTGATAGAAATCACAGATATTTTTCATTACACGTTACAGTTGTTGCAAAGAGCTCTAAAGTATCATTTAGGACCATCACCAACTACGTATTATGGTTGTGTTTAGACCAATTACTACAAGATATTGTTAATTAATATGCCAGTAAAGAGTTACATGGATTACTATATTATATTATAAAATAATTTTCTATCTGTATTTTGATAACTTTATTTTGATACAATTGCTTTGTTTAAAATTGTATGTATTTTGTATTATACATGAAAAAGTATTATTTGAGAAAGAGGGTCTATAGGCATCCCAAGATTGACAAAGCATTCCAGAATACAAAAAAAGGTAAGAACTAATTTGGAAGATTCCTCTGATACCGACCCTATTGTCAAGATTAAACATAGCTACTGGAACAATTTCTTTGTGTATATGACACTGTAGAAATAAGTGAATGATGTATGTGTGTGTGTGTGTTTATCTCTCGGTGTGTGTATATATAAAGGGTTTGATTCAGTGTCAAACCAAATTTAAACAATAGGTGCAGCCAGAGGAAAAGGAAGGGACTTGAATAAGAGTGGACTTGGTGTATGCTTTCCTGAAAATCTCTTTTCCAGTTAGGATAGATGAAAAGAATTTCATGTGGAATCACATACCAAGAATCTTAACCTAACCTCTTTCCCAGTTCTATATTTCTACTGCTAGCAAAGAGCCTTAAGGAATAAAACAAGTATAGGTGGATGGATGTACTTCTGGGTTCTCAACTCTGTTCCGCTGATCTCTATGTCTTTCCTTCTACTAGTAGTAGGCTGTTTTGACTACTGTGACTGTGTAGTAGGTTTTGAGATTGGGAAGTGAGGGGCCTCCTACTTTGTTCTTTTTCAATAATACTTTGCTTATCTGGAGTCTCTTTCCATACAAAGTTAGTGACTTTTTCCATCTCTTTAAAGAATTATGTTAGAATCTGGATTGAGATTACACTGTAGAATAAAGCACTGGGCTCCAAATCACAAGGTCAGCAATTCAAACCCACTAGCTGCTCCTTGAAACCCTATACATAGGGTCCCCATGTGTCAGAGCTGACTCGATGGCACTTAAAAAACAACCATAAATGGTTTTGGTAGTGTTGATGTTTTTAAAATGTCAAAATTTCCTACCACAAGCAAAGTATACTTTCCCTTTGTGTGGGTCTCTTTAATTTTGTGCAGTAATGTTTTGTAGTTTTCTTTGTATAGATCTTCTGTTTCTCTGCTTAAATTTAATTCCTAAGAATTTAATTTTTTAAGTGGCTATTATAGTTGATCTTTGACAAAGGACCCTACACATTAAATGGAGACAAGAAAGTCTCTTCAACAAATGGTGCTGACAAAATTGGAAATCCACTTGCAGAAAATGAAACAAGACCCATATTTCATACTATATGTAAAAATGTGGATTGTTGTTGTTGTTGGGTGCCATTGAGTAGATACTGACTCATAGCGACTATATACACAATAGAAGGAAACACTGCCTGGTCCTGGGTCAACCTCACAATTGTTGCCACACTTGAGCCCATTGATGCTGCCACTCTGCCAGTCCATCTGGCTGGGAGTCTTCATCTTTTTCTCTAACCCTCCACCTTACCAAACTTGATATCTTTCCCCAGCGACTGGTCCCTCCTGACAACATATCCAAAGTATGAGATATGGAGTTTGGCCATCCTGGCCTCCAAGGAGCACTCTGGTTGCACTTCTTCCAACACAGAT
>NW_006408558.1:2663957-2672036 GCF_000296735.1 Chrysochloris asiatica | reverse complement strand
GAATTTAAATATACACTTGAAATTCAAGCAACTGCAATCTCCAGAGCTAGAATACTGGCCCAGAGACTTACAGGTCTTTTGATCTGGGTATCTCAGTGTTCTGGAATTAATTGTAATGAGGAGAAAACGTCTCTGAAACCACATTCAGTTGACTCAACTTGTTTCGATACATCTACCTCAATTACAATCAAAGATCAACAACCCATTCACTACTATGGACAACACACATGGGCAACACAAATTTGGAGGCAAGAAAGCTGAGTAAATTGGAATAAATGTTGTGATAGTTAAGGTTTTGTGTCAACTTCACTGGACCAGAATTCTCAATAGTTTGGCAGTTAAGATGTGGTAATCTCCCATGTGAGATCTGTTAGAAGCAGCCAGTTAATTGAAAGGAAGTTTCCTCAGCAGTGGGACCTGCTTCCAATATATTGAACACTTGAGCAAAGCTTGCTTGCTTTATGCTGGGTCTAAATTCTACATCTGGCTCATCATCTGACCTCTAGTGCTTTGGACTTAAGCTAGTGGTCTGCTCTATTGCCTGTAAATCCTGGGAATTGTTCGTAACTGCTAATCTTACCTGCAAATCTTGGTTCATCCTCCCTATAACTATGTGAGTCAGAAGTTTCCAGCCTTACACTTGACCAATGGACTTAGGACTTACCCACCTCTATAACTGTGCAAACCCTTTCCTTGATTTAAACCTCTCTATATACATATATATAAGAGTCACTGGTTTTGCTTCTTTAGAGACCCCAACCTAGACAGATGCCAAAGACTACTTCTTGCTATTAAAATTAAGCACAGACCATGAATATGTCTGTGCCAAAAGATCATGAAATCTCTTACCCAGTATCATAGTTCTGGAGACTATAGCTGCTTGAATACTATGCCTGTTAAATAACTGTTCCAGTTTGTAAGACTTTTTCCAAGGGCAACCTTCGTGAAGACTTTTTGCTCTTCTCATTTGTGAAGCCTACAGAGAGAAAAAAAAACTTTTAAGTGTCTGTGGAGTCATGGCTATGCTTGTCTTTGGTGTTGCTTGATGGCCCAATGACATATACTGTTAGCACTAGCCACTGGAAACCTCAGATGTGGAAGAACAGAATCTATCACCTTATTAGTTAAATGATCTTATACAAGTCATTTCCTCTTCTAGGAGCTCAGTTCTTCCATCTATTAAATGAAAATAATGTATTATCTCCTTTTTGGATTGCTGTGAGGATTAAATGATATCCAGATGTTTTCTAGCATAAAGAGGGTCTTCTAGCATAAAAGTGGTGGTGATGTACTATGGAGTTGGTTCCTACTCATAGCAACACTGCATAGGGTTTCTGATGCTACATAATTCTTTACAGAAGTAGAAATCCTCATCTTTCTCCAGCGGAACAGCTAGTAGTTTTGAACAGTTGACCTTGAGGTTAGCAGCCCAACTCATAACCACTATTCTACTCAATGGATATGAATTTTCCCAGTCCTGGTGTGGCACTGTAGGATCTGCACTGGACTACGAATGTCACAAGCTGCTCCTTGGAATCTCCATACAGGGTCTCTATGAGTCGGTACTGACTCGATGGTACTCAACAACAACATATCTCCTAGAGGCACATAGTTTAGGGTACTCTGTAGCTACTGTTGGCTCAAAGTTGCTCTCTTTGAAATGTTCCTTTATTTTGTTTTGGTTTGTTTTTCTAAGTGGGTGGGGAAGAGCCACAACTTGCTTTTTATTGGTATTTCAGTGAATAAAGACCACATACTCCATGACAGAATAAGCAACAGATACAAAATCCATAAAAGGAGCTGCTTCGTTTCCCACATAGAGGCATGCAACATGAGAGTTTCTTGAAGAAGTCAAATATCTTGCTCTTTATGTCTTTCTGTATGTCCACCAACACTCTTCTCCGAATGTTACTCTTCTCATTGATTTATCTTCTCTTTCCTTCATTATCCAACATTTAATCCATTAACATGTCCACTATTAAAAAATACACACAATCCAATCGCTTCTAGAGCAAGCAGTCATCGTGTCATGCCTGAATGATCAGAATTGGCTCCTTAAGTATCTCCCTGCTTTTTCTTTTTCCTTCTAAAATCAATTCTTCATTTAGAAGTCAGAGAAATATTTTACAAAATGTAAATTAGATCAAATCATGCTGCTGCTTGAAACCATGATATAATTTGTCCTCTCCTTTAGACTAAAATTCAAATACCTTAACCCTGCTGACAGAGTCCAGCATGAGTCCTCGTGTTCACTCTCTCCCTTACTCATCACCTCTCAGGTCATTCCCATCCAAGGACTTTAATATGATCCCTCAGTCGATTATTGTTTTCCTTTAATATTCATATCTTAGGAGCTCTGGTAGTATAGTGGTTATGAATTGGGCTGCAAACCTCAAGGTCAGCAGTTCAAAACTTCCAGCTGTTCCACTGTAGAAAGATGAGGCTCCTGTAAAGACTTATAGACTCAGAAATCCTGTACAGGGTCTCTATGAGTCTGAGCGGACTCCATGGCACATAATCAATATTCATATCAGTCTTTACTGAATATACTTCAAAACTGGATGCAGCAGTCCATCGACAGGAAGCTGCCAGAAACTCAAACCAAATTCAGAAGAGGTTGTGAAACTAGGGATAGTATTGCTGATGTTAGATGGATCCTGGCTGAAAGCAAAGAATAACAGAACGATTTTTACTTGTGGTTTATTGACTATGCAGACTTTTGACTGCGTGGATCATGACCAGCTATGGATAATATTGTGAAGAATGGGTGTTTCAGAACACTTGATTGTGTTCATGAGGAACCTGTACATAGATTAAGAGGCAGTTGTTTGTACAAAACATGGGAACACTGAAGGGTTTAAAATCAGGAAAGGTGCATCAGGGCTGTATTCTTTCACCACACTTATCCAGTCTTCATGCTGAGCAAATAATTTAAGAAACTGGATTGTTAGAAGAAGAGTCTGATATCAGGATTTGAGGAAGACTCATTAACAAACTGCGATATCTGGATGATGCAACCTTGCTTGCTGACTGTGAAGAGGACTCAAAATACTTATTGATGAAGATCTAATATGACAACCTTCAGAGTGGATTGACTTCAATGTAAACAAAACAAAAATCTTCACAATTGGATCTTGATAAAAGGAGGAAAGATTGAAGTTGTCAAAGCCTTCATTTTTCTTGGATCCACAATCAGCATTCATGGAAGCAGCAGTCAAAAAATCAAACGATGCATTGCACTAGGCAAATCTGATGCACACGACCTCTTTTAACTATTCGATAGCAAATATATCCGTTTAAGGACTAAGGTGCGCCTGACCCAAGCCATAGTACTTCCAGTTGCCTCATGTGCATGTGAAAGTTGCACAACGAATAAAGAAGATTTTAGAAGAATTAATGCACTTAAGTTACAGTGTTGAAGAAGAATATTGGAAGTGCTGTAGACTAGCGGAAGAACAAACAAAACTGTGTTGGGAAAAGTACATCCAGAATGTTTCTTAGAAGCAAGGATGGAGAGACTTCATTTATCATATTTCAGACATATTATCAGGAAAGACCAATCCCTGGAGAAAGATAATGTTCTTGTAAAGTGGAAAGTAAGTGAAAAAGTGGAATATCCCTAATGAGATAGATTGGCACAGTGGCAGAAGCAATGGGCTCAAACATAACAACCAATGTGTAGGTGGTGCAGGACTGGGCAGAGCTTCGTTCTGTTGTGCACAGGGTCACTATGAGTTAGAACTGACTTGATGACACTCAGCAAACAACCCTGTCTAGGGTTTCCAAGGAGCAGCTGGTGGGTTTAAACTGCCAGCCTTGTATTTCAAACTGACCTTGCTATCGTGTGCAGTATCCTGCAGCGCCACACTAGGAGGGTTGAACATCATCTATACCATAGCCAAAGTCAGAAGCATTGTCAAAATGGTAGTTCTTTATAAGTCTCTCTTCTGGTTTTAATATTTTAATGGTTTCCAGTTGCTGTTGGAGACATCTAAACTCTAGCTGGTCCTATAAGGTCCTGCATAAGCTCATTTTCTTTTTCTTGGCTATGTCCATATCCCTGGATTCCTACACACTGCATGCTATGACATATTCATAATAGATGCTCACTTATATTTTCTGCATGCTGCTTGTTCCCTAAGATTGTAACACACTTTTGCCCCAACCACATACCCAGCTCTTCTTGATAACTCCTCATTCTCCCCATCCCCATTGGAGACTCGGTACATCTGGGAGAGGCACTACTTCTCCTTTAAGCTCCCTGACATGCTGAAACCAAGTTCAGATTCCAAATGCTCGAGTGGACTTTTGAGAATACATATTCTTTAAAAAACCCTCCAGGTAAATCTGATCAGCAGGATCATGACTCGTCAGTTACAAAATACTAACACACTGCACTGTGTTGTTGCTAAGTGCTGTTGAGTCAGTTCTGACTCACAATGACCCAGTGTAAGATTTATGAGGAGCAGCTGGTGGGTTTGAACTGCTGACCTTGTGGTCTGTAGTCCAGTGTTGATCCTACAGTGCCCCACCAGGAGTCCCACTGCACGGTTGCCATTGATCTCTCTGTATCTTTCACTAAACAGTGGGATCTCTGAAGCAGGGACTATCTTTATGTTGCTCATTTTTTAAGAAAAACATATACTAGTAACAAAGGACACTTGACAAAAATTTGTCTAACAAATAAATTCATAAACCCTGTGGATTTTCTTTAGCTATCCAGGGGCTCCATCCAATACTTTTAGGGTTGGTAGAGGAGTTCCTCTGAATTTAAATAGTCAAAGTATAGCTAAGCCAGTTAGGAAGTTGTGTTTCACATGGACCTATGAAACTATCATTTAACGTTCTCCTTTAGCATTTGATAACATTCCAAAGAGTCTTCATGAGACATACATTGGAACTGAAATCCTGAATATTAATGGTTTCTGACTTTTTAAAGAAATATAGAAATGAAAAAAATTTGCTAAAAGCCAAAGCTAATATTAGCCTCCTTGACATATCATTATTCCTTATCCTTGGCCAATATTTACCAAGAGCTTCTTTTGAGAATAACATTGTAGGATATGTGTTAAGAATAAATTGTTAAGTTTAAATGCCATTACAAAAGTCCAGGTAAATGTCAAGGTAAATGTAAGTAATGTTGAGTTAGATGCGAGTTTACACGCACATGTGCACACATTATACTAAGGTGTCGCCTATGACTGTTAACTAACATATTTCCAAGTGTTATACTGAAAGTAACTAAAAGGCTTATCAATTAAAATAGAAACTAAATGCCCCTCCAATAGGAAAATTCTTTCTTTATAGCCCTTTGTGTTCTACTTGCAAATTTTATGTAATCATCATAGAACAGCTTGTTTTTTTTGACCACTACTTTGCCTCCATACAAATAATAAAAAGTGCATCTTAAAGTGTTTGAAAAATCAATCCTAGTCTTTATGTTTTAAAAATAACACAATTAAAATTGATTACCTTAGGGTATTTCTATTATATGGAGAATCGGGTAAGATAAAAACAATTGCTTAGGCAATCTCCATGTCTTTCTACTTGAGTATTGTCAGAATAGAACCGATGTGTTGGTAACTCACCGCAAATTACATTAACCTCTTAAGCTAAACAAACCCACTGTCACTGAGTCTGTTCTGACTCATGGTGACCCCTTAAAATGTGTCCGAGACTGTAAATTTTTACAGGAGCAGACAATCTCAACTTTCTCCTATAGTCTCTTCTAGGTTTGAAAGGTTGAATTTGTGCTTAGCAGTTCAGTGCTTAATCTTACATTGCCTCCAGAGATCCTTATTAACCAGTTGTTAAATGCCTTAGAGTCAGTTCTGACTCATAGCAACCCTGTATATGGTTTCCAAGGAGTGGCTGGTGAGTTTGAACTGCCGATCATGTGCTTCAAATTGGCCTTGAGGTCCAAGTGCTTTATCCCTCAGAACAACACCAGGACTCCAGAATTACATCCAGTTACCATGATGTAAGGAGCTCTGGTAGTGTAGTGGTTATGGGTCGGATTGTCAACCTGAAGGTCAGCAGTTCAAAACTACCAGCTATTCTGCGGGAGAAAGATGAGGCTTTCTGCTCCTGTAAAGACTTACAGCCTAGGAAACCCTATGCAGGGTCGCTATGAGTCAAAACCAACTCCACGGCACATCATCACCACCACCACCACCACCACCATGATGTAATTCTGACTCATGGCAACCCCATTTGTTCTTCAGGATTTTCGGTGGGTAATGTTTCAGAAGTAGAACACCAGGGTTTTCTTCTGAGGTACCAATTGTTGTTGTTGTCAAGTGATGTAGAGTTGATTCTGACCCATAACGACCCTGTATAGGTTTCCAAGGAGCAGCTGATGAGTTTGAACCGCTGACCTTGCAGTTCAAACAGCTTTGCAGTCTGGTGGAGGTACCCATTGAGTAGACCTTAAATTCCACCCAATCCATTGGTTAGCAGCATATCTTATTAACCATTTACAACATACAGTGTTACCTCAAATTACATGAAATAGTCAACATCTTACTTGAAGCTACCTATGCAATCAATAATGTAATACATATTCATTGTAGCTGTTGCTGTTAACTGTCTGTGAGTCAGTTCTGACCCATAGTGACCCTTAAGTTGTTGTTATTGTTAAGGGCCGTCGAGTTGGTTCAGATCCTTAGTGACCCTGTATAGGGTTTTCAAGGAGCGGCTGGTGAGCTTGAACCACCAACCTTGAAGTTCAAACTGACTTTGCAGTCCAGCACATTAACCCACAGAATCACACTAGGACCCTACAGTTTAATCATTTAGAAAAAGTGTATAGACAATTCCAATAGTCGTATGTTACAGATAATCTTTTAAAATATCTTGTTCTATACTTTCGTTTGCTCTTTTTTGTTCATATAGTCCTGGTGTGGTTCTATGGGTTAATGCACCAGACTGCAAAGCCGTTTGAACTGCAAGGTCTGCAGTTCAAGCTTACCAGCTGCTCCTCGGAAACCTTATACAGGGTCGCTATGGGTCGGAACCTACTCGATGGCACTTCACAGCAACAACAATATATATATATGCACTTAATGAAAATGTGTTACTTCTATAATACATGTAACCTTTTTCACTTAATATAATAAGAATAATTTATCATGTAGGTTTTTATAAAATAATGTTAATGGTTGCTTAATAGTCTAACATTTATTTCACTAATCCCTTAATATTGGACTTTTAAATTGTTTCCAATTAATTGTTGTTGTTGTTGTTGTTAAGTGCCGTGGAGTTGGTTCCGACTCATAGCGACCCTGTACAGGGTTTCCGAGGCTGTAAATCTTTACGGGAGCAGAATGCCTCATCTTTCTCCCGCGGAACCGCTGGTAGTTTCGAACTGCTGACCTTGCAGTTCCCAGCCCGATTCGTAACCACTATGCTACCAGAGCTCCTTCCCTATTAAATGTGCAATATAAAGACTGCTTTATACAAATTATAGTTTATTTTGCATACATTCCTAGTAGTAGAATCATTATAAATATCTTAAGTACTTTAGAACCTAACACTTCTCTTTTATTTGTATGTTGTTGTTGTTGTTAAGTGCTGTTTAGTAGGTTCCAAATCACAGTGAGCCTGTAGAGGGTTTCCGAGGAGCACCTGGTGAATTTGAACTATCAACCCTTGTGGTTCACAAAGACCTTGTGGTCCAGTACATTATCCTGCAGTGCCACATAAGCATTGTTTACTGTCTAAATTCCACATCAGAATGCAAGGTCCAGGAGGACACACTTTTTTCTATCATACTGAACTTGAACAGGTTGAAATATGATCAAACAGTATACCAGGCGAAGGAAATAATTTGAGGTGGGGAAGTCCCTATATTTAAGGTAATTTTCTAGTTCCAGAGGCACTATAGAAAACAGACTTTTCCTCTGAACTGAATAGGCCCTTACACAGAGAGTAGAACTCCCCCTTTCACATATGAGTGAAATAGAAGTAAGCTCTAATGGTACTTACTGCCACCATAGACCCAGAGATGAGAAATCAAAGGCATCTCACTGGGGAATGGTAAGAGCTGTCATTAGCCTCTACTTAGAGAAGGTAAGCAGA
>NW_006408558.1:2659734-2662852 GCF_000296735.1 Chrysochloris asiatica | reverse complement strand
AAAAAAACAAAAACAAAAAATAAAGTCCCAGGAATTGGTGAAATACAAATTGAATATTTTGACAAACTGATGTGATACTGGAGGCACTCACTGGTGAATGCCAGAAATTTGGAAGACAGCTACCTGGTCAATTGTAAGAGATTCATATTGTGTCTATTTCAAAGAAAGATAACTGAACATAATGTGGAGCGCATCGAACTATATCATTCATATCACATGAAGGTAAAATTTTGCTGAAGGTAATTACAAAGTGGTTGCAGCCGTACATCAACAGGAAACTGTCAAAAATTCAAGACAAATTCAGAAGAGGTTCATGAAAAGAGATATTGCCAGTGTCAGATAGATCAAAGCTGAAAGCAGAGAATATCTGAAGGATGTTTACTTGTGCTTTATTTACTATGCAAAGGCATTTGATTGTGTGGATCATAACAAATTATGGATAGCATTGCAAAGAACAGGGATTCTAGTAATTGTGCTCATGACAAAACTGTATATAGCTCATGACAAATCTGTATATAGGCAGTTTTTGGAACCGAACAAGAGGATATGTAAGAAAGATGTGTGTTAGGCATGTATCCTTTCACCATATTTTTCAATCTATATGCTGAACAAATAATCTGAAAAGCTAGATTATATGAAGAAGAATGTGGCATCAGGGTTGGAGGAAGACTCATTAACTACCTGTAATAGTCCAGCAGGCACAACCTTACTTACTGGAAATAAAAAAGACTTGAAGTATTTACTGATGAGGATCAAAGACTACAGTCTTCAGTATGCATTGCAACTCAATGTAAAGAAAATGGAAATTGTCATAAATGGAGCAGTAACTAATATCACGATAGATGGAGAAAAGATAAAACTTGTCAAATACTTTATTTTGATTGAATCCACAATCAATGCTCATAGATTCAGAAGTCAACAAATCAAAAGACATAGTGCATTAAACAGCTCTGCTGCAAATGAGCAAAGATTTTAATTTGAGAACTAAGGTGCATCTGACCCAAGCCATGGTATTTTCAGTAGCCACATGTGCATGTGAAAGTTGGACAATGATTAAGGAAGAGTATAGAATTGATGCATTTGAATTACGGTGTTGGTAAGGAATATTGCAAGTTCCATGGACTCCCAGAAGAACAAACAAATCTATTTTGGCAGAAGTACAGTCAGAATTCTCCTGAGAAATGAGGCTAGTGAGACTTGGTTTCACGTACTTTGTACATGTCACTAAGGGCTAGTTCATGGAGAAGGACATCATGCTTGGTAAAGTGGAGGTCAGTGAAAAAGAGGCAGATCCCCAATGAGATGTATTAACACAGTGGCTACAACAATGGGATCAAGCTTAGTAACAATTGTGAGGATGGCGCAGGATTGCACAGTCTTTCATTCTGTGGCACATGGAATCACCATGAGTTGGAATCAAGTCAGTAGCACTTCACAACAACAACCAGATGGGCAAAAGTAGGAGACTTTGTTTCCAGGTAACCTTCACTTTTTCTCATATTGTTGAGAATACGAAATCAGTGAGGAAAGGTCAATTTTATGCAGTGATTTACAATCCAAGCAGTAGCTTCAAACAGCATAGATTTGTTTTATCCTTACTACTTGTCCTAAGGAGCTCTGGTAGCGTAGTGGTAGCGCAGTTGTTATGAATAGGGCTGCGAACCTCAGGGACAGCAGTTCGAAATTGCCATCTGTTCTGCAGGAGAAAGATGAGGCTTTCTGATCCCATAAAGATTTACAGCCTCGGAAACCCTGTACAGGGTCGCTATGAGTTGGAACCGACTCCACGGCACATAACAACAACAACATGTCCTTCATGGGCTTGTTGGATGGCTCTGCTACTCAGAAAACCAGGATGTTACAAGAGCCACCTTCTCAAATTTTGCCAGTTGTCCTGCTAGAAAAAAAGAAGAAAGCTGAAAGATGTTGTACAGACTATTACAAGTTGTTGTTGTTAAGTGCCATCGAATCAGTTACAACTCACAGCCACCCTGCATAGCATTTCTGATAAGTCGCTGGTGAGTTTGAACTGCTGACCTGTCAATTCAAATGGACTTTGTGGGCCAGCAATTAGGTTAATACACCAGACTGCAAAGCTGTTTGAACTGCAAGGTCGGCAATTCAAACTCACCAGCTGCTCCTTAGACCCTATACAGGGTCACTATGGGTCAGAACTAACTCGACGGCACTTAACAACAACAGTTATCCTATAGTGCCACACATTTGTTGTTAAGTGCTGTTGAGTTGACTCCCATCCATAGCAACCCTGTATAGGGTTTCCAAGGAGCAGCTGGTGAGCTTGAACCGCCACATGTATTTTATCCCAATTCATAATCTAAAGCTCATCACACAGGTCAGCATAAGGAGGAAAGACAGACATATTCTATGAACAGAACCTATCACTATCATAGGGACTTCTACAAATACAGACAATTTGCGGGGAGGACCTAAGCTTTCCTTTATACAAATAAATAATCGTATTCTTCTCAAGGGAACATTGGTGGAAGGTGCTTAGATTACAATGTTGAGAAAGACAGAATCAGAATCTGTCTTTCTCTATTAGGTTTTGGCCTAAATAGAAGGATAATAGTGATTGATTAGCAAAGTCTAACATGTGCACAGGGATCCCTGATTGTTGAAAAACAGTTAGATCTACTTCTGAAAAATCAATCATGGAAAACCATATGGAATTCTACTCTGACACATGGAATCACCATGAGACAGAATCAACTAGATGGCAACTGATTTTAGGGGGAAAGTATGGGAAAAATGCTACAGTTTTTCTACCATTGATTTTGAATGATCAGGCAATGTAAAAGTCTATAATACTCATGTGGACAAGCAGAGTTGACTTTCTACTATGGCTAAGATCAGTTCTTGAGAAAATTATCCAGGCAGTGAAGGTGTGCAAAAATCTCTCAAACCTTCTTTCTCAGTTGTGTGCAATCTCATGTCATGTTGCTGAAGGACCATGGACTAATATTCAAGTACAATGACGACAGGATGAAATGTAGAATGCTCCAGAAAATGTTTTGAGAATGGTGACAAAAGTGACCCCAGCCCTTATGTTAGCAGGACTGCTAACCACATGGTTGGTGGTTCAAAGCTACCAGCTGCT
>NW_006408558.1:2656982-2659559 GCF_000296735.1 Chrysochloris asiatica | reverse complement strand
TCAAATTGAAAGTATTAGTCATTCTTTTTATTCAAATTTATAACATTAGTCATCATAGCCTTACATACTATATTTTGTGTACCTTCTGGCCCTTTCTATTAAGTAGATTCTCTCTTTAAAATGCAGACTTCCAATAGTATGGGGGTTCACCTCTTAGTCGTCACCTTCTATAGTCCTGGTGTGGTGCTGTAGGATAAGCACTGGACTACTAACCTAAATCCAGCGATTTTAACCTACCAGCTGCTCCTCAGAAACCCTACACAGAGTCACTATAAGTCAGAACTGGCTCAACAGCACTTAATAAATAATAAAAATAAGATGTGTTTACCAATTTTCTCAGAAAAGAGCAACATTAAAGGGAAAGAATGGCATGATAAAAGAAAGAAGGATGGGATTAAGGAAAGAAATGAGGGAGGAAGGAATGAGAGCACATTAGGAGAGAGAATAGAAAAAAGGAATATTAAAATAGAGGAGAGAAGCTTTCTAAAATTAGAGAGATTAATTGCAACAACAAATCCCAAGAGAAAGGAAAATGAATCTTTAAAAGGAAAGTGCAAAAGGCTAAACCCTTTCAGACAGTCTTCTCTGGGGATGCTGACTGGACACTCTGTCTTCCCGCAATCAATATGGTCAGATGCAATTAAGCTCAGGGAAAGGCTGAGGGGTAACCAGGATCCCCCACCTCCATCATCCCATGATCTAAGCTGTGGGAGTGGTCGAGGAAAAAGTCTGCAGACGGATGAGTGATGTCATGGGAGCTGAGGTGGAGAAGGCAGCAGTGACAAAATGGAAAGGCAGCAGGCTCAGGTGAGGGTCTGGTGGGCTGAGTTTAAAATAAGTAGCTCCAGAGACAAGTCTAACACAGGAGGGATTTGGTGGCAGGAAGAGAAACGCTGTGGGAACCTGAACAGCAGGAGATTCTCGGTGTCCCACAATCAGACAGGAAAGGAAGAGGGATGTGGGTCAGTGGCTTGATCTCTGATGTGAGCCGGACTAACTGTGTTTCTAATGGCAAGAACAGAACAAAGAAGGAGGGGGAAGCATTTGTTCTGGATTTTTGCACTTCAGTTAATAATGTCAGAGGAGAAATTGTTTTCAAATCCTGTGGTTTCATGGGATACTGACTATATTCTGTATTCTGCTCTTAAAAGGACAAACATTAATTTTTTTTAAAGTTTTTTATTGTGAATTGACTGGTAGTTTACATGAGAGAACATCAGTTTTACACTCATGCTGTTGTATTTTGTTTCATTGCAATGATTACAATCCCCTCCATGCATCATCATCCAACAGTATTTGCTTCTATTCCCTCTGGTTTCTTTTTTTGGATATACACCAAAACACTTAGAAATGTGTAATCACTTAAACAACCAAAGAGCACATTCTGCAAGCCTGCCTCTTGACTGCCAGCACACAGGTTTTTTTTCCCATGGATCTAGAGTCCTCAGCTGCATTCTCTCTCCATGTCATCATCTCTGCCTCCATCTTTGATGTTGCTGCTTCTCTGGATAGGGTCCCACATTCCACTCCTGCTCTTCTCCCTTGATGGTCCCAGGGTCTCTGTATTTGGATTGTAAGATTAACTTGTTGTTTTTAAGTGCCGTAGAGTAGATTCTGACCCATAGCGGCCCTGTACAGGGTTTCCAGGGGTGACTGGTGAGCTTGAACCACCGACCTTGCAGTTCAAATGACTTTGCAGTCTGATGCATTAGCCCAAAGTGCCACATCAGGATTAACTACTCCCCCCTTTTTGTTATGAAACTTCTACATTTACAGTTGTGACAATCACAGTTAGTCATGATAACAATTATTCACTATTGAATCATAAGAATTTTATTTCCATCTCCTTTCACCAGACCCATCTAAACAAGATGAAAACTATTCAGTGGGGATTCTACCTTCCCCTGCACATTATGAAACAAAAATTCCTCTTGAAAACTTGTAAGCCAGTCACTTTGTGCCTTTATAGACACCCCATTTTAGATAGCTCATATCTAAGTTGCCCATCCCTATCAACCCTGTGTACAGAAAAATGGGAATGATCCTTGCTATGATGATTCCTTCCCTCCTGGTTGGAAACATTATTTTTTGTATATAAATAAAGAACAGCTAAAAGAGATGGTTATTGTTATCAAGTGCTATCAAGTCAGTTCCAACTCAAAGTGACAGATTCTGAGGAGTTGCTAGTTAAGATGGGAAGACCCAGGGTGTTGCATATGGTTAATGGACATCAGTGCTAACTGAAGGTTGTGGGGTTTGGGTCCACCCAGAGACACCTGGGAAGAAAACCCTGGAGATCTACTTCTGGAAAATCAGTTACTGAAAGTTCTTTGCAACAAAGTTCTATTCTGGCACACATGGGGTCACTATGAGTTGAAATTTATTCCATGGCAACTTAAAAGAGTTAGGGAAGGACATTCTTCTAGCATGTGGGGCTAAACTTCTTCTTAGTCACCTCATGGAAATGTTCAATGTCAGGCATACAAAAAGGATACAGTGAGAGGAGGCTGATATCTAATTTAAAGAAGCTGGCTGGGATTATGAGGATTTCCCCAAAAGGGAAGACTTTGCAGCAGC
>NW_006408558.1:2628288-2656540 GCF_000296735.1 Chrysochloris asiatica | reverse complement strand
TGAGCTATGTTAAATGTTTTTGTTGAAAGCATCTTAACTTAAAAAGATAGAACACATTTTGCTTTTTCTACTGAGAGTTGAGTTTATGATGGCTTATCCTTTTGTTTCAGTCCTGATATGGCTCTGTAGGATAAGCACTGGACTGGTAAACACAAGGTTGGCAGTTCAAACCCACCAACCACTTAATCTTATACATGGCCGCTGTGAGACAGAAGCCACTCAGTGTCACATAACTACAGTCCTTTTTTTAAAACAGTTAAAAAAGCTAATACTGGTTCATCACCCTGCTTTTCATATATTTTGATAGCAAATAATAAAAATGAAAAAAATATGGATTAACCCCTTTGAATGGCAACAGCATTGGTGAGGTAGAAACCCCTCAGGGTGATGTGAGATTTTGAATATTTCCTCTGATTCTTTCTAACTCAAATTCATATAGTTGTTATAATGATTAAAGAATACAATATGTAAATTCTCCAGCACACAGAGTATTTACAATAAATGTTAGCTCTCTTCTATTTACTTTCAATGTTTAACTTTTGTTTATTCACTGGTTCATGTTAAGGCTGATTTTTATGAGTTGGCTTCTTTGGGGGTTAAATAAAACTGCTCTTTTATAATAAATACTAAATAAAATGCCATAGATGACTAGCTTATCCTAGGTCCTTCTATAGTAAAATAATAACAACAGCAACATAGACAAGGAGGCTTCAAAAAGTTTACAGAAAAATTCCTTCATTTTTCAATTTCAATTTTTCATGAACTTTTTGAAGTCCTCTCATTCAGTAGGAAATTTACTTACCTAAAAAACTGCAATGCTTTTAAAATCAACTATTAGAAATGAATGCAGGTATAGAAAGAGAGAGGAGATGGAACATTCATATCAAAGAGAAATTATTGTTGTGAATCCTCAGTGAGGTATGGTAGGGTTAGGGAGATACAAAGCCATCGGAGAGGATAGTCAGATGGGAGCTGTTCACCAGGGAGGAAAGCAGCCACTGCCAACTAGTAGTCTAGTAGAAAGAGAAGTGTTATTGTTGTTGTTTAGTGCTGTAGAGTCAGTTCCAACTCATAGCAACCCTGCATAGGGTTTTCCAAGAAGTGGCTGGCACCTTTAAACCACCGCCCTTGTGAGTCAAACCAACCTTGCTATCCAGTGCTTTATCCCCAGCGCCACATCAGGAAGAGAAGTGGAAACATACATATCCTGACCTTACCTAGTCCTTTCCCACTGATCTCCTGCAAGAGTCTCTCTGTAGCTGAACTTAATAAGCCAGAGTATGGGCGCTTGGCTCTTCTTCCACAGTGAATCTGGAGGAGGAAACAGGTTATCCAGCAGAGCTATATATCTCTATGTATGTATGTATATATGTAAACATATATACACACACATGCATACATATATACAGTCAAAGTGAAGAGAGGCCCACAGACCCCTATGCTCCACACTAAGTTTAAATGCAATTTCTGACTATATTTGGACAATAAGTAACCAAGTATATCAGGACAGATGGTCAAAATAGTGATTCATCATATAATTTTCAACGTCTTGTTGTACATTGATAACATAACTAGGAATCGATTTAACTAGCCCAAAACTCCATCTCTGCTCTTTGGAGGGTAGGAAAGATGGTTCCAAATTGAGATCAGATGTAAGTGGGTTAAAATTTCCATCTGCTTCTTGAGCAGGGCTGAAATAACTCCTCCAGTGAACAGTCCATCTATTATTTGCCTCACTTAATCCAGTGGTCATGGCACTAGAAGTATCACCACAGGGTCCCTAGCTTGGCCTTGGATGAAGAATTTTCTTAGGAGACTTCTGCTTTGCTGTAAGACGAAGACTGGATGTTCTACTAACTGAAAGTTTTCAGATGTTAATGAAATTTTTTTCATCCTTGCCTCATTGCCAGGTCCTTAGGTGCTTCACTTGAGGGTGAATTTAAAGGAAAGCCCATTGGGAGATAATGTCCTAATTCCACTCTGACATCTGTTTCACAGGGGAAGCTAAGTAACTTGTGGTTTCCTGTAGAGCAAATATGATAACAATTTTAATTTTCAAATGAATTGTGAGCAAATGTTAATTTTGCAACTGGTAAACAGACTGGGAAGTCAGTGATTTACATTTCTAGTGATCTGAGTTAACAATGATCACTGAATTTTGGTGAGTCCTGGTGGGGCTCTGCTGTTGGAAAAGCACTGGACTGCTAACCAAAGGTCTGTTGTTCTAACCTACCAGCTGCTCATTGGAAATGCTATGTAGGATCACTATGAGTTGGAGTCAACTCAACAGCGCAATAATCCCAACTAAACCTTGGAAACAAACTCAAGAAATCACCTAATTCCTTCAGCTATTTGGAAGAGCCAAACCATAAACACTGTTAGGAATTTTGACAACTTCAGAAATTTTCTGTATCATATATTAGCAGTTTACCATAAACTATTTTCTTATCATTGGAGTCCCGGTGGCATAGTGGATTACATACACATACATACATACACATACATACATAGTGGATTACATACACATCTGTGGTTAACAGAGTCAGCATGTTGAATCTATCAGCTGCTCCAGGGGAGACAGATGAGACTTTCTGCTCCCTTAGAGATTTACAGCCTCACAACTCACATATAGGGTCACTATGGGTCAGAACTGACTCAACAGCACACAATAAAAACAATATTTCTGTATAATGAATTTCGATAACCTTGATATAAACTATCCCTTAGTTCAGACTGTCCTTCCATTTATGTGAGGGTATTGATGATACTATCAGAAATAAAATTCCAAGAAGTTAACTGCCTCGAAAATATGAAGGAAAGAGACTGACCTGGGTTTTACTATAAAGCAGCTTGTTGTTGTTGCTAAATGCTGTTGAGTCAGTTCTGACTCATAGCTACCCTGTATAGGGTTTCCAAGGAGAGGCTGGTGGGTTAGAACTGCAAACCTTTGGTTAGCAGTCCAGTCCCATCCACACTGCCACACCAGGACTCCTTAGAGAAGATTTTATTTATTGGAAAATCAGTACACTGACACTCTACAGGAATTTTACTTCAACATTTTCTCAGTGTGGAAGGATACTTCTAGACAACGTGCCAGAGTAGTCTTACACCCAATCCATTCTCCATTGAGCTGGCTCCTGCGAGCTTTAGGTGCCTCATTTGCTACCACTTTCCGGTCTCATTCTGATCTAGTCACATTGAGCCTCTCTGGCTCCTTGAACACGGCAACATTGTTCTTGCCTCAGGATCTTTTACATGGCTCATCTCCTGGCTCTTCATTTGGTTCCATACAGGGTTGCTATGGTCAAAACCGATTCGACGACACTTAACAACAACAACATCTGTTCTGGAGTCCTGGTGTGGTGCTGTGGGTTAATGCGCCAGACTGAAAAGTCACTTAGAACCGTAAAGTTGGCGGTTCAAACTCACCAGTTGCTCCTTGGAAACCCTATACAGGGTCTCTATGGGTCGGAACCGACTTGATGGCACTTAACAACAACATCTGTTCCTTCAGGTATATGTAAAAGCTTTACTTCTGCAGAAAGACCATCCCTGAAGATCTTATGCAAACTATAGGTCCATCCCAAACAACAACAACAAAAAGATTGCCATTGAGATGATTCTGACTTATGGCAATCCCATGTGTGTAGCGAAACTAAATGGGTAGAACAGAGAGTAACACTTCCACAGCGTTTTCTTGGCTGTAATCTTTACAGATGGGGGCCCTGAGGGCTGTCTTCAATGGCACCATGGGATAGGTTTGAATGGCCAGTTTGTATTTAGAGTAGTAGTCAGTGCAAACCACTTGTGCTACCCAGTGACCTTTGGAGAACCCCATTACAGTCAACTTTTATCCCTTACCTGGGTTTGCATTTTCTTCAGAGCATGTAACACTGAAATATTCTTATTTGTTTATATTGCTGTTGTTAGGTGCCGTTGAGTCAGTTGTAACTCATAGGGACCCGATGCATAACAGAATGCATAACCACTGCCTGGTCCAGTGCCACCTTCACAAGCTTTATACTTAAGCCCATTGCAGTTGTCACTGTGTCAATCCATCTCATTGGGGGTCTTCCTCTTAGTTGCTGACCCTCCACTTTACCAAGCATAATGTCCTTCTCCAGGGACTGGCCATTCTTGATAATATGCCCGAAATATGAGAGACGAAGTCTCACCATCCTGGCTTCTAAGGAGTATTCTGGTTGTATTTCTTATTGTCTTCCCTAAAAAGCATAAACATTTTGAGGCCCAAAACACAACTGTTGGCAAAAAAAACAAACCCAAAAAACCAACAAAATAACAAAAACCCAAAACCCTATATTTAGAGAACTAGTTCTTGAATGAATAATAACTCACCTGTGTGCTGAAGCCATACATCTTGAGTCCTATTCTGGTTTTATTTAAAACCTCAGAATGAACAGGACTTGGATTAAGTTTTAGCATTTGTAAACTTTAGTTTACCATATATAAAATAAGAAAATGTCAATCATTCTTGCTCTTTCTGTGTGTGGCTAAACTAAATGAGGAGTTTTCCTAAAGTTCATGCAAAAATTCCATTATGTTATGGTTCCATGTTTCCTCTTTTGAAGCACCCTTGTACCTATTATTGCTGTTTTCAGTTTAGTTGAATCATTTCTGACTCATAGTGATCGGATGTTTGCAGAGGCGAACTACTGTATAGGGCTTTCAAGGCCGCGACCTTTCAGAAACAGATTGTCAGGCATGTCTTTCGAGATACCTCTGGATGAGTTTGAACCCAAAACCTTTCGGATTGTAATCAAGCACTTAGGCTTTTGTGCTTCCAGGGGACTCCTCACACTACACATGTTTTTGTTAAGTGCTGTCGATTCAGTTCCAACTAATAGCAATCCGGTGTAGGGTTTCTGAGGAGTACCTTGAAGTTCTAACTGAACTAGCAGTGAGTACTTATCCTGCAGCTCCTCCATACATTGTTTTTGTTTTTGTTATGTGCCGTGGAGTCTGTTCCGACTCATAGTGACCCTGTGCAGGGTTTCCGAGGCTGGAAATCTTTACAGGAGCAGAAAGCCTCATCTTTCTCCTGCAGAACAACTGGTAGTTTAGAACTGCTGACCTTACGGTTCATAGCCCGCTTCGTAACCACTACACTACCAGATCTCCTGCCATTATACATAAGTGACTTGAAATTCTTACAGGCAAACTGCTTTACTTTTCAAAACTTTTAGAGCTGTTGCCACAGGATTGCTGTGAGGCGAGCAGGACAGTGTGCACATTGCATAGCAAGTCAATCTATTAACTGGCAGTTATTTTGTTAAAATATGGCAGCCATCCTCACCACTCTGATGCCGTGTATCACCACAGACTTGATAACAATTCTTCTTCAGTGTCCCTCATCGTGTTCCTGACAGAGCTCCCTACACTCATTCCAGAGCTGCAACCTGCAATTTTTCCAGTCATCCAGATAATGATTCTACTTATAGTTCCAGCACACCTATATTTCACAAATTTAGGTCTGTTCCAATTTCACTTCCTCAGACATGACTGACCTGGTGGGAACCAGTTCAAAGCCCCGTGATTAGCTTGGTAAAATGTTTGGGTGTTTGAGTTACACACTTTAACCATTGCCATTGAACAAATCTAAGTATTCTTTGAAATGACAATCTTGATATTTGTACTTGAGTAGTAAAGTTTCTGTGCCTTATGGAGTAATGGACATTTATTACTGAATATTACTTTTATATATTCATAATTTTGCTTTCCACATAGGTTGTTTTCATGGAGAAAATATGTCAGTCATATTGACACAAGTATTTGTCTATAAAATAGCTCTTTTTACTAATTGACACTGGCATTCTTTTTCCCCATCTGACTTATGTGTTCGAGTAATGGGAATCAATCCCTGAGCTATATATCACAAATTTGCTGTAGACAACATTGGTTTTTGGACCCTGGTTTCCCAATACTACATTCTGAGGCATCAGTGTAGGCAGCCAGTTAGCTTTCACAAAGTGAACTCTGCATCTAGCTACCAATCAGATCAAGAGATCCCGAAGTCATTCTTCTCTAGTGATAACCATGATTGTAATTTCTGATGGCATGGATGAATTGTGTCTGTTCTTTAGTCTTATATAAGTTGAGTAATACAGTGTGCACAGATCTTTGTTTTGTGTGTGTGTGTAAATGACTTGTACTTAACTACTTACCTGGAGTCCTGGTATAATGCTGTAGGAGAAGCACATGACCAGAAGGTCTGTTTGAACTAGTAGGTCAGCAGTTCAAATTTACCACCCACTACTTGGAAACCCTATGGAGCGTCACTATGAGTCAGAACCAACTTGACAGTGTTCAACAACAACAGCAACACTTACATAAAGGTCAGTGGTTCAAACCTACCTACCCAGGGACACCCAGAAGGAAGACTTGTTTATCCTCTTCTGTAAAGAGTACAGCCATGAAACCACAATGCAGGTGAGTTCTACTCTGTAGCACATAGGTATGGCATGAGAATAATCTCTTAAATACAGTCCTTTTGCTCAGTATTTATCTATCATTTTGCATGTAGCAGTATTTGATCTTTTTATTTGACAAATAACATTCCACTGTATAAAATTGTCACACTTATCTGTATGTCATCTATTGTTGTTGTCGTTAAGTACCATCGAGTTGGTTCTGATTCATAGTAACCCTGTATAGGGTTTTCAAGGAGGAGCTGGTGGGTTTGAACTGCTGACCTTGTGGTTTGCAGTCCAGTGCTGACCCACAGCACCACACCAGAAGTCGTCTATTATAGATGGACATATTTTTCGCTCCCATTTATTGATTTTGTGGGTTTTTTTTTAATAAATGGTGTGCTATAAACATTTTTTTTTAAGTTTTTATTGTGAATTGAGTGATAGTTTACATGGGAGAACATCAGTTTTACACTCATCACTTCATTGCAATGATTACAATCTCCTCTGTGCATCATCATTCAACAATATTTGCCTTTATTCCCTCTGGTTTTGTTGTTGTTGTTTTTTTTGGGGGTATATACAGATATACTCAGGAATATATAATCATTTTAATAACCAAAGTGTATATTCTTCACGCCTGCCTCCTGGCCACCAGCACACAGCCTTTCTCTTTCCAGGAGTCTGTAGTCCCCAACTGCTCTCTCTCTCCATGTCTTCATCTCTGCCTCCACTTCTGGTGTCATTGCTTTTCTAGATGGGTCTCACATTTCACTCATGCTCTTCTCCCTTGATGGTCTAGGGTCCTCTGTTCCTGGATTGTAAGGTTAACTACTCTCCACTTTTTGTTACAGAACTTCTATAGTTACAGTTGTGACAGTCACAGTTAGTCATGATAATAAGAATCTTATTCCCATCTCCTTTCACCAGATCCTTTCAGACAAGATGAAAATTATTTTCATCTCGCTATAAACACTTTTGTACATTTTTTTGAAGTCCATGTATAAGCCTTCTTTTGGGTGTATACCCACAACAAAATTTGCTGGGTTTATGTATATTCAGATTTATTCAATTTATTAAAATAATTTCACCAAGATATATACATACTATCAGGGCTTGAGAGTCTAATTCGCTCATTCTGGTGTAGTTTATTGTTGTTAGGTACTGTTAAGCCAGTTCAGACTCATAGGAACCTATCTATAACAGAACAAAACACTTCCCAGTCCTGTGCCATTTTCACAATCTTTGCTACATTTGAGTCCATTGGTACAGCCACTGTGCCAATCCATCTCATTGAAGGTCTTTCTTATTTTCAACTGAAGTACCTCAATTCCTCTTTTTTCCTGACCTTTTAATTTACCAGGCAGTATGTCCTTTTCCAGTAACTGGTTCTTCCTGCTAGCGTGTCCAAGGCATGTGAGACAAGGCTTGCCTTCCTCACTTAGAAGGATGATTCTGGCTGTATTTCTTCTAAGGCAGATTTTTTTGTTATTCAGTCAGTCATGGTGTTTTCAATATTCTTTGTCAACACTGTAATTCACATGCATCCATTATTCTTCCATCTTCCTTATTCACCATCCAGTTTTCCTATGTATAATGAGACGATTGAAAATACTATGGCGTAGGTCAGGCACACCTTTGTTTTCAATGGAACATCTTAGCTTTTCAGATCATTTAAAAAAAAAATAATATTGATTTTTAATAAGATTATCAAGGATCTCTTGTAGCGTAGTGGTTATGAATCGGGCTGCAAACCACAAGGTCACCAGTTCGAAACTACCAGCTGCTCTGTGGGAGAAAGATGAGGCTTTCTGCTCCCGTAAAGATTTACAGCCTCGGAAACCCTGTAAAGGGTCTCTATGGGTTGGAACTGACTTGAGGGTACTTATCAACAACAATCAAGGATTGTAAGAATTTAAATTAGATCAGATAATGAGCGTTGATGTCTGTTAGGAAGGTCTCCCATGAAGGGAGGTAGTTGGCTTACAGGGTGATTTTCAATGTCTTTTATGATATGTGTAGGCACTGGACTGCTAACCAACAAGTCGGCAGTTGAAACCCATCAGCTGCTCCTCAGAAACCCTATACAGGGTCTCTATGAGTCAGAAATGACTTGATGCACTTAACAATAATAAATATTATAGTTACTTTTCAATGAAATGAGCAGCTCCTGCATATGAGGATGTGACCCTGTTCAGAAAAAAGGAGTGTTTGTTATGTTAATAAAGGTTGGTTTTTATAGGGGGGTTCCAAATCTAAACACTTCTGAGTTTCAAAAGGAAGAGACTAGACACTAAGACATACACAGGGGGAAGGCAAAAGCAGATTCATCCACAAATCAAGGAGCACAATGGAATGCTAAGGAAATCTGAGGGCTAATGACAAGAAAGAACACTTTGCTGCAACTGATGCCCTAATTTGGACTTTGAGCCTCGCAAACTGCACGAAAATAAATTTAAATTCTTTAAAGCCACTCGCTTGTGATCTATTTTGATACTGTAGTATGAGGTTGCTGTTGTTGTTAGGTGTCATCGAGTCAGTACCTTATGCACAGCAGAATGAAACATGGCCCGATCCTGGGTCAACCTCACTACTGTTGCCACACTTGAGTCCATCAATGCTGCCACTTGGCCAATCCATCTCATTGGGGATCTTCCCCTTTTTTCTGACCCTCCACCTTACCAAACATGATGTGCTTTTCCAGTGACTGGTTCCTCCTGACAATATGTCCGAAGTATGAGAGACAAAGTTTGGCCATCTTAGCTAAGATAAATGTTCACAACTTAACAAATGCATGCCAACAATCCACCAGCCATGAGTACCACTACAAGGATTCTAAGATGCTAGGTTCCAACTTGGTGGCAGCAACTATTTGGGGAAAAAAGGATACACACAAAAAATAGATGGTCTAGGAATATCACTTTTCTTCACTGTCTTGCTTAGACAATCCATTGCGTGATACCATGCTAATTAGCATGTTTCCTTATAAGGAGACATATGTTTAAAGCAGGAATTATAATATCTTCATTTTTCCCTTTTGTTTCAGATAATATAGGTTCATATTTGAAAAATCAATGAAATCACTCACTATCAGGAGGTATATGAGTCAAAACTGACTCGACAGTACTTAACAACAACAAAAGCAGGAGGTATCATTGTTAGATAATTTAATGGGTGTTCAATAAATATTTCAGATTCTTCCAAGATTTCGCATGAAAAAAATTGTAAAACATGCAACATGTAAATTTATTTCCATTAAATGTACATTTAGATAGATAAAACATAATTTAACAATTCTAATGAATTCAAAACACTTACCAAAAATGTAAAATCCTCTAAGTATCACAGCCTTTAGGTTTTCATCAATGTACTGTGATATAATAGGTGAAAATTTCTAGTATGCAAAATATTTTCATTAGATATACTTTTAGATACATAAAACTCCAATTAAATGTGGTCTATATTTAGAATAAAAGGAGCTCTGGTAGCGTAGTGGTTACGAATCGGGCTGCGAACCTGAAGGTCAGCGGTTCGAAACTACCAGCAGCTCCGAGGGAGAAAGATGAGGCTTTCTACCCCCGTAAAGATTTACACCCTTGGAAACCTTGTGTAGGGTCGCTATGGGTCGGAACCTACTTGACGGCACTTAACAACAACAACAACATATTTAGAATAAAAGCTATAGTCATATTTATAAAGCCTGTTAAAAAATTTAAAAAGTCTCCTAGTTGTTTAGCGACAAGTCTCATGACCTCCTGCATTTGATTTTATGTTTAGTGCTTTTAATTATCTTGCTGATACTCAGATATGTTACAGTGAATTAATTCTTATGTGGAAGAGTTTCATCTTCATTGTGGGGGGTATGAGTCATTATTCCTTTTATCTTATGCACAGCATTTCCCCACAGTCATTTGGGTAATAATGAACTATTTAAGCATTTCTGAATATAGAGCTTGGGCACCGGTATGGTGGTCATTTATTTGGAGTGAGGAAAATGATCTTATAATGTTAGTGATTATGTTAATTACTACAAAGGGGGTGGATTCCTATGTGAGTATAGAAAATGAAACATGAGAAACTTACAATGTTGGGAAAACACAAATATCTGACATGTCTATCAATGATTTAACTTTATATTTATGTGGTATAAGAATAATTCATTAATTAAAATTAAAAGGAATATTTAAGATTAAATTTTAATCTTTTATATATAATTTGTCTTCTCCTTTATTACTGTCTAAGTTTCTCTGTTCAAATTTTGATACAAAATTGTGTTAGCTCTCCACCCCAAAATTTAAATAGATCGTTGCCATTAATATTGCAGATATTTTAGTCCTTTAGCAAAGACATGAGCACTGACCGCTCATCTTGCTCTTATAAAAGCATGGGGAAGCCCAAAGGCCAAATATAAATAAATGCATCTGAAAGGTATTGGCAGAGTGGTGCACTATGTATAGGTAATGACTCAGAGAGTGACCTGAATTCTCAGTTCAGGCTTCCTAACAAACTAGAAAATGAACATAGTTAATTTAAACAAGGTTTGGTGGAGAGAGAACAAAATGCATCCTGATCTTGCCGCATCCTCACAATCCTCACTATCTTTGAGCCCATTGGAATAGCCACTCCATCAAAACATCTTGTTGAAGGTTTTAACCTTTTTCAGTGACCCTCTACATTAGTAAGCAAGATATTCTTCTCCATAGACTTGTCCCTTCTGATAACATGTCCAAAGTATGTGAGAGGAAGGCAAGCCTTCCTCATTTCCAAGAAACCTTCAGGCTGGACTTCTTCCAAGACAGATTTGTTCCTTTGGTAGTCCATAGTGCCTTCATTCTTCTTCACCCAGCTTTTGCATGCATAAGGCAATTATAAATATTATGACTTAAACCAGGCTTAGGGAGCTCTGGTAGTGTGGTGGTTCCAAGTTGGGCTGCTGACCTCAAAGTCAGTAGTTTGAAACTACCAGCTGTTCTGTAGGAAAAATATGAGAATTTCTGCTCCTGTAAAGATTTACAGCCTCAGGAACCCTATATGGGGTCTTTATGAGTTGGAACCGACTCCACAGCATATAACCAATCAACCAAACATTAGACCTCAAATTGGTATCTTTGATTTTGAACACTTTAAAGAGGTCTTTTGTAGCAGATTTTCCCAATGCAATGTCATTTTATTTTTTGGCTGCTGCTTCCATAGGCAATGATGTGAATTCACAAAAAATGAAATCGATGACAACTTAAATCTTTTCTTCCAATTCATTATGTTGTTTATTGTTCTAGTGGTGAGGATTTTTGTTTTCTTTATACTAAGGTACAATCCGTACATATTTACTGCTACACTTCTTCATGAGGATTAGTACTCTTGCTCTGGATTAAGTCAGCCCCCACAGCCTTGCTTACTATTGCTGTTAGATACCATAAAGTCATTTCCAACTCATACCAAACCCAAGCGACAATAGAAATGCCCTATAGGGTTCTATTTTACCATTAATTTATCAGTTTGTCATAACGTGGTGGCTTCTATGTTATGAAAACAGAAGAACCTTGCCTGAAAAAATGCAGGAAGATGAGCCCCTCACATTGGAAGTCACTGGGGAAGATCGCTTGTTGCAAAGTAGAGCTTACCAAGTGGCAGTCATTCAAACAGAACATGGTTTAAATTTGGGAAAGGTGTGTGTCAGGATTGCACCCTTTCACCATATTTATTTAGTCTGTATGCTGACCAAACAATCTGAGAAGCTGGAAAATATAAAGAAGAATGTGGCATCAGGATTGGAGGAAGGCTCATTAAAACCTGTGGTATGCAGATGACATAACTTTGCTAGACGAAATTTAAGACTTGAAACACTAATGAAAATCTACTACAGTCTTTAGTAGGGATTGCAATTCATTGTAAAGGAAACAAAAATCATCACAACCAGGTCAATAAACAACATCATGATAAATGGAGAAAAGGTTGAAGCTGCCAAAGATTTCATTTTACTTGGATCCACATTCACTGCTTGGGGAAGCAACAGTCAAGAAATCAAATGACATACTGCATTAGGTAAACCTACTGTAAAAGTGTTAGTACTAATGTGTGCCTGACTCAAGCCATGGTACTTCCAGCTGCCTCATATGTATGGGGCATTAGACAAGGAATAAGGAAGACCAAATAATTGGCACATTTGAATTATGGTGTTGGTGAAGAATATTGAATGTACCTGAGACTGCCAGAAGAACAAAAAAATCTGTCTTGGAAGAAGTGTAGCTAGAATGTCCTTTAGAAGTGAGGATGACATGTACTTGGGACATATTACCAGAAGGAACCACTTCCTGGGAAAGGACAACATGCTTGGTAATGTAGAGAGTCCATGAAAAATAGGAAGACCCCCCTCAACAAGATAGACCGACACAAATGGCAACCACATCGGCTCAAGCATAACAACAGTGAAGATGAGGGCTGGCAATGTTTTGTTCAGTTTTGCATAGGGTTGCTATGAATCTGAGCCAACTCAATATCCCCTAGCAACAAAAACAGGATTTTCGGTAATCTTTCCTGGAGCACAAGGCCAGGTCTGTCTCCCATAGAACTGCTGGGTGGCTTTCAAACCCCAACCTTTCAGTTACCAGTCAAGCAATTAACGATCTGCATTATCAAGGCTCCTTCATAACCTTTCTTCTTGTTGTAAGCACTCCTGGTGTGGTGCTGTAGGATAAGCACTGGACTACTAACCACAAGGTTGGTGGTTCAAACTCTCCAGTAGCTCTGTATACAGGGTTGCTATGAGCTGAACTGACTCAAGTCTCCTTCATAATCTGTCTTCTTGCTGCTAGGTGCCCTCAAGTGGGTTATGACTCACAGTGACTCTGCTGTTATGTGTCATCGAGTTGATTCCAACCCATAGTGACCCTGTATAGGGTTTCTGAGGAGTGGCTAGTGAGCTTGAGCTGCTGACCTTGCCATTCAAACTGACTTTGCAGTTGAGTGCCTTAACCTACAGCCCCATACCAGGACCCTACGTATAGGCAAACAAAGTGATGCCTGCTTCTGTGCCAGCCACACAAACATGGCTATGCTTGACCCCACTGTGGAAGCTGTTATTGTCAGATACCATCGAGTTGGTTCCAACTCATCGTAACCTTATGCTCAACTGAATGGAACACTGCCCAGTCCTTCACATCCTCATAATTGTTGGTATGTTCGAGTCCACTGTGCTGTCATTGTGTCAGCTCATCTTGTTGGGGATATTCCTGTTCTTTACTGACTCTCTCCTTTACTAAACATCATGTTATTTTTCTAGGAACTGCCCACCCCTTACTCCCCCCTTTTAACATGTCCCAAGCCATCTTGTCTTTTAAGGAGCATTCTGACTGTACTTCTTCCAAGATGGATTTGTTTTTTTCTTCTTGCAGTCCATGGTAATTTCAATATTTTTCATCAATACCATGATTAAAGTACACCAATTCCCTGACTGTCTTCCTTATTCATTATCTAACTTTCACATTCATATGAGGCCTTTGAAAATACCGTGGCTTTGAACAGGCACACCCTAGTCTTCCAACTGACATCTTTACACTTGAATACTTTAAAGAGGTCTTTTTCAGCAGAGTTGCCCTTTCACAGCTAGATTCTATGAAATGTAGACAGAGATGTGGTTCGAGGACAGGAGTTGATGATCTGTTTAAACTGTCAGTAAAATAATCATGTGTCTAGGTGGTCTGAGTGAGAAAAACAATTGGCCTAGAATGATGAAAAGAGATTTGGGGAGACTCTATATGACTAATAATGGGTAAGAGACTAGTGTTTCTTTTCCTCAGCATATGCACTGGTATGGTGATATATAAACATTCGTCTTAATCATTTCAATTTTTTTTTCCTTAACTTATTTTCTTTCCTCATTAACTACAGAAATACTTTGCAATACCACATAAACCAGCCCTGTAGAAAGTATTATATATTGTTAATGGAGGCATGGGGAGAAAGAACATTTGTGAATGACATTTTCCTGTTTTTATTATATGTCATCGAGTTGATTCTGACTCACCGTGACCCTGTGCAGGGTTTCCGAGGTTCTAAATCTCTACTGGAGCTGAAAGCCTCATCTTTATCTAGCAGAGAAGCTAGTGGATTTGAACCATCGATTCTGCTGTTAACAGCCCAATGCGTAACCAACCATGCCACCAGGGCTTGCATTAGTGTTGCTGGATGCCAATATTAAGGAAATTGGATAATGTCATCTTAGAGGAGTTACACAGACCCAATTGAGAACATCAACCCAATATTAATTACTACTGTGGTTTCTTAAACAAATGTGTCATAAATAGCATTCATTTATCTAATAAAAACCAATTGAGTGCCTATGTGTAAGAAACTGCTAGTTCTCTGCCAATTTCCTTTTGCTTTTATTTAATGAATGAATGTCTTAGAGTCAGCTGAAAGCATAGCTTGCTCAGCTAGGGGCTCTCTATTTCTTAGCTTTCTTTGTAGGTTGAATTGCCACGTGACCAGGTTCTGGCCATGAGCACATGTGATAGAACACCTCTTAAAGTATGAGCTAATCTCTTTCTCCTTTCTGCTCATCAGAAGATTCTCTTCTACTCCTAAGCCCCTCACCTCCAGCCAGTTAATTCAGAGAAAACTAAACTCTGATTTATTAAAACCCTTGCATTTGGATCTTCTTAAATATGTCAGAAATCCCTGGATGGCACAGTTAATGAAGCACTAGATTGTTGACTGAATGTCTTGCAGTTCAAACCCACCCACAGATACCTCAGAAGAAAGGCCTGGTGATCTGCTTCTGAAAGTCAAAATCTTGAAAATCCTATGGAATGTAGTTCTACTCTGCATACATGGGGTCACCAGGAGTCAGGACAGAAGCAACAGTGACTGGCTTTGTTTGGTTTTAACTACATCATCTTAGACTATATACGAAATAATCCAACCACTTTTTACAGGTATAAGATTAAGAGTAAAATATCATTTTTCTGGAATGGATCATCTTCACTTTTCATAGGGAAAAATATTGTTGTTGTTAAGTACCATTGAATCGGTTCTGACTCATAGTGACCCTGTATAGGGTTTCCAAGGAGCAACTGGTGGGTTTGAACTACCAGCCTTGTGGTTTGCAGTTTTTATATTGTTGTTAGTTACTGTCGAGCTGGTTAGAATTCATAACAACCATACGTACGAATGGAACACTGCACAGTCCTTGGCTGTTCTCACAATTACTGTTATATGTGAGCCCATTGTTACAAACACTATGTCGATCTCTCTCATTGAGAGTTGTACTCTTTTTTAGTGATCCTCTACTTTGACAAGAAAGATATACATTCTCCATAGACTGTTCTATTCGGATAACATGTCTGAAGTATGTGAGGTAAAGTCTAGCCATCCTTGCTTCTAATGGGCATTCTGACTCTACTTGTTCCAAGACACGTTTGTTTGTCCTGCTAGTCCGCGGTGGTGGTTACGTACCGTGGAGTCGGTTCCGATGCATAGTGACCCTGAACAGGGTTTCCGAGGCTGGAAATCTTTACGGGAGCAGAAAGCCTCATCTTTCTCCCATGGAACAGCTGGTAGTTTCAAACTGCTGACCCTGAGGTTAGCAGCCCAATTAGTAACCACAACGCTACCAGAACTCCTTTCTGCCAGTCCATAGTATGTTCAATATTCTTTGCCAGCATCATAATCCAAATACATCAGTTGTTTGTTGGTCTTCTTTATTCATTGTCAAGCTTTCAAATGCATATGAAGTGACTGAAAAACACCATGCCTTGGGTCAGATGCCCCTTAGTCTTCAAAGTGACATCTTTGCTTATAATGAAATTCCTACTGTGTATGCAGGCTCACTATGAGTTGGACTCGATGGCACTTAACATATACCCTCTTGGTAAATAATGTTTTAAATGATACCACCCAAAATCAACCACCTTAACTTTATTGCAAAAGGAGTGTCCCTCCAAACTGTCAATGCTCAGATGGCATATCCGCCCCCCACCCACTTCTTCTCAGAAGAATCTGTTGCCCACTAACACCCAAATTTACAACAATAGTACATCACTCACTGAGAAACTATCACCAATTTTTGATGTTAGGTTGTTGTTAGGTGCTGGCGAGTCGGTTCTGACTCCTACTGACCCTATGCACTGCAGAATGAAACACTGTCCAGTTCTGTGTCATCTTCACAATCACCGTTACATTTGAGCCCATTGTTCCTGCCTTGTAACAGTCCATCTCGTTTACCAATTAGTTCCTGGTGTGGCGCTGTGGGTTAATGCATCAGACTGCAAAGCCGTTTGAACTGCAAGCTCCATGGTTCAAGCTTACCAGCAGCTCCTTGGAAACCCTATACAGGGTAGATATGGGTGGGAATCGACTCAACGGCACTTCACAACTCTTGATAGTTACAACCTCATATTTGATCAAATAATCTCTGAAAATATTTTAATGGATTAAATAAAGCCATTAGTGTAGAATAAGGCTTGTTTTCTTAACCAAAATATTGAAAGTACTCTTCTGCACAGTAATAAGTTTTTCCTTCAAACATTTTCTTAAAAACAAAACAAAACACCAAACATCTATAATCTTAGTCAAATTCCACACATCAAAACGATGTTTTTCTTCAGTTCTTGCAGTCTGTTGATAATCCCCTTTATCAATTTTTCTGTTAAGTGACATTGAGTCAGTTCTGATTCAGAGAGGACCCACATAGGGTTACCGAGGAGCAGCTGGTGGGTTTGAACTACCGACCTTGTGGTTAGCAGTCTAGTGCTATCCAGGTCCCCCTTTATCAATTGCTGTTGTTGATGTTAACTGCATTCTTGTAGGTTCTGACTCAGAGGCTCTATATAGGGTTTCCAAGGAGCAACTGGTGGCTTTGAATGACCAAACTTGCAGTTAGCAGTTCAGTGCTTATAGTACAGTGCCACACCATGACTCCAAAAAGAAAAGTAAGGTACACTGAAAAAATAAATCTAGGCATATGTTTAAAATCACATTTAAAATCTGACCCTCCTTAAGTTAAATTTCTAAAGATGAAATGCAGTATTAATTTGGTGTTAGGCATTTTCAAAACGAGTAACTCAAAGGAGCAGGCAGAGAAAGAAATGCTTTCTTTCTAAAGAGTCCATTTAGCTATCGCAGATATTTAGAGTGGTAAAGGATGTTCTGTAGTGATAAGTCTCTTCTATTTTTATATTCCTGCCACAAGCAAGATTAGACAAGATCCAGATCAGTGTTTTCTAGTTACAGAACTGATACTCTTCCTCAAAGATTTGAAAGAGATCAGGGAAAATTCTCTCTCACAATTTTTTTCCAGGCTAAAATTTGATTATTTTCCCTTAGAGCACTCACATAAGTACACACTAAACTTCAGCAGGTATACGCTGGACCATATCCCCTACTTGTGTGTCACATGGTCTTTAGTTACAGCAGAGCAAGACACTGCCTTCTCCTACATCATTCTCACAATTGTTGTTATGTCTGAGCCCATTGCTATAGCCACCTTGTCAATCCTGCTCATCAAGGGCCTTTCTGTTTTGGTGACTTTCTACTTTACTAAGCATGATACTGTTCTCCAAGAATTGGTCTTCCTGATAACGTGTCCAAAGTATGTGAGATGAAGTCTCAGCATCTTCATTTCTAAGAAACATTCTGTCTGTACTTTTTCAAAGACGGAATTGTTTATTGTTCAACAACACCATAATTCAAAAGCAGCGGTTCTTCTTCAGTCTTAATTATTATTAAAGCTGTCATACATATGAGGCAGTTGGGAATACCATACCTTGGGTCAGGTGCACCTTAGTCCTCAAACTGACATCTTTGCTTTTCAGCTCTTAAAAAAAGTATTTTATTGCAGATATGCCCAATACAATCCATCATTTGATTTAACTTCTGCTTCCATGAATGTTGATTGTAGATACAAGTAAAATGAAATCCTTGCCTTGACAACATCTATCTTTTCTCCATTTATCCTGATGGTTCTTATAGTCTCTGTTGTAAGGATTTTTGTTTTATTTATGCTGAGGTGTAATCCAGTCTGAAGATTGTAGTTTTGTTCTTTTTTTTTTTTTTTTAAGTGCTTCAGTAAGCAAAGTTGTGTCATCTACTCTACATATTGCAGATTGTTAATTAGCCTTCTTCTAGTCCTATTGTCATGCTCGTCTTCATATATACAAACTCTGGGATTATTTGCTAAACGTTCAGATTGAATACGTGTGGTGAGAAGATACAATCCTAATGCACAACTTTCCTGATTGAAACCACACAGTATTCACCTGTTCTTTTCGAATGACTGCCTTTTGGTCACTGTACAGGATCCACATGAGCACAATTAAGTGTTCTGGAATTTCTATTATTTGCAATGCTATCCACAATTTATTATGATCTACACAGTGATAGGTCTATGAGGTCTATAAGTAGTCAATAAAACACAAGTAAACATCTCTCTGGTTTTTTCTGCTTTCAACCATGATCCATTTGGTATCACAATGAAATCTGTTGCTCCATGTTATTTAACATAGGAAAGAAAGAAAAGATCAAATGAATTTCATAAAAGACTCTGCTACTTGCTCTTGAATACTGAATTCTAAAGTAAGCCAAAGAAATGATGAAATAAGAGAGCCAAACAGAAGATTTCAAAGGATAGCTCAAGAAGATAACATAAAATATACTGAAATATACTTTTTCCTCTCTCCCTAGCACCTGACCTATGGACTTGTCAGTCCTCACAACTGTATGAGCCAGTTCTTCAGATTAATCAATCTCTTTCTATTTATGCATGTTCTCCTTCCGCTGTCTCTCTACATATATATCTATGCATATCTATCTATCTATCTATACACACGAGGGGACTTTAAACAGTTTGTGGAAAAATTCCATTATTTTTTAATTCCTTTTTCCACAAACTTTTTGAAGCATCCTTTTATTTACACAGGATTATCTAGAGAAACAGAAATAGTAGTATATATATATATATATTACTGGAGCTCTGGCAGTAGTGGTTACAAATAGGGCTGCTAATGTCATGGTCAGCAGTTCAAAACTACCAGCTGTTCCATGGGAGAAAGACGAGGCTTCCTGCTCCTGTGAAGATTTACAGCCTTGAAAACCCTATGCAGGGTTGTTATGAGTTGGAACCAACTCCACGGCACATAACAACAAATATATATATATATGCTGGCAAGTTTCTACTCATAGCTACACCCTGGAAAGGGTTTCCAAGGTTTTAAATCTTCACGGAAGCAGAAAGCCTCATCTTTGTATGTAATCACCATGTTCCACACACACATATACACATATACATACATACAAAGATAAATTGGAAAGAGCCCCATTAGTTTATAAAGATGAAATGCAATATTTAGTTTGGTGTTAGACAGGCATCTTCAAAAAGAATGACTCAAAGGAAAAGACAGAATGAAGAGAGAGAGAAACAAATCCATCGTTTTTAAAGAGCCCATTTAACGATCTCAGGCACTTAGAGTGGTTGTTAGAGCCATCAAATGGATTCCAACTCACAGCAATCCTGCATAGGGTTTCAGATGAGTGGCTGGCAGGTTTGAAATACCAATCTAGTGCTTATCCTACAGCATCAAACCAGGACTCCGTATATGTATCTATCACACAACATATTGTGGAATCCTGATTGCACTGTGGTGAAATGCTTGGCTGTTAACTGAAAGGTAGGTTGTTCAAACCCACCAAACTTTCCTCAGGAGAAAGACTTGGCAGTCTGCTATTCTTGTTTCTTACTCTTCCTGTGTCTTACTAACTAACCTGTTTCTTTAACTAACCCTAATAGACATTTAGTTTCTTGATACTTTTATCAAGAATAAATATTTGTGGATTAAAAATTCCCTTAAAGCTAGTCTAAATAAAAAAAGAATTTTTAAAGTAAGCACTAAATATGTTTCAAAGCAACAAATAACCTTTTGTTTCCATGAAGTTATTATTATTGTTGTTGTTGTTGTTGTTGATATTTCTTTCATGGGTGAGTGATTCTCATGCAGTAGTTTCAAAATGGGCTTCTGCTTAGATTCTCCTGAGACAACGTGGGAGAAATCATGATGATCACTGGACAATTCATTATCACTTGGGGATTTCAAGGAGTTTTTGTGTGATGCTATAGGATAAGCACTAGATCATAAGGTGGGTTTGAACCGCAAGGTCGGTGGTTCAAACTTTCCAGCTGCTCCTCAGAAACCCTATACAGGGTCTCTATGATTTGGAACCGACTTGATGCCACTTAACAACAACAGCAACATGGCAAATACGATATCATCACTCAGATAAGCTTTAAGAAGTTTCTAAATATCTATTGAGTTTATTTTTATCACAGTAGGTATTTATAAAGCTAATGTTCTCTTGGGGCTGAGAAAGAGAACTTCCCAAAATAATGGATAATACCCTATGTCTATGCATAGGCAGGAAGGCGCACTGGTAGCTTAATGATTATGAGTCAAGCAGCCTGTAACTACAAGCCATTCTGTGAAAGAAAGGTGAGGCTTTCTGCTCCCATAAAGATTTGCAGCCTCAGAAATCTTATACAGGTCTCAGAAATGACACTGACAACAACAACATGCATAGGCAAATAGTATGTAGGTTGGCCTTGAAAATGACTTGTTTATTAGTCTGGGACATATAGATTGGTCAGGCCACTAAAGGAAGCATCATTTATTAGAGAAGAAAACAAAGCAAAATGCACTGACTGATATATACTCTATTTCCAGTCTAATGAATAAAAAAATAAGTCTTCAAAAGTGTACTTATGTTTCAAATTAAGATAGACTAGGTCTCAGTCTTAAATGTTTAAAATTTATTCACCAAGCACTTGAAAGTATTTGGGTATATTTGGGCATATTTTCCTTGTGGTAGAATATGGGTCATAAGAAATAGTCATCTTTCATTTTTAAAATAGAAATATACTGATGCAAAAATGGATTGCTTATAATGTATCAGTCTGCAGGGCATTATTTTCCTCATAATAAGAAATGGCAGAAGTGGGTAGCTATATTCTTCTGGTGTAAAACGGTTACTGAACAATCTTTTGCAATTACAATGCATAGACTATACTGGTACTGGGGTAGGAAGCATAACAATTTGCATATTTTAATTTAGAGGTTAGGGACCCCGTCAAAGTAACAGCTTGGACCAGGTCAGCAAGAGAAATCGAGAAGAGCAAAATAATTGAAAAGACAGTTCCCAACAAAATGAAACTTGTCCCGTTGTCACTTATGGCTGTCTTCTTGTGTTTCTGAGGGAGCAAGGTCAACTTAAGAATGAAGGGAGAGTGGAGCATGGTGGATCGCTAAGGACCAAAGGATAATTTTTTTTTAATAACAGTGGCAATTGCAATATATATTTATGAAGGGGAGGAGAAGAAGAATGCACACAGCTTTCCAGCTAAGAGTCAGCAGGTGTCCTTTGAGTCGGAATATTGCAGACAGGTACATGGCAGATCAAAAGTTTGTCCTCAAAGACAAGCAGGTTATAGAGGAGATGAAGTACTTAATGAAATAATTTAGTGTGACATATTGATATTGAAGGCTGGAAGGCAGAAAAGGATTTGCAACAGAATTAAGGTGTATCTCTTGAAACGGTCCCCACATTCCTTTCTCTGACGGTTGATATGAGTTTTTCATGAGAAAAGGCAGCCTGTTTTATTACTCTTTCCAAGTTTATGCCAAAGCATATATGCCAATGTGAAGTTCAACATCCACATGAAAATCTCATTGAAATATAGTCCATAGGAAAGCTGAGTTATGAAATGCTACTTTGGTTATGTTGTAGAAGGGTTTTTAACCTCTCCAATGGCATGTGTTTTCAGTTAGAATGTATGTTAGTTATATAAAAAAAAAAAAAAGAAAGAAAAAAAAACAAAAAATGAGGGCACAGGCAGCCAGGGAAATAGGGCTTTGGAATGTTAGTTTTAGATAGAGGCCACGTAGGATGGCTGGAGCTATTATCAGAGCATAAAACCAGCAGCTACATTTCAACTGTTAGTAGGGGTGTCTGGGTATATTAAGAAAACGAAGAGAAGTGTTTCATATTCATGATAGACCTGCACCAAAAAAAAATTCTATATGCTGTGGTTGGCAAGCGACATTTTGCCCTAACACATCTGAAGAAAACACACTCACCAGTAACGATGTCAATAGGTGAGAAGTCACATGTAAGTAGACAGGTAACCGATTGCCTGGGTGTCGGTTCTGACTCATGGCTACCCGAGGTGTCAGAGTAGAACTGCATTTGATAGGGTTTTCAATGACTGATTTTTCAGAAGTAGATTATCAGGGCTTTCTTTCAAGGTACCTCTGGGTGAAATTAAACCTCCAACCTTTGTTTAACAGCCAAGTGTATTAATCACTTGCTTCTTAGAGAGCTTATGATTTACAAGACTCATCTTCCCCTATCCCAGGTTAAGAGCAAAGGTATAGCATAAATTGCCAGCTGAAGAAATAAAATATTGGGGGTGAGAATACCAGTCCTATTGTTCTCTAGCTGTGCCTTCTTGGATTAGTCAATGATTGTTGTTGTTTTCTCATCTTGAACTAGTTGCTATGAGTTGAAATGGACTTAATATAACTATCAACAACTGTCTACTTCACAGAATTTTTGAGGAACTACATACAAGAGCGTACTATTTTAAATTGTAAAGTGTATTATAAGATTAAGCTTTTCTTATTCTTTGGCAGAAATAAATGTACACACTAAGTCTCTTGTTAGTTTTTTTCAAACTCATTTCGACACAACATGATAGAGTGGATCTGTCCTATAGGGTTTCCCAGGTAGTAAGCGTAACAAAAGCAAATTGCTGCATTGGGTGTGTTTGAATCAACAGCCTTTCGTTAGCAGCTGAGTGATTCACCTTGGTTTCTAGATTCTTGCAAACCCAAATGCTTAGTCATTTTCTCTGAAGTTATATCTCAAACTCCATGTTTCTTACTTGGTCCCAATAAGATGACCAATATCATCCTTGGCTTTTACTTATTTACCTGCCAGGGCATCTTATGGGAAGTCTTCACAAGGGCACTTTCAATCTGAAGAAAACCTGTGGCTGTAGAAATAGTTCCCAGATTTCTGTGTGGTGCTGTGGATTAATATGCTGGACTTCAAAGTTGGTTTGAACCACAAGGTTGGTGGTTCAAGCTCACCAGTCACTCCTTGGAAATCCAATACAGGCTCGCTATGGGTCAGAACAGACTCAATGGTACTTAGGAACAGCAATAGTGATGGCTAACTTCATGATGATTTTTCTCCTTTGGAAAATAGCAAGAAAATGTGCCACAAAACATAGCTAATAATGAGGTCATGTGAAACTCATATAGCTTCTGGTGAGAAGCTATAAAGTGACAATTTTGGAAAGAAAGTTTATTGCCAACATATTTGGCAATAGTGAGTCTTTCCATGAAAAAAAAGAAGAAGAAGAAGAAAGCAAAGACCACACAAAACTTACTTTGGAAAGATATTACTTTTTCCCCTGAAAAAAATTACACTTCCTTCTTTGTTCTGGAGGTTCTCCAAACACTTTAAAGCATTTTTGCAGACTACCTTACCTAAAGTTATTAGCACTCACAAAATATCCATGAAGTAATCAAATGGAAACTTTTATTCTGCCAATCAAACAGATATAGAATCTGAAGTCCTAAGAGAACATGACCTGTCTAAAGCCACATAACAAAACACTGATGGATCCAGAAATAGAATCTATGCTCATTAACTAACACTTCCTGTCTTCAGAATTATTATTGTTAATAGCCCTTGCACATAAACAACCTCCTGCTTCTTGAGGATGGATGAGGTCATGCTCACAAGTCACTCATTCTTTCCAGAAAAAAATAAAACCTACAGTCATGCCAATGAGAAAATTAGTATTATGGTCATGCACCTTGTGAAAATGGACACACACACACACAATTCTATTCTAGATTCTAGGTTCAGATTGTTTGTATGTGTTTATTTTCTTTAAGCTACATTTTCACTGAGATTTTAATTTCAAGCTTTAGCCCACATTTTTTGCTAAAATTCCATAATCTGTCCTATTCTATTCCAGTATGTTCTTCTCTCTTTGTATCAGATAATAGCCATTCATTAAACTAGCATGCGTTATGGGCATGGAATAGAATTGGAATTGTTTTAAGCCATTCAGACTTGACCATGAAAAAAAATCTCTGATAATTTAAAGTTATCATACCAGAATTAAACTTGGTATGAAAGAGGTAATATATATATATATATATATTAAGGTTAAAAAATTATAAATATCATAATACCATCTAAGTATAGAATAGCCAATTTACGTGCTTTATATATACTTTTTCTGGCCTTAATATTTCTGAGGAGTGCTAATGGAAAAGATATAATAGAAAACCAGAATTGGCTCCTAAAGGCCCATCTGCAATTGTCGTCAAAAGGCACTTTGTTCATATATGGAGGTTAACAGAGGATGGTTGGCACACACTGGGTTTTAGGACAAATTGGCAATAGGAGAAAAGTCATTGACAACTGGTCTTCTTGACATATAAATAGAATATTCTGGTTACACTGTCAGCAATCAGCAGTGCCTGCTTTGTCTTCTGCAAACTTTCCCTTAAAATACTCATGAAAAAATAGAAAAATAGACACAGAGATTCAACAGCACAAGAAATTAGAAATGTTGGTCAAAAATGTATCTGGCAAAAATTGGGCTGTTGACAAGGAAAGCTTAACCTGGAGCCAAACTGTTAAAATTACATGGGTTAATAAGGTGGTATTCCATCTACACAGATTCATAGAGGCAAACATCAACTTATTTCTTTTGTAAAAGCATGTCTCTAAGAAATACAGACACATCATTCCAACCTTTGGCTCTATTTCACCTTTTCATACCTCTCTGAACCCATGATTCCTGGTAGATGAAATGCTAGGGTGGTGAAAATGGATGTAGGTTAGCATTTTAGATCCAGATACTGGAAAGTTTACTAAACATTTATTTTTTTTCTTTTCTTTTCTCTTTTGCAATGTTTCAAATACAGAAGACTTTAGGCTAAGACTCTACAGGACAAGGCTTCTCCTTTATGAACTGGCTCATCAGGTCAGAAAACCGTGGGATTGTTTCTCAAGTGAAAGGATCCGTATTAATTCAGAGGCAGTATAGTATCAGAAAGCTGACTCAGGTGTTAGTAGTGATGTCGTCAATGTCTTAATATATGAAAGGACGTTTCTAGTAGGACTCAGAGATACATTAACACCAACACAGCATAATCCATGCCTACTTACATAGTCTGGCTCCACTATTTCTTGGTTCTTTTATTTTGGAAAATTACTTAATCTCTGAAAATGTTAATTTTTTTTAATCTTGAAAAAGGATAATGATAGTTTATTCATCATAGGAGTTTTTGAAAAATTAATTGAGATAATGAATTTAAAGTATTTAGATGATGTTTCTAATATAGTTATTCAGTATATACTTTTTATCTACTAAAAACTAACATACATGTTTTTGTTTTTGTGTGCCATTGAGATAATTCCAACTTGGAATGACTTTATTATGGTGGAGCACACTGCCCCAATGGGTTTAAAGGGCTGTAATCTTTATAAGAAGGTTTTTCTCCCATGGAGTTGCTGGTGAGTTCGTAAGGCCAATTTTGCAGTCAGCAGCCAATCACTTAACCAATGCACCACTGTGGTTCCTAGAAATATCACAATACAGTTAATACCTATATCATTGTTGTTGTTAAGTGCTGTCGAGCCGATTCTGACCCATAGCAACCCTGTATAGGGTTTCCAAATAGCAGCTAGTGGGCTTGAATGACCGACCTAGCAGTTCAAACCGACTTTGCAGTCCAACACATTAACCCACAGCTCCACACCAGGACTCCTATAGTAGGATAACATTTATAAGTAATAAAGAGCTGAAAATTGACTTGTTAATAATGACTAAAATTTTGAGTTGTTCTTTTAGAACAGAAAAAGAAATGAAAACAATATGGGAAAAAAGATGATAGATATGGAGCGCAGAAAAAAGGAAATCAAAATAGGGTTAGCTCCTGACATAAGAAAGGAATAATAAAAGCAAAAATTCTTAAACATTGATATGCAGAATGAATTATGCAGCATCAAAGTAAGTGATGACAAATAGTTAGACATGTGCTCATAAAGCTATGTTATTTTTCTTTTCATGTACTTATAGTTCTGAACTTCGGAAGAATGTACTTGTTCAAGCAGTGCATTAAAAATAAAGTCGCAACAGCAAAGAACAAAAGGCCGACTTTTTTCGCAACAACAACATGGCGTAGTGGTTACAAGTCGGGCTGCCAACCTCAAGGTCAGCAGTTCGAAACTAACAGCAGTTCCACAGGAGAAAGATGAAGTGTTCTGCTCCCGTAAAGATTTACAGCCTCGGAAACCCTGTACAGGTTGCTATGAGTCGGAACTGACTTCATGGCACACAGCCATCACCACCTTATGGTGAGCAGTACAATGCTTATCCTACAGCACCACGTAGGGAATATAAAAGAATGAAACAAGTCAAGAAAGCACTATGGTGGTAAACTGGACACTACAGGTCCAGCCTAAGGGCAGATATTGTCACTCAACGGATCCAAGTTTTCTATGTAGGAAAGCTATTCTAGAGTTGTCAACTGTTCTAACTTTTTAAGAGAAGCTAGAAACACGGATTTGTTTGTGAAACTTGCAGATTTTTTAAAAAGCTATCAACAAACACATGTTTTTTGTTAATACATATATTCTACAGGCCAAGCAAAACACATCAGCAGACGATATGGTCTCTAAGTCATTGGTTTGCAATCTCTGGCCAATAGTTTACACAGAACAGAGCTGTAACCCAAACAAAAGTGTTTCGCTTCTGGCCAAGTGTTTGTTCAGGTGTAAAGGAATAATATATATTCAGATATGTAAGAGCTCTGTATACATTCTACCTGCATATCTTCCCTTCATTAAAAATAAAACCTCTAAGTGTGTGTGGCAGCTGACAGATGAATCAATCACAACAAGGAATTCACAAGGTGCAAGCAGTGGGATAGAGAAGCTGGTTAAAAAAAATTTTTTTAAAGACTAATAACAAGAAATCTAAAATAAGAAGAGAATCAAGATTGTAAGTATGACACCAATGATTCTTGTAAATTACAAATAATTTAAACATATATACACTCATACATTAAAAACAAATAGACTGCATGGGACTTTATATGGGAAATCCATATGCATTTAAAAATTGGATCAGTATTTTAAGAATTCACTAATATTTCAATTAAATCAATATGTTATAGCCAGATGAACATCTGCATTTCTAATGATAAACGACAAGATCAATATGGGAAAGATGTTATAAAAGCCATTTAGTCGGTTCTGATTAATAGAACCCTATATAAAATTTCCTAGGAGCAGCTGGTGGGTTTGAACCATCAATCTTGAGGTTAGCAGTTTAGCAGTTTAGTAGCAGTGCCACACTAGAACTTCATGAGAAAGACAGCAGCAAGTTAAAAAAAAAAAGAAACAAAAACAATGGTAAAATGTATGGAGTCATAAATTAGGTTGTTGTTGTTAAGTGCTGTAGTTTCCAATTCATAGCGACCCTGTATAGGGTTTCTGAAGAGAGACCGGTATGTTTGAACGGCCGACTTTACAGATCAAACAATCTTACAGGTCTTATTCTACAGTGCCACACCAGGATTACATTGGGTTACCAATATTAAATTATGTTGCACATAAAGGATTCATGTCAAATATGTTGTTGTTAGGTGCCATTGAGTCGGTACCAATCCATAATGACCCTATGTACAGCAGAATGAAACACTGCCTCATCCTGGGCCAACCTCACTACTGTGGCCATGCTTGAGTCCATC
>NW_006408558.1:2615270-2622093 GCF_000296735.1 Chrysochloris asiatica | reverse complement strand
TTCCTTCCTTCCTTCCTTCCTTCCTTCCTTCCTTCCTTCCTTCCTTCCAACTTTCTTATATGTCATCCCTTTGTCTTCTTGCCTGCATGGCTTCTGTTGAGAATCAGAGCTTAGTCTTATTAATTTTCATTTGTAGGTAACATTTAGTCCACCCACCCCCACCCCCTGCTGCTCTAAGAATTCTTTCCTTGTCTTTAGTTTTGAATAGTTTGATTATAATATATGTGTTGCTGGTTTTCTTTTGGTGTATATCCTGTTTTGAGTTAGTTTTACTTCTTGAATGGCTATCATATGATGTTATTGTTGTTGGTGTGCCATGGAGATGGTTCTGACTCATAGTGACCCTGCATAGGGTTTCTGAAGCTGTAAATCTTTACTGGAGCAGAGAGCCTCTACTTTCTCAAACAGAATGGCTGTTAGTTTCAAACTGCTGACCTTGAGGTTAGCAACCCAACTTGTAACCACTATGTTACATGTTAGGGATGTTTTTTCCAAACAACATTTGGACAGTTTTCTCTGTATCTCTCTATATATATTTTGTTTCTTCCTGTTGTGGAATTCCAACTACACATAAGTTATTCCTCTTGATAGTGTCCCACATAAACCTTAGGCTTTCTTTAGACTTTAATTTTTTTTTTTTTTTCTGATTGTTCCTCTAGCAGATAAATATTGAGAAATTTTTCTTCAGACTCACTAATTTGGCCTTCTATTGATTATATTCTACTTTTTTGCCCTTTCAATGTACTATCTATTTCTGAAGTCTTAGTGTTAATATCCTGGCTTTTAAATCGCTAATTGTTGTTTTTGTATGGTTTCCAAGTTTTCATTTATTTTGTCAGTTTGTTCTTGTGGTGTTTTCCTGAATTTTTCTAATGTTTTTTCATTCAATCTTTCCTTGAATCCATTGAAGGTAACTAAGCATCATTCTTTTAAATTCCTTATCCAGTAGTTTGGATATCATTACTGGTATTGTATTTTCTGACTCTATACTTTGGTCACTTGTTTGAGGCACTCTGTCTTGTTTCTTAATGTAAGCTAAAATGGTCTGTTTTCAAGACATTTCAGTTATGTTTATATTTGATGATCATATTTGGTGTGTTCTCAAGAATTCACCACTATCTCCTGGTGGATGTGATAGAGACTAGAAGTGTGAACACAGTTCACGGTTCACTGTTTGTATATCATAGTTCAGGACAGGTTTACATACCTCCAGAATCAGAGGTGGGACTCAAAGCCCCTAACCTGAGGCTACACTGGGTTGCAGTGATGACTGGGTTGATGAGGGCAGGGACTAGTCATGGCATAGACTATTAGTAGAGGATGAAAAAGGGAGAACCAACCATCAGCTGCATCCTGTGCCTGCAGACCATTGTATTTTCAGCCACTTGCAAAAGCTCAAGATGACTATGTCACTGCATGCCATCCGATAGGCTGCCCATTTTCCTTTTTTCTTCCTTCTCCTGTTCAACTTCCTGTTCCGGTGGGCACTCAACCCCCGTTTCTGTCCTAGCCTCTGAAGCTCAGGGTCTCAGAGTCACTATGCATTTCTGGTTTACTTGCAGAGTATCTGTTCAATGCATCTTCCTACTCCATCTTGCCCCAGAAGGTCCTTTAGTGAATTTTGTAGTTTATGTCTTCAAAGGTGTTTGTCCATTTCTTTTATTAAATTTATTAGCAGTTGTTCATTATATTTCTGCTTTAGCCATTGCGTATCAGTTGAATATGTAGTGATATCTCCACCTTCATTACTGATATTGATAGTTGGTGCATTCTTTTTCTTATGTCATTTTTCTAATCAGTCTGGCTAAAGATTTACCATTTTATTGATTTTCTGAAAGAAACAAATTTGTTCTAATTGGTTCTTCCAGTTTACTATTTACTATTTCATTGATTTCTGATTTGATCTTTATTATATTTTTTTCTGACTGTGAACCACAAGGTCTTCTTGGAAATGCTGCACAGGATTGTTATGAGTTGGAACCAACTTGATGGAATTAAAAACAACAACAACAACAACAACATTTTGAGGTCAATTTGATCTTCCTTTTCTAGTTTCTCAGAAAACATTAGGACTCTGACATAAGACCATCCCTTTTTTTCTAATATCTACATTGAGTGCTATAAATTTTCCTCTAAGTACTGCTTTATGTTGTCATTTTAATTCGGTTCATCATTGTTATCACTATATGCCTTTGACTTGGTTCTGACTCATACAGACCCTGTGTAGTATTTCCAAGTCTTAACTCATGGGTTTGAATGGCCAACCTTGTGAGTAGTAGTCCAATGCTTTCTCAGCAGCAATACACCAAGACTCCTTTTTGTTCATTTGTTGTTGTACTTCTTCTTGTTCAGTGTCATTGAGTCAGTTCTGACCCATAGGGACCCTGTATACAGTTTCCAAGGAGCAACTGGTGAGTTTGAACCACCAAACTTGCAGCTAGCAGTCCAGTACTTATCCTATAGCACCAAACCAGGGTTTTACTCCTTAAATTTAATTACATTTTTTATCCAAAATGTATAACTTAATTTTGTTTAGAAATGTATTATTTAGTTTTAAATATTTTATAGGTTTTTTTTTAAATTTATAATCAATTTCTTTATGGTCATACTTTGCATTACTGAAATCCTTTCAAATTTATTGAAACTTGTTTTTTCGCTCAGAAGGTAGTGTAGTTTGGTAAAATGCCAGTTTGCACTTGAAAAGAATGTGTGTTCTGCTCTTTCTTGCGTGGAGTATGCTGCAAATTTCAATTCTGTAAAGTTGTTCAAAAGTATGATTCAAGTTTTCTCTGCTTTTACAGATTTTCTGCCCAACGGCTCCACCAATAATTGAGAGAGACTTTGTTGAGATCTCTGACTTTAGGTTTAATTTGCCTACTTCCTTAAGAATCTATCAATTTTTGTAGCCTGTACCTTGAAGCATTGATATTTGATAAATAAATCTTTGTGCTTGTCCTTTGGATGAATTGATCCTTCAAATTATAAGAAGACCCTTTATTTTTCACCTTCAACTATTCTTTGCTTGGAAATCTATTTTGTGTGATATTAAAATAGTTTTCCTTTGATTATTGTTGACATCCTTTTATTTGGAATTTATGTACTCATTTAGATTTCTATTGTAAATGTATTCTTGCCTACATCTTGCTTTTTAAAATCTAGTCTTAAATTTCAGCCTTTTGACTGGGAATTTAGACAATTTATACATAATGTGATTATTGACATGCCAATTGTTGGGAGTCCTGGTGTGGTGGTGTAGGATAAACACTGGTCAAAAAGGTTGGTTTGAACCACAAGGTTGGCAGTTCAAACTTACCAACCACTCCTTGGAAACCCTATGCAGGGTTGCTGTGAGTTGGAACTGATGCAATGGCATTTAACAACAAGAACTTGTTGAGAAGTTGAGACCCCCTGTGTGTCAGAGTAGAACTGTGCTCCTTAGGTTTTCAGTGGCTGGCTTCTCAGAAGTAAATGCCAAGCTTTTCTTCCAATTGCAATTGTTGTTGCTAATTGCCATTGAGTGGGTTCTGATTCATATTCACCATGTATATGGTTTCCAAGGAGAGGCTGGTGAGTGTGAACCACGGGCCTTGATGCTCAAGCTCACCTTTTGGTCCAGTGCTTATCCTGCCTGTCATACCAGGACTTGCAAGTGTGCTTGAATCACCAACTTTTTGGCTAGTAGCTCAGTGCATTAACTGTTTGCACTATCCAGGGACTTGGATGTAAACATATCATCTTGAAATTTATTTTCTATTTGTCTAATCTATTTTTGTTTCTGTTTTTCGTCTTTCTTGCCTTCTTCTTGAGTACTGTTTATGATTCCTTTTATCTCTTTTGTTGGAGTTGTAATTCTTTATTGTATCCTTGTCATGACTTTCTAGGGTTTATAATATATGTTTTTAACTTTTCGCAATCTACCTTCAAATTATATTATATAAACTCATGTATACTTTAATAATCTTTAAACAGTGTATTTCCATCGTTTCTCTCCCAGTTTTTGTGCTGTAGTAGTTATGTATGTATTTTGTTTTAAACAGCAGATTATTATTTAAAGGAATTTAAATATTTTTTAAAAAGTGTTATGCAGATACCATTTCCAGAGCTTTTCATTCTATTCAGATTTTGTATGTCTGAAAAGTCTCTATTTCATTATAATTTTGGAACGATACTGTCAGTAAGCAAAGAATTTTCAGTTGATAGTTTTTCAGTTGATATTTTAAGCCTTCGATCCTCTGTCTAGTTTGCATTATTATCAAGGAGAAATTTGATGTAATAATTATCTTTGTAATTTTAAATATAATGTGTATTTCCACTCTGGTTCTTTTAAAGATGTTCTCTTTATCACTAATTTTATGCAATTTGATCATGATGTGACTTGGTAAAGTGTTTTTCATCTCTCTTGTTCTTCAGGTTTGTTGGATTCCTCGCTTTGGGAATATATATCTGTCATTCCATTTGGAAACTTTTGTTCATTATTTCTTCAAATATTCTGTGTGTTCACTTGTTTTTCTCTTTCAGGGTCCCAACTACATTTATATTTGTCCCTCAGCTCACTGATATGGTTTATTTATTTATTTATTTTTTGCTTTATTATTCTATGTGATTTCAATTGCTATGTGTTTAATTTCACCAATCTTTCCTTTTGTAATGTTTTATCTGCCATGACTCCTATTTAGTACATTTTTTGTCATTTCATACATTATAGCCTTTATCCTTACAAGTTCATTTTTCATTTTTTTTTTTTTTTTTTTTAAAGCATATCCTATTCATTCTTTCCTTGAGCTTCTTGGATATTTGGAATACTGACATAGCTGTCTTCGTGAACCTGCCTACTATTTGTATCATTTCTTGTTCCGTTTTGATTTTTTAGTTTGTTCTGCATTATGGATTGTGTTTTCCTTCTTTGCAAGTTTAAGGACTTCCTCTCTATGTAAGGAATAGTGATTTTTACCTTTTTGAATGTTAGATATGCAATTATTTCTATGAATATCTTTGAGCTTTGTTCTGGGATGATATTATTTTGAAACAGTTGTTTCTTTAAAATTTTGCTTTTACATTTTTAGTGCTGGTATTAGCCACATTTAGGCAAGAATCCTGTGTGCTATAGAATAAGCACTAGACTGTAAGGTCAGTTTGAACCACAAGTTTGGTGATTCAAACCCACCAGCTGCTCCTCAGAAACGCTACACAAGGTTTCTGTGAGTTGGAACTAACTTTTCAGCACTTAACAACAAGCCTGCAGTACTGGTTTGGCACTGTAGGATAGGCACTGGAATATTAGTCACAAGCTTGGCAGTTTACCCCTATCATCTGCTCCTTGGAAACTCTCTACTGGGTTGCTATGAGTCAAAACCAACTTGACAACCCTTAAAAACAGCAAAACTGGGATTAGTGTTTGTCCACTACTGAGGCACAATTCTTTTTTTTTTTTTTTTTTTTCTTTGCTTTAGATTCCTATTTTTTTCTTTGCTTTGGATTTATTTCTTCCTGCCCTTTTTTGGTAGTACTAAGAGTTTTGTGTTTAATGCTCTTAAATTTAATTATACTCTGTCAAGATGTGGGATTTTCGTTGTCAATCCTATTTGGCACTCAATGATCCCTTTAAAGCCAACATTTTCCATCTTTCTTTAGTTCTGAAATATATACTTAAATTTTTATGCACAATATTTCCATGTGAAACTTTATTTATAATTCATAGTCATTTTTCCATATGTCTAAGGAGCTCTGGTAGCGTAGTGGTTACGAATTGGGCTGCGAACCTCAGGGTCAGCAGTTCTAAACTACTAGCTGTTCCACGGGAGAAAGATGAGGTTTTCTGCTCCCGTAAAGATTTACAGCCTCCGAAACCCTGTTCAGGGTTGCTATGGGTCGGAACCGACTCGACGACACTTACCAACAACAGCAAATATCTCCTAAATTATGTTTATCATGATATTTTTAAATTGTTACCTGTCAGATTCAATATTTCTACTTAAGAGAGTATCTGTTGTCAAGTTTGTGCTATTTTGTGAGGTAACTGTGGGTCTTAGTTATTTTGATGCATGAATTCATCCTCCTTTGGTGCATCATCTGCTCTGTGGCATTCAGCCACTCTGTTTAAGCAAGATGTCTGAATAAAAAGATGGTCCTAAATTTTTGTCAACATATTTCTGGTAAGAGTCAAAGGCCAGCCTGCAGTCTATATGAATATTGTTATGTGCCGTGGAGTCAGTTCCAACTCATAGTGACCCTGAACAGGGTTCCCAAGGCTATAAATCTTCACGGGAGCAGAAAGCCTCATCTTTCTCCCATGGAACAGCTGGTAGTTTTGAACTGCCGACCCTGAGGTTAGCAGCCCAATTCATAACCACTATGCTACCAGAAATATAGGGGATTTAAAATTAGAGGAAGTGTAAGTCCTTGAACAAAGAGACCCAGAATTTTTGTCGATTCTAAGCTGCTGTCACTCCCTCAAGTGTTTCATCTGGTCAGTGATTCATCTCTAATTTTTAATGGTCACAGAGCAATAGGAGGAGGTAATCTCCCTAGATTATTCATCAGCCCTGAGTGTTTGGACAGGAGGAAGTGCAAGTGTGACTGCCCAAGGGCAGCTTGTCAGTGTGCATCTGCTTTTCATGATTCATCACCTAGGCAGGGCCATTAGTGTTGTCGCAGAGACACCACCCTGGTGGTCTAAGCTGCTGCAGCAGATTTCTGGGCTATCTGGAATGGAATCACTATCTCAAGACAATGTAAGCAGAAAACAATTGCAGGATTTAAGAGCTTTTCTCCACTTTGTCTATTCGTGAGGACACCTTTGGAGTCCTATAGGAGGATGTTGTTG
>NW_006408558.1:2612311-2615170 GCF_000296735.1 Chrysochloris asiatica | reverse complement strand
TCTTCAACACTTTAAAAAGGTCTTGTGCAGCTGATTTGCCTAATGCAATCTGTCGTTTGATTTCTTGACTGTTGCTTCTGTGAGTGTTGATAGTTAATCCAAGAAGAATGAAAGTTATATAAAAAGCACTATGTCTTACTTTGTTAGGTGAATATTAAAATTAATATCAAATTTTCATAAGCTTTCCTTTGACCCTCAGATTTCTTTCTTGTTCTCCTTAAAGAAAATAATTATAAAGTTTTTTGTAGTTTCTTTATATATTATTGAAAAATGTGTTTTTTAGTTATGTATATTACTTACATGAATGCTGTTTTCAAAGAAATTTTATTATTATTCCCTTCAGATTATATTTAAAATATATATCCATGTTATTTTATCTGTATCTAATATATTTCCTTTAACTGCTTCCCCCTGTTGTCTTACACAGTACACATCCATTGTACCATTCCAATTTCTTGGTGATACACACAAGATTGCTTGCACCTCCTCAGCTCCATACAAGGACCATTTTCCTGTAAAATGTGTTAGAATTCCTTAAGGATATGTACCCAGAAGCAGAATATTTGGGGTTCTAGACATAAATATTCACATCATGTAACTAATAAATGCCTATTACTCTCAAATTTAAGTCCTGATGTGGCGCTGTGGGCTAATGCACCAAGCTGCAAAACCATTTGAACTGCAAGGTTGGCAGTTCAAGCTCACAAGAAGCTCCTTGGAAACCCTATACAGGGTTGCTATGGGTCAGAAAGAACTCAATGACACTTAACAACAACAACAACTCTCAGGTTAGGTTGTCGTTATCCATGCTCCATCCACAGAGCATGAGGTATTCTGCAAACCCACTTTTTTTTTTTTTTTGGTAGTTCTAGAAGCTTCTTCTTGTAGTTTGTATAGAATTTTCTATGCAGATGATTACTTTGTCTAGAACAAATTATATATATGCTACTTCTTTTTTTTCTTTCTGTTGCCCTTTTGCTCTGATTGGAACTTTTGGCAAAAGGAATACAAGTGTCAAAAGCAGAAATGTTTGCTTTGTTTCCACTAGAAAGCATTTGATCACAACATGCTGAGCTATACTAAGGTCTGAAGCAAAAGCAAACGTCAGTAGCATTGATTTTGCCTTACTTGAAAACTTAGTCATACATTTAAATGTTTAAAAATATTACATTAAAATATCATTTATTTTAATGACAGAGTTTTTGATAGCCCATAAATTTTGGGTCCAATGCAAAACTTGCTTCATCCTAGTCTTAGCTCTACTTTCACCATTAAATATGATGCAGGTGTTTCATGATCTCTTTGATGAGGTTAAGAAAAATTTCCCCCCTACTTCTAGTTTGCTGAATTCTTCTTTCATGACTAGATATTTATTCTGTATTTTTTGAAATAAGAGATTTTTTTTAATGGTAACACATTGAGTGACATTTCTTGATCTTTTAAAAATGTTAAACCAACTTTAATTCTTTAGTATAAACAACACTTATAAATATGTACCAGAAAGATGTTTAACTATCTTTTATTTACTGCAAACAGGCATTCAACTGTAAGAACATAACGGATTATGGTTAACATTGTAAATAATAAAAATTTCAGAATATTTCTTTGAGGTTATGTGAAATCTGTACGTAAACCAGGAGGCATTTGTTTGAAGAGAACAAGGGGATACTGCATGGTTTAAAATCAAGAACGTTGTGTGTCAGGGTTGCATCCTTTCCCCATGTTTATTCAAATTGTATACAGGACAAATAATACAAAAACCTGGACTACATGAGGAAGAATAATGCAGTATCAGATTAGAGGATGACTCATTAATATTCAATGCAGACAGCACAATCTTGTTTGCTGAAAGTGAAGATTTGAATCACATGCTGACAAAAATAAAAGACTACAGCCTTCAGTATGGATTACACCTCAACATAAATATAACAAAAATCCTTACCAATGGACCAATAGGCAACATCTTGATAAACTCATGGCAACCCCATGTGCATCAGAGTAGAATTGTGTTGCATAGGTTTCTCAATGACTGATTTTTGGAAGTTGCTCACAAGATCTTTCTTCCAAGGTGCCTTGAGTAAACTAGAACCTCTACACTTTATGTTAGCATCCAAGTGTATTAATCATTTGTATCAGTCAGGGTTTAAATTTTCCATTAAAAAAAGCTCCAAATCTACTGTGATCAAGTTGATTCTGATTCATAGTGACCCTACATAGGGATTCTGAGACTGCAAACACAGACAGCCTCATCTTTCTCCCTCAGAGTGAGTGGTGGGTTTAAACCATTGTCTTTTGGTAATCAGTCTAGTGCTTATCCAACACTGCCATAAGAGTCCTTAAATAGTTACTTGTCATGCTATAGTATCCATTATAATATATGCACTCATATATTTAATGTGTTCTGTTTGATTTGCTTCCAGACAAAGACAGACTAGGAAGAAAGAATGACGAACTACTTCCAAGTATTTAGTCACTGGAAACCTTATGAATAGCAGAGAAACACTATCAGATATAGTGCCGGAAAATGAGTCACTCAGGTTGGAAGGCACTCAAAATGCGACTGGGGAAGAGATGCCTCCTCAAATAGAGTTGCCTGTGATAAAGCAAATGGAGTAAAGCTCGTGGGAGAAAAGCCCATGAGTGGGACCTTCATTTGCTGATGCGGCACAACTCAAAATGAAGAGAAACAGCTGTAAACATCCATTGAAAATCGGAACATAGAATGTACGAAGTATGAATCTGGGAAAATTGGAAGTTGTCAAAAATGAAATGGAATGTATAAACATCGATATCTTAGTCATTAGTGAGCTGAAATGGACTGGTATTGGCCATTTTGAATCTGACACCCACATAGTTTAC
>NW_006408558.1:2595088-2598454 GCF_000296735.1 Chrysochloris asiatica | reverse complement strand
AATAGTTCGAAACTACCAGCTGTTCTGTGGGAGAAAGATGAGGCATTCTGCTCCTGTAAAGATTTACAGTCTTGAAAACCCTGTACAGGGTCAGTCACTATGAGTCGGAACCTACTTCAATGCACACAGCCACCACCGCCAGTCTATATACAAGTTCCTCCTAAGCACAATGAAATGTTCAGAAATACTCATCCTCTGCAATGTAATCTCTAGTTTGTCGTGATCCACACAGTCAAAAGCCTTTGCATACTCAATATAACAAAAGTAAACAACTTTCTGGTATTCTTTGCTTTTAGCCAAGATCCATCTGACATCATTAATGATTTCCCTCATTCCATGTCCTCATCTGAATCTGACTTGAATGTCTGGCAGTTACCTGTCAATGTAATATTGCAGCAGCTTTTGAATTATCTTGAACAAAATTTTACTTGCATGTGATAGTAATGAATATTGTCTGATGATTTCCACATTCTGTTGGGTCACCTCTCTTTGGAATGGACACAAATATTCATCTCTTCCAATCAGCTGGCCAGGTAGATGCCTTCCAAATTTCTTGGCTTAGATGAGTGAGTGCCTGGAGTGCTGCCTCTGTGGAAAGATTTCCATTAATTCCCAGAGTTTTGTTCTTTGCCAATGCTTTCCAGTGCACCTTGGACATCTTGCTTTAGTACTTTTGACTCTTAATCAAATGCTACCACTTGAAATGGTTGAACATTGTCCGTTTCTTTTGTACAATGACTTTGTGTATTCCTTCCATCTTCTTTTGATGTGCTCTGTATCATTCAATATTTGGCTCATAGAATCCTTCAACATTACAAATCTAGGTTTGAATTTTTCCCTTCAGTTCTTTCAGCTTGAGAACTGTTGAGTGTCCCTTTTGCTTTTCTAATTCCTGGTCTTTGCACATGTTATTTCATTATAATATTTGATGTTATCCTCTCAAGTTGACCTTTGATATTGTCTGTTCAGCTCTTTTGCTTCCTCATTTCTTCCATTTACATTAGTATCACTATGCTGGAGTGCAAATTTCTGAGTCTCTTCAAATACCTTTTGGTCTTTTCTCTCTTTCCTGTCTTTTTAATGACCTTTTGTTTTGTTTTTTTTTCAGTGTGATGTTCTCGATGTCATCCCACAATTCTTCTGGTCTTTGGTCATTAGTGTATAATGCATCAAATCTGCTCTTGAGATGAACTCTAAAATCAGATGGGGTATGTTCAAGGTAAAATATTGGATTTTGTAGACTTGTTTTAATTTTCTTCATCTTCATTTTAACTGTGTTTGAGTAATTGGTAATCTGTTTCACAGTTTGCTCCTGGCCTGAATCTGGCTGATGAAATAGATCTCTACCACCATCTTTTCCCACAGATGTAGTCAATTCAATTTCTTTGTAAAGCATCTGGTGAGGTCCATGTGTAGAGTCGTATTTTATGTTGTTTAAGAAAGGTATTTGAAATGAAGAAGTCACTGGTCTTGCAAAATTCCATCGTGCAATCTCCAGCATTGTTTTTATCACCAAGTCATATTTTCCAACTACTGATGCTTCCTCTTTGATTCCAAACTTAGCATTCCAATCACTGGTAATTATCAATACGTCTTATTGCATGTTTGATCAATTTCAGACTAAAGAAGTTGGTAGAATTCTTCAATTTCATCATCACTGGCTTTAGTGGTTGGTGCGTAATTTTGAATAATAGTGGTATTAACTGGTCTTTCTCACAGGTGTATGGATATTATCCTATAATATCATACAGGTAACATCATACTTCATGGTAGATCTTTAAATGTTCTTTTTGATGATGTGATGCCATTCCTCTTTAATTTGTCATTCCTGGCTTAGTAAACCATATGATTGTCAGATTCAAAATGACCAGTCCATGTCAGCTCACTAATGTCTAAGATATCAATTTTTATGTGTTTCATTTCATTTGTGATAACTTACAATTTTCCTAGAGTCATACATGCCCTCTTCTAATTATTAATGGATGTTTGCAGTTATTTCTCCTCATTTTGACTTGTGCCCCATCAGTAAATTTAGGTCCTGAAAGCTTTACTCTATTTGAGCCATCACAGTCAACTCTACTTTGAGGAGGCAGTCCTTCCCCAGTCATATTTTGAATGCCTTCCAACTGAAGGGTCTCATCTTCTGGCACTATATCTGACAATATTCAAGTACTCTTCATCAAGTTTTGATATTCAATAATCTGGTGCTATCTGACACGGTTTCACTGGAATTCATATGGTTTTCAGTGGCTAAACATTCTAAAATAGTCCTCCTCTCCTTCTTGCGAGTCTATCTTAGTCTGGACGTTCAGCTGAAACCTGCCCACTATGGTTGTCCCTTCCAGTATTCAAAGTTCCTGTGGCATAGCTCCCAGCATCACAGCAGCATGCAAGCCACCGTAGTGTGGCAAACTGACAGACAAGTGGACTGTGAACCACAAGGTTGACAGTTAAAACCCACTAACTCATAGCTACACTATATTGGGTTTTTGAGGAACAACTAATGGGTTTGAAATGCTGACTCTGTGGTTCACAGTCCAGTGCTTATCGTATAGCACCATACCAAGAGATCCCTACTTGTCCACACACCATTTCTAGACAACCTTTGGTCTCCTCAGTACCTTCTCTTAGTTTCCCTTTTTAATTTTTTTCGGAGGTGGCTGCAGTGTTAAGGTGAGGTAGGGTGGACGGATAGTTTTTTGTATAGATAAATAGCTGTTTCCCTGCATCAAGAATAGTACAGACAAAGCTTTTAGGTTGAGTTAAGGACTCTGAGCCAGTAGTATGGATCAGTTTGCTATCGTGGAAGGAACTGGAATGCTCTAGTCTGTTCTTAATGTTAGAGATACTTTGCAACTTTCATTGTTATTGTTGTTTAACTGCTTCAAAACCTTTTCCCCAATATGAGTCAGAATTCAAGACCCTTTGCAGAGTTTTCTGTATAAGGGTCTTTATATGTGAACTAATATATTCACATGCCATTAATACCTTTAAGAGTTCTACGCCATAAGCGATACTTCTTCAATAAGAAGCATACCATTTTAAAATTCTTGTCTCTTAATGTGAAGAGAAATAGAAAGCCAGAGCCAATGTGGTTTTCTATTCCTGAATCTCTAATTTAGTATAGTGTTCTTCTGCTAGTAGTTGAAATTGGTCACAGAAGACTACAGTGTGAAAGAAGTTAAATAACATTTTTGCCTGCCCCCTTAATTGGGGGCATTTTCAAAATTAGGCATGAAAATGCAAAAACATTCTAAAACAAATAAAAATGCAGAAATTACTACTTGTAAAAAGTCAGTACAATTTTAATTCTATAAACATTTCTTAAACATTTTCAAGATGGCATATACGTGTGTGTGCATGTGT
>NW_006408558.1:2584233-2594922 GCF_000296735.1 Chrysochloris asiatica | reverse complement strand
ATATTAATTTACCTCTGAACAAAAAGATTCACACTGAGAAAATGGGGTTTGGGATTATTTGATAAATTACTGCAGACTCCTTGAATATTCCATTAGCAAAATAATAGCTCGTTATGGAACCTCAGAAGAATGTAGTATAATTACGACAGTACTCTCCTCCTAAGGGGGAGGGCTGTGAGAGAAACGCAGATGTTAAGAATGATAGTTATTTAACCAATGCTAGGGGAAAAAAATACCTCAAAATAAACAGTCTACATGATTTCTGTAGTTCTTTGAAATTTCTGTAGTTTCCACCAGCTTTAAGTAGCTAACTGTGTTTCTGCCCTTTGAAGGTTATCTGCATCATTGGACTCCCATAGACGTACTGATGTGATAGTGAAGATGGAATTCTTTAGACTTCAAATTTTCTGTAAACCACATCTGGCTATATACATTTCCTATATGTTCATACTTTCAGTACCAGGTTGTTGTTGTTAAGTGTCATCGAGTCAAGAAATTGATTATTAGTCTGAGATATTAAGGTGGAACTCTGGTAGAGTAGTGTTTACGAATTGGGCTGCTATCCCCAGGATCAGCAGTTCGAAACTACCAGCTGTTTGCTGGAGAAAGATGAGCTTTCTGCTCTTATAAAGATTTACAGTCTTGGAAACCCTGTACAGGGTCACTATGAGTCGGAACCGACTCCACGGCACATAACAACAACAATTAAGGTAGAAGACCAAAAGAGAAGCTATGATGGAAGAACAGAATTGAAGGAAGGATGGAGACGGGAATGAAAAGAGGTCCATATGATAACCTCTATGGTGTAGCGCTGCAGGGTAAGCACTGGACCCAAAGGCCCTTTAAACCTCAAGGTCAGAACTTCAAACCCATCAACCACTCCTCGGAAACCCTATACAGGCTATATAGGAGTTGGAACTGACTAAAAGGCACTTAACAAGATAACAAAATCACAGAACTAAAGTCCAAAAACAGCAGTTTTGTAAAATTGCCCACGTTCGTAAGACCATGAATTTGTATGAAGTGCAAATTCTCTTACTAAAATGATAGATAAATAATAAGTAAAAGAATTTTTTTTTCTTTAAGGATTTGTACTTTTTAGTCATAAATATGTTAACTCTGACATTCAGTAAACGACCTAGGATAAGTTAAGCAGTGCTAACCAAGCCATTTAATCTTCTAAAGTAAAAGTTGTTAAGACTTATTAACTTCAGTCAGTAGACACAACTTAGCAAAAAGAAGCTTAAACTCAACATGTGGCTTTTATTTCTTTTGTAAACCTGGCATATTTGTTCAAATTTAAGAAATTTGCAAAACAAAACTTTTCTAGGTGAAAATATCACAATGAGATTTTCATGCTTAAACCACATTGCTATGTTCAGTATCCTTCAGTTGCACATATAGTGTGTAATGGCCCCAAACACCCACAGGTGAAGTACATTTGAAAAGAAAAGTCATCTGTCCAGACTCCATCCTGTTGTGAACATCACCAGAGATTAAGTCAACTTGCAGAATTATCAAAGGAAAACATCTACATATCCAAAACAACAATACAGAAGAGTAGAGTGCTTGTCAGCATGCCTATGATATTTCATTCAAATATCCTAACCTATAGAATAGGACTTCACCCAATTTATTCTCTGCCACACTGTCAAAACTTAAACTTGGAAAATGCTGTTGTTGTTTAGTCCTGTTGAGTTGGTTCTGATTCATAATGACCCTGTCTAGGGTTTCCGAGGAGCAGCTGATGGATTTGAACTGCCAACTTTGTGGTTGGAAGGCCAGTGTTTATCCTTCAGTGCCATACCGGGAGTCCTGGAAAAGAATAGACATTCAATAAATATTTTCTGAATGTCACAGTAAGACTGTATACACACACAAACACACATATATTTTTTCAATATAACCAACTTTCCCATGATCTGTACTAATGCTGGTCACCAGTGACATGGATAATCCAAAATCATGACTATCTAGCTAAACTTGGAAAGCAAACTTTTAAGGGATAAATACTTCAGTTTTTCAACTGATGGTATTTCATCAATTAAATGTATCTAGTCCTGGTGTGGTTCTGTAGGATAAGCACTTGACTGCAAGGTCAGTTTGAACTGACTCCACAGCAGTCCCCAACAACAACAACTACAATAATTCTTCAATACACATTGGCAGTGTGGTGGGCAAGAATGACTAGAAATGCAATTCAATACATTAGATTCATTTGATTAATTATAAAAGGAAAACGAAAAGTTATTTATTTAGCATTCATCTTTGATACTATTATTCAAAGACTCAAGAAGTGAAAATTTTTAATGCTTAGCTTAACAATTTTCCTAGAACTTACATTTTTCTTATCCTTGGTTGCTTGATAATTATTATTCTAAAAGAACCAGTTTCCCTTTCTGGATGAGATTCAGGAAATACACCTTTTTTCTCCAAATAAGAGGAACTACAAAATCCTAGTAGAATGTATGGAGTCTGGAAAGTAAACAGTAGCAAGAGGGATGGGGAAGACCAGAATAACAAAATTGACCAACGAGACAGTGAGTTTTTCTCTCCCACACCTAACCCCAGCCCTGGTAAGCTGAATCATCAACTCAATACATGTTTGAATCCTCTCAGTAGAAGCTCTGCTAAGTGGCAGTTATTCTAGGATGAACCTACAAACTGCTTTCTGAAGCAGTCCATTCCGATTGTTAAAATATTCTTCTATAAATTGAAGCCAAATCCATTTTTTCTGCATTTTCAACCCATTTGTTATTTTCTTATCTCTTATGGTTTGAAAGAAAGAGCTTTTGTTAATTATTTTTCCCCCCTTAATAGGACAACTCAATTATTTAAAGCTTAGCTTTCTCAGTCTAAACATTTTGGGTTTTTTTAAAATCTTTTCATAAAATAGTTGAAAGCCATGACTTTTCTGGGTGATCTTCAGAACGTCTGTTGTAGAATCTTTTGACGTTCCTACTAAATGATGTCAATCTGTAGGTGTCACCTCAGTTGGTCCCAATCAGAATGTCAGTTTTAAGAGTCATTGTGTGTTGTTCTTAGAGTTGGGCTGTAGCTGAGCCGAGTACCAATCTGTTCTTGACTCCTTTAGGCGTAGTTTTCTCTGCCCATCAGATGAACACCAGTGGGGAACACAGCCATAAAAGATCTCAGAAATACTTTAAAAGTATTTCCAGAAAATTTAAAGGCATCTTCTTTGGGTTTCTCCTCTTGTCTGATGGAGGACACAGCTTATAGCAAGCAAGGTAGTGAGATCAGGACTTCTGAGATAGAAGATAATGGATCTGTAAGTTTAAGGAGTCAAATCTGAGTCAAAAAGAAGACAAGTTAATGGAAAAGATCTAGAGTTATGAGGCTTCACAAAAAACTTCTTTTGTTGTCGTTAAGTAAGTGGTGGTGATTATGTTTTATCTAGGCTCATATATGAAGTTACCAGAGTCCAATCTTCGAACAAGACAGGTAGGAAAGTTTAGCTCAAATTCTTTATTTGTTTCCTGATGGATATCCTTTTGAGCAGATTTTGATCCTCAACTACTGAGAAGTATCAGTTACCTGGAATAAGTTTGCATCTCATTTTCTCTTTAACTCAACTGGGAGATAACATTTTTGTTGTTGTTGTTCACTAATGATAGGGACCATGTCCAGAAATTTTGAGTTAGTCTGATGTAGGCCCAGGCACCCTTTTCATTCTTTTCTTTTCAAAGGTTTCCAGGTGATTCTAATACCCACCTAGAAGTGAGAACTAGTATTCTAAATTATTAATGGAGAATTGTCATTTGTTGCTGCCATTTGTTGTGAAAAGTGACGTGAATTCTTCTCATTAATTGTTATCTGAATCATGAAAAACCTAATACTTGAGAATAAAATCCCTCCCAGTTTGAATCTCTAGAGAAGAGAGAGATTTGTTTATGTTATTTGGGAGAAAAGTTATTTTGGCAGCAGGAAATAAATAAAATAGTAAGTCCTCCGAGAGGACTCCTTCATTTGCTTCAGAATCATCAGAATTCAGTGATCTGAAAACAGATCACTCAATTTTTAAAATCTATTTTGTGTTTCTAACCTCTTTAATCTTTAGGGTTTCCCACTCCCCTCCTGTTAAGTCAAAAGAGCTGAGGAAACTTAAAGCGGTGGTTGTTTTTAAAAGGAAGATATAAGTTTAAAAGAATCCTAGAGCATTTCAGACGAGTAGTTATTATTCATTCTGCCCCTTGAAGGAAATACGTAATTGGGATTGTGGGCTCAATGTTTTTAACTTGAGTTAAAATCAACATGTTTTTCTTAAATTTCATTCTCTGTATATTCATACATGGTTGGTTTGTCCCTCTAACCAAATTTGAGTTTAGTTGTTGAGAGTAAACCATTTGTATTACTCAAGGACCTCGTATAGTTTAAATCTTAAATGAAAAGTTGGTGGTTTGAGCCCAACTGGAGGTACCTCAGTAGAGAAGCCTGAGAATCTGCTTCCCAAATGTCAGAGCCTTGAAAACACAATGGGCAAGTTCTACTCTGAACACAGAAGGGGGCGCTATGAGTCCAAAGAGACTCGATGGCAACTAACAACAACAACAACAATACTTCATACTAACTAGCTGAACAAAGAAAGGTTTTTGTCCACCTTTGGATTTATATATGTATATATTTTATTTTCAAGAAGGTCTTTTAAAGGAATAGGTTCCCAAAGTAGCCATGATTTGTAGATAAAACTCAAACCTACTTCCATTGAGTTAATTCTGACTCATCGCAACCCTCATGCACGGTTTCCAGGACTGTAAATCCTTATGGGAGCAGATAGCCTTTTCTATCTCATGCCAAGTGCCTGGTGTGTTTGAACCTCCAACTTTGAGGTTAACAGCCCAATGCCTATAAGATGGCATTCTGGACCTCGTTGTTGCTAAGTGCCATAGAGTTGGTTCTGACTCACAGCGACCTTGCCTAGTGTTTCCCAGGAGTGGCTGATGAATTTGAACTGCCGACCTTGACGTTAACAGTTCAGTGTTTATCCTAGATCTTCACAGTATTGTTGTTAAGTGCCCTTGAGTCTCTTGTGACCCACGTTGTTGTTATTAGGTGTCATTGAGTCAGTACCGACTCATAGCGTCCTTATGCACAGCAAAATGAAACACTGCCCGATCCTGGGCCAGCCTCACTATAGTTGCCACTCTTGTGACCCACTGTTGTTGTTGTTATGTGCCGTGGAGTTGGTTCCAACTCATAGCGACCCTGTACAGGGTTTCCTAGACTGTAAATCTTTGCGGGAGCAGAAAGCCTCATCTTTCTCCCGCCGAACAGCTGGTAATTTCTAACTGCTGACCTTGAGGTTCGCAGCCCGATTGGTAACCACTACGCTACCAGAGCTCCATCTGTGACCCATAGCAACCCTATATATGGATTCTGAGGAGCAATTGGCGAGTTTGAACTACCAACCTTGTCATTCAGACTTTCCCTACGGTTCAGGGCTTATCCTACAGCACCACACGAGGTTTGGTGCTGTAGGATACGGGATGCTTCAGCCTAGGAATTGTAATCTAGAATAGGTGACTGGAAGAGAGATTTATGGTCCATTCATAGTCTAGAGGTGCCCACTGAGGATGCGGTGTCCTGCATCATCACTTTCCTCCAACAGCAGAGGCAACAATCCAGCAAAAATCTTCTACTAAGTGTTTACATCTTGCTTTTTGTCTTTTTCAAGTTCTGTTACTTGCAGTGTGTTTTCTAAATCTGACTCGCCATCTTCTTGCAGATTCTACGAGCCTCATTACTTTTCATATATATATTTGTATTTAAAATAGCTAGAATCAGTTTCCTTGCAGCAACCACCAACTTTCCTAGCAGATATACCTGAGATGAGAATGGTAAGATTTTTAGGCTAGGAAGTGATCATTTTAATTCCAAGCCAAACGGTGAATACCTGGAGCAAATTTTCTGCATGTATACAATATATGTGAAGTTGCAATCCGGAGCATGGACACCAGATATAAGATAAATATTTTAAAAACTCAACTGTACGGCACTCTGGAGAGTCGATGACTGTTATTGGATTTTAAGAGGGAATGTGCTTCCCTGGAACTCCTTAAAATTAAATAAATGCTCATTTTTCTAAAATGAGGTAGAATCAATTTTTGCTTTCAAACTAGGTCTTCCTGTATGCCATCGTCATCTATAATGACTGTAAGAGGCTTTTGGCAATAAAGATTAATGTGAGAAATATTTATCTTTCTTTGTTTTTGTTTTAATATTGGATTGGAGGTCTTAACTGCTGAACATTTGAATCTAGGTCAGGTATTCTCCATGCTTGTGGGGCTAAGGAAAACAAGCAATAAACACTCTTTCTTACAGAAAGTTACAGCCCCTTTTTTCAATCACTCAGGTGACCTACTTACAAAGGATTCCTCTCTGGGACACATAGACTTTGAGGAACCCCAAAGGAAAGAAAATGAAAGCATCTAAGCAGGTATTTTTGTTGTGTGAAGACTATAGCAGGTGAATGGAGGAAGTCTGAGCACTTGTCTGCTTAGATATATCTAGTTAAATAGAAGAGTTGTTGAAGCCCTTGGGAGTGAATTCACTCTTTCTATAGTTTCCCTTTGTAGAGGCTAAAGATAGGGTTGAGTGAACCCAGACACTTTTTCCTATCATGAGGGAATTAGAACAAAGATTTTCTTTAAAGACAGCATGCTTACTACTGTCTAGTGACGGATGAATCTCAAAAGACTCAGCTGAGAGGAAGTCCCAAAGTATAGATTCCTGGTTGAAGCACTTTTCTCTGTTTGTACTTTGTTCCTGTGGCACCTCATTTCCTGGCTATCTTCCTGCATTCTAGTCCCATCTGGTCCTTTATCTAGAAGTATTCCTATACATACTTTAAAAAATAAATCCTCACTGTCCCTCTTCTATTTTCCCTTCTTAAAGGAAACATAAGTACAAGTTGTTGGCTTTCGTCATTTTACAGTAGTTGAGTGGCACTGTGTTGGAATGGTCTAAAAGAGTTGAAGTTCTTATTTGACATAAGACTTTCTGCATAATCTTAACCTTCTGAATTCATTCTTTCTTTTCTAGATACTAATATTTACTTTGGATTCCTAGTGTGCCACTGTAGGATAAGCACTAAACAGTAAATCACAAGTTATTTAAATCCACCAACTACTCTTCAGAAATCCCATACAGGGTTGCTATGCACGTTGAAACAGACTGGATGGCACTAACAACACCAATATTTACTTTGTAGCCCTGGCGTGGCACTGTAAGATAAGCACTGGGCTGCTAACTAAAAGACTGGCAGTTCATACCAACAAGCCATTCTCGGAAGCCCTATACAGGGTCGCTATGAGTCGGAACCAACTCAATGGCACTTAACAATAAAAACAAGATTTACTTTAATTACAGGATTCTAGGAAGAATAAATAATAATGGCTAGTAGAATATTTAAAGAGCCTGGTGGCACAATGGATAGATGCTTGGCTAGTGAACAAAAAATTGGTAGTAGGAACTCACCCAGCGACTCCATGTGGCAAGACCTAGAGATTTGCTTTTATAAGGATTATTGTTGTTGTTGTTTTTAAGTGCTTTTAGGACTTACTCATAGCAACCCTGTATAGGGCTTCTAAGGAGCTGCTGGTGAGCTTGAACCACCGACCTTGTGCTTCAAACTGACTTTGCGATCCAACACATTAACCCACAGTGCCACACCAGGACTCCTCTGCAAGGATTACAGCCATGAAACCCCCATGAGGTAGTTGTACTCTGTCAAATGGACCTGTTATGAGTTGTCATCAAACTCAACAGCAGGAACAACACTATGACAGTTTAAATGTCTATTGCTTTAGAAATGTTAAATGTGATGAAAATGTTACTATCTACTCTAAAGGAACAACTCTCTTAATTTACCGATACTGATCTGTTAACTCCAGGTTTTTTCTCAGCATCTGGATATGTAACTCTGTACACTTAGAGCATAACCATGTGCTTCTGAATTATTTTGTTGACTTTTTGTCCTGAACCATATTGAAAAGGATATTTTGTCCCATGAATATATATTTCTTATCACCTTACTTTTTGTGAATGTTGAACTGTGAGCATTACTACACATGACAGTCTAAATGGATAAGCAAATAAGGAGAAATGTATTTTCTTTAAAAAAGAAAAAGGCTGGACTAAGCTGACCTAATTACATAAAACCACTGGAACTGTATAGCCCTCATTTGCAGAACCGTAAGTCTGTGTTTGTATAAGTATTTGTAGTTTCCCTTAGTATACGTTTCTCAAGTGTCTAGAGAAATGAAAATTTAGAAAACACTTCCAGCATATGCCCTCAGGGATGCTGTCTAGGCTGTAGCCATAGTGCATTACACACATTTCAGGAGAATCATTTTAATGGTAATATAGGCAGTGATCACATATGGATATTGTGCTGCCTTCATCTTTATGCATTATATATCATGAAAAATTAATGAAAATAATTTTTAAATAAAACAATGACAGAAGATATCTAATAGATCACCAAGTCAAATATAAGCAATTCCAACTTTGTGAATGATTTCATCATTTTGTGGTGGTTGACCATTATCAATTTCCAGGTTCAAGCACAGTAGTTTCTTGCCATTAATTTATGCTGCAAATATTCATTGAAGTTCTATGTGCTAGGTAGTAATAGTTATATGAAACCCTCTATGCTCTAGTCATGCCAGCAAAACCTGAATGTTCTAACCCGTATTATATCTGGTGTGGTGCTGAAGGATAATGTGCTGGACCACAAGGTCAGTTTGAACTGAAAGGTCAGCCAGTTCAAACCCATCAGCCACTCCTTATGAAACCCTATACAGGATTGTTATGGGTTGGAACTAATTTGACGACACTTAATAACAACAACAATTAAAATCTCTGGAGTCCTGGTATGGATGTGCAGGATAAACACTGGACCGCAAGGTTGTTTAAACAGCAATGTCTGTAGTTCAAACTCACCAGACTCACCTCAGATACCCTATACAGGTTCGCTATGAGTTGGAATTGACTCAACAGCACTTAACAAAAACAACAACATTGTAGCTATGGATCTTTCAGCATGGCATGTTTTTGTTTTTAAAAAAATAATAAAATAAGGAGTAATTTATATACAATCAAAATCAATATTCTTTAAAGATCATTTTTATGAGTTTGAGAAATACATATAGGCTGATAACCATCATCACAATTAAGATTTAGAACTGTTCCATCACCCTCCCCAAATTTCTTTGGTTCCCATTTAAAGTCAACCTCTCCTCCTAGCCCATGGAAACTTCTGGCTTGTTTTCTTTATGATTTTGCCTTTTCAGTATGTCATATTGCAGACACCACAGTTCAAATGCATAGTGTGGCAATAGTGGACTGTTAACTATAGCATGGACAACTAAAAGAACTACAAAATCAATCTTAGGAAAAATACCACCAACCAGACTTCTCTGTAGAAGTGAGGAAGGCAAAACTTTAGGTCACTTACATATCCTGGTGTGGCGCTGTGGGTTAATGTGCTGGTTTGCAAAGTTGGTTTGAATAAGCTGCTCCTTGGAAACCCTATACAGGGTCACTATGAGTCAGAACTGACTGACAATACAGAACATGTCATCAGGAAAAACCGATCTCTACAAAAGGACATCATAGTTTGTAAAGTCCAGGGCCAACAGGAATAAGGGAACTGCTAAATGAGATGGTTTGACATGAGAGATGCAGCAGTAGCCTCAAACATATCAATGAGCACAAAGATGTACAGAATTGGGGGGGGGGGGCGTTTTATTCTGTTATATTAAGGTTACCATAAACTGAAGCCAACCTGACAGCAACTAATAACAATTGTAGTCTATCATATAAATGGAATGACATATTATTAGTGTATTGAGTGGCTTCTTTCACTTAGCATTACATGTTTGAGATTCATCCATGTTTATGTACCAGTAATTTATTCCTTTTAATTTCTGAATAATATTCACTGTAATAGGAGTGCAGTGACTCTGTATGATCATCACTGGACTTTGAGCCACAAGATGGGTGGCTCAAGCCCACAAGTTGCTCCATGGGAGAAAGATGAGACTTTCTGCTCCTGCAATGATTTACAGCCTGAGAAACCCCCTATACAGGGTTGCTGTGAGACAGAACCTACTCACTGGCACTTAATGACAGCAATAACAACATTTCATTGAAGGGTGTACTACAAGTATCCATCCACTGGTTGAGGGACATTTAGGTTGTTTCCAGTTTGGGAAAATGATGACTAAAACCTCTATAAACATTTATGTAAAGGATTTTACAATGAATATAGCTTTCATTTCACTGGAGTAGGTATCTAAGAGTGGAAATTGATCATTTGCTTAAGTGGATAGTTCCATTTATAAGAAACTAGAAAATGGTGTTTCAAAATATCTATGCCATTTTGCATCCCACCAGCAATATATGAGGAATGCTAGTTACTTCACACCATGCCAGTACTTGTCATTGTGGTTTGTTTTCTTTTGAATTTTTAAGATTGCATTTTTTCTCATTTCAACAGATTTGTAATGGTATTTGACTGAGGTTTTGAGGTGCATTTTTTCTTTATGACTAATGATTTTTTTAATGCTTTATTGTGAATTATGTGATAGTTTACATGGGACAACATTAGCTTTACATTCATCCTATCGTATATTGTTTCATTGCCATGGTTACAATATCTCCATGCAT
>NW_006408558.1:2577888-2582422 GCF_000296735.1 Chrysochloris asiatica | reverse complement strand
TACCCTGTGCTCCACCTTCCCCTCCCTCCCTTTCCCTCACCCCCCACATCCTAGTACTTGTGATTGTGGTTTGTTTGTTTTCTTTTGAATTTTTAATATTACATTTCAACAGATTTGTTGTGGTATCTGACTGAGGTTTGAGGTGCATTTTCTTTATGACTAATGAGCTTTGCATATTTTATTTACTTATTTGTGTGTATTCTTCCCTGATTTTCTTCTCAGAGTCTCTTTTCTATTCAGGTTTCAACAATAAGTCAAATGTCATTTTTCTCTGGAATATCTTCTCAGACTCCATCAGCCAGAGACAAACTTTTCCTCCTCTGTGTTACAGTAGCAATAAAAACTTGCCTCTGCTGGTACATTTTGCATTGAATTGTGCCTACCTGATACCTCTAAAGACTGCAAATTCCAGTTGTTATATTCAGAATGACTTCTTCAGAGCCTGGGGCTGAGTTTGTATATGACCAATTCATGATTAAATACATTAACACAGATCAACTAAGTCTCCTCCTAGGTTCAATCATTGGATTAGATGGTAAGATTGCAGTAGAGTCTGTCTTCCAGATGGTCTGTGAATCTATCATGTAGTCTTGTTGTGGAGAACAAGGTCTAGTAAATGTGTTGCAGGTGTAGGGTAGGAACAGAGATATTCATGTGAAAGTTGAAGATATAATAATAAATAATGATAACAGTAACATGAACTCAGTGCATATTAAGTGACAGAAACTGTGCTAATATACTTAGTTCCTCATAACAACCTAATGGTGGTGGTGGTGGTGTGCCGTGGAGTTGGTTTCGACTCATAGCAACCCTGTACAGGGTTTCCCAGGCTGTAAATCTTTACGGGAGTAGAAAGCCTCATATGTTTCCCATGGAACAGCAGGTAGTTTCGAACTGCTGACCTTGAGGTTCACAGCCTGACTTGTAACCTCTACACTACCAAAGATCCTTAACAACCTTATGAAGCAGGTTTTATTCATGAATATCCTCATTTTACAAATCAGAAAGTGGAACATCAAAGAGGCTTAAGTAACTTGTCCAAAGTCACCTAACTATTGATTGCAGAGCTAGGATATGAACTCAGGTCTATCACTTTCTAAATCTCATGACATTCTCTATTCAGCTGTGTAGTTCCCTCCCCTAAGACATGCACTGTTCTGGGTCCAGCATGTCTTGGTAACCAGCCCATTGGTTCTAAAAACCTGGGATATAAGGAATTATCAGATTTTGAATAAAATGAACCAAAAATGCTAGTGTTTTCCATATTAACTCTTTAAACAGTTACGGAGGAGAACACAAAAATAATAGGTTGGAGTGGATGAGCTGTTTGGATGTTTGAGATACTTCACTGTTGAAAACACTGCATCTTCCTTTGAGAAATCAAAATATCCTATTCAGGTGGAAGAATAAAGAGACTAAAGCTCCTGATCATCAGAGTTCAGTGGACGATAAGTATTAGTAATATGTGTAAAACTTTTGGGGTGCAGGTGGCAGGTTTTATGTCTGGAGTCGCTGCTGTCCCTCAATCCAAGATCCTGTTGGCTCCCTTAATTGCTTCTGTTTTATTTGGTAGTTCCTGACAGTTTATTAAGGTAGAGGGGACCTGCAGGGATATATCATTAAACTTCCACTGTGATTACATTCTCACTCACAATAGTCTCTTGTCAACCTTATAATTCAGCTCAACATTGCATATGTTACTGTTATTAGGACATTAGCAATCATTAGATGCCAGGTAGAGCAATCTGTTTCTTCATTAAGCAATAAGCAACATTCAGGGAAACATGACTGAAGCTATTGGCAAGAGAGTCAAGAGGCTCCTTGTCAAAGCACAACATGGTGCCTCCACCATTGCCCACCCTCCTCCATGACCAGCTCCACCACTCTAGCTACAAAGAAGTATGTTCAGTCACTCCATTTCTTTTTGGAAGTATTTGGTCATGATGGGCTTCTGAAGAGTCTGAGTGTGATTGCATGCAGAGGGAGGAGAAAGGGGCACTTTAGTCTACTGGAGAAAATGAAGTGAAATAGCCTTATAATATCCTTCATGGGAAAAATCCCTAAGGTATATATGGCACCGTTCTATCACTCTGCGAGACAGACAGTAAGCTGTCTTCCTCTCCTCACCTTTCCTCAGAACATTCTTTTCTCTTCCACTATACCAGACTGAATAACAATGGTTCTTCCAGTATTTTCTGCTTAGTCAACATATAAGGTCTAACTATATTGAGATGCGCAGAAAGCATCAAAACAAGATGGAAGGAATATACAGTCACTGTAGTAAAAAGAAATGGTAGATGGCCAACCTATTTAAGCGGTAGCATATGATCAAGAGCCAGTAGTGCTAAAGGAAGAATCCCAAGGTGCACTGAAGGTATTGGCAAAGAACACGACTCTGGGAGTTGGTGGAATACAAATAGAAATCTTTCAAAAAACTGATGTGGCACTCACTCATCTATACCCAGAAATTTGGAGACAGCTACCTGTCCAACTGATTGGAAGAGATCCATAAATGAGCCTATTCCAGAGAGAGGTGACCCAATGGAATGCAGAAATCATCTTACATTACCATTAATATCACATGCAAGCGAATGTTTGCTAAAGCTAATTCAAAAATAGCTGCAACCATACATTGACAGGGAACTGTGTTTCAAGACAGTTTCAGACAAGGACTTGGAACAAGGGATGTCGTTACTGATACCAGACGGATCTTGACTGGAAACAGAGAGTACCAGAAAGGTGTTTACCTGTGCTTATTGACTATGCAAATGTTTCAACTGTATGTATCATGGCAGGCTATGGACAACACTAGAGAATGGATTTTTCAGGAAACTTAATTGTGCTCATGAAGAACACGTACATAGATGAAAAGGCAGTAGATCTAACAGAATTTAAATGGAATGGTTCAAAATAGGGAAGGTGTGTGCCAGCATTGTATTCTTTCACCATACTTATTCAGTCTGTATGCTGAGCAAATCTTCTGAGAACTTGGGGTCCCTGTGCTGAAAATTTCCTAGACCTGTGGGTAATTGATGCCATGCCAAGATGTAAGAAGATGTCCAATAAATGACAGGCCTACAAATGTGGAAAAGAGCCAACAGAGAGAAAAAGTATTCTCCAGAGTCAATTCAGACTTCTAACATCTTAAACTGTGAGAATATAAATTTCTGCTTATTAAAGCTGACCACTTGTGGTGTCACTGTTATAGCAACAGTAGACAACTGAGACACATGTCCATCTGGTTTACACAAAAATGAAATATTCAAGATTTAAGTCACACTCATGAGCGCTTTTTCTGATAAAATATTTTAAATATCACTGTGACATAAATCATGTTTTATCAGGAATTTAATATAGTTTACACATATAGAGTACTTTTGGGGATTCCTTTTTCTTTTAAAAATTGGGTAGATGTCTGACAAACATATCTTAGTAATCAATTACTAATTTTTTCTTTCAAGTGAAGGGGAGATAAATATGTACACATTTTGAAGAGCATTCTTCTTCATATAAACTTGAAGGACACATTTCTATCAAGTCAAAAATGATTTTCTACCTATTTATTTTTGTATAGGATTCCCTGACAGTGTAGTGGGTTATGTGTTAGACTGTTCAAGTCCACTAGGCACTCTGAGGGAGAAAGATGAAACTTTCTACTCCCATAGAGATTTATAGCCTCAGAAACCCTATACAGGGTCACTATGAGTCAGAACCAACTTACTTGTTCTCACCACTACTGCCATCACCATATCTTTGTATAGGAGTCCCTGGGTGGGGCAAATGGTTAAAATGCTCAGTGCTCACCAAAAGTTTGTAGGGTAGAGTCCTTTGAAGAAAAGACCTGGTGATCTGTTCAAGAAAAATCAGCCACTAAAAACCCCATGGTGCATAGTTTTATGCTGATGTCCGTAAATTGAAATTGACTCATGAGCACCTGGTTGAATATGCTCTAGCTCTCTCTCTCTCCGGGTTGTTGCGTTATGATTCCATTGTGATACAAACTCAGAATGTGCTCATGAATGTGCTCAACATTTGCCCAACTTTAGAGAACAGAAATTATTGAGCTACAGAAAAATCTTCTATAACTCACATTGTCCAGAAATGCTTAGTTCAGATCCTTGTTTCTCCACATTTGTTTCAAAAGCCTAGAAACAAAAATACTTGTTTAGAACGGCAATTTTACCCTGGTGCTTCGCTGAAATAAGAGAACACTCATATTCTTTTTTGTTTCAATTTTCTTTTTTCTTGGCAATTTTCAGTTTTCTTGGCTAGCTAACTTCTATCTCTGTGTGCTTATTTCAGGTATCTAATAAGACTGTAAACTTCATTATTTTTTCTATTATTTTTTAGTCAAATTCTCACTATTGGTAAGGTAAACCATTTTAACTCTCAAAGCTTTGTTACAATTTTTTTTTTTTAATTAAATGTTTTTATTTTGCATTGAGTGAAAGTTTACAGGGCACATCATCAGCTTCACATTCAACCATTCATATAGCTTGTTTCATTACATTGATTATTATCCCCTCCATATATC
>NW_006408558.1:2571552-2577273 GCF_000296735.1 Chrysochloris asiatica | reverse complement strand
GCAAATTAGTAGCCACTCAGTGTTCACTTTGAGAATTACTTATATCATAAATTTGAGCATGTAGCTGATGAATATCCCCAGACAAGTGTATATTGTTCCTTTGTTACACTTTTGATCTTTGTGTGTGTGTGTACATGTGTGTATGGCCAGGCCTGCTTCCCGTAGTCTTGGTAAAAGATGATCAATTACAGAGATTTTTGACAAGTTTAATTTGGTTTGAATTTAAGAGTAAGGGCCAGAGAAGAATTCAAAGCTCTTTGTTTTATGTTGTCGCTTTGTAAAACGGACCTTTTCCTGTCACACAATGTCAAAAAGGCAGCTTTCTCAGCCTGCTTCTATCTCCCAGTAGAACATCTCGGCAAACATGATTGACAGTTTTGCATGGAAATAAAAGCTATATCACAAAACAATTTCAGTGTGCTAACAAGGCTAAGAGAAGAGACATGCTGTGCTGGCTGCAATATAGCTGCCAAAAGACCAGCAGCCTCTCTTTAACTCCATTCAGGTTCATGGCAGCTTCGTGTGTGTCGGACTAGAACTGTGCTCCCTCCACAGGGTTTTTAAAGGCTGATGTTTCAGAATTATATTGCCAGCTTTTCTTCCAAGACACCTCTGGGTGGATTCAAACCTTCAATCTTTTGGTTAGTAGCTGAACTTATTGCATTATTGTGTGCACTCCAGTCTCTCCATATAATGTTTCTTGTTGCTCCATGAGCTGTTCTGGGCTTCATCCCCTCAAGCATTACCATTCACAACTGTTCTTGTGTGCCAAGGTGACTCTGACTCATAGCGACTCCATGTGGCAGAACAGAAGTACCCCCATAGGATTTTCTAGGCTGCAATCCGTATGGTGAGGGTGGGGTGGGGAGGTGGAGAGATAGCTTAGTGACTCTGTAGGGTAAGTACTGAACTGTGACCCACAAGGTCAGTAGGTGGGAGAAGGATGAATCTTTCTGCTCCTGTGAAGATTTACAGCCTTGGAAACCCTACAAAGGGTTACTATGAGTCAGAACTGACTTGATGACATGGCTTTTAACAGCAATAATACTTATGGGAGTAGATTTCCAGGTCTTTCTTCTGCAAAGTCACCAAGTAGGTTTAAATAGCCAACCTTTTGGTTAATAGACAAACACTACCTTTTCACTATCCACAGTTAACTGTGATAACCCAAATAGAAAGTGATTCATTGTTGAATGGCAGGAATTGATTCTAAATAAACTGAAAGACATTTGATAATTACCACAGAAGTGTGCTCTCCTTACTTAAAATTCACCTGTTTACGCCTTCACTATGACAAATTGGGAGTTCTTGTGTAGTGTTGAAGGATAAGCACTGGGCTGAAAGGTCAGTTAGAACCACAAGGTCAGCGGTTTGAACTCACCAGCTTCTCCTTGGAAACCCTATACAGGGTTGCTATGAGTTGGAACTAACTTCATGGCACTCAGTATAGTAACAACAAAAACATTAGAAATTGAGGGGACAAGGTTAATCTTGGAGTTTAGTAATTTATCCAAGTATTTTGTGTGTATGTGTGTGCGTGCATAGTTTCTTTAGGGTCAAAACTCTTATTGTCTGTGCATTTTGTGTGTATGTGTATGTGAATGCATAGTTTCTTTACGGTCAAAACTCTTATTTTCTAAGCAACTAGGTGCTTCAGTTTTTGTATTTATCTTTGTTTCAGATATTAAGCTTCACTTTTTAAAAGAACTAATATCTAAAGTGTAAAATAGTTTCATTCTTGATAACTAAAAATGAGCAATCATTATAAAGTGTAAAACCTTATCTCCAGCATTCAGCTCTGTAGCAGGATGTTCAACAAGAAGAATGTGATGGTCAATGTTGTGTGTCAACTTGGCTAGGCTATGATTCTCAGTGGTTTGGCAAACATTAGACAAATTGATCTTCCATAATATAATATAATCACCCTCCATTTTGTGATCTAATGTGGATAACCAATGAGATGAAAAACCAATGAGTTGTAAAGCCATCAGTTGAAGGCCAGTTTCCTCAGAGGTGTACGTTGGTTGCAGTATACAATGGGGATTCAGAAAGTCTGAACTAAAAAATTCCTTTAGATTCTTTTAATTTCATTTTTATTTTTAAATTCCATTCACTTGTTATCTTCTAATTTCATTTTTCTGGAAACTGTTTGAAGCTCTCTCATGCATGAATGAGTCTGAAGAGACTTTGTCTGAACTATCACTTGGGTGGTGGCTGGGGTCTTGCTTGGGGTATTGAAGTTGTGGTTGTTAAGTGCCATCAATTTGGTTCTGACCCATAGCGACCCTGTATATGGTTTCCAAGGAGTAACTGGTGAGCTTGAACCTCCAACCTTGCAGTTCAAATGGCTTTGCAGTCTGGCACATTAACCCACAGCGCCTATTCACCTACAACTCATAGCAACCCATGGGAAACAGAACGAAAGACTCTCGGATCCTGCACCATTGTCACAAGTGCTGTCATGTTTGAGTCCATGGTTGTTGCCATGTGTCAATACATCTTGTTGGGGGATCTTCCTCTTTTTTGCTGACCCTCCACTTTAATAAGCATTTTGGCCTTCGCCAGGAACTGGTCCCTCCTGACACCATTTCAAAGTATTAGAGACACTTCTAAGGAGCATTCTGACTCTACATCCAAGACAAATCTGTTTTTCTGCTGGAAGTACATGATAATTTTAATATATTCTTTCAACACCATAACCCAAATGCACAGATTCTTGTATGTTTTCTTCTTCATTGTCCAACATTCACATGAATATGTTGTTGTTGTTAAGCACATCACCTTAGTTTTCAAAGTGATATCTTTGCTCTTAATACTTAGTAGAGGTTTTTAGCAGCAGATTTGCCTAATGTAATACATCATTTGATTTCTTGACTGCTGCTTCCATGAGTGTTGATTGTAGATCCAAGCAAAATAAAGTCTTCGACAGCTTCAATCTTTTCTCTATTTATCATGATGTTATTTATTGGTCCATTTGAGAGGATTTTTTGTTTTCTTTACACTGAGGTGCAATTAGTAATGAAGGCTGTGGTCTTTGATCCTCATTACTAAGTATTTCAAGACCTCTTTGCTGTCAGCAAGCAAAGTTGTGTGTCATCTGCATATCATATGTTGCTAATGAATCTTCCTCCAGTCCTGATGCCATATTCTTCATGTAATTTAGCTTTTTGTGTTATTTGCTCAGCATATAGATTAAATAAGTATGGTGAAAAGATACAACTCTGGCATATACTTTCTTGGTTTTATACCATTCAGTATCCCCTTGTTCTGTTCAAACGATTGCCTCTTGGTTTATGTAAATGTTCTGTAATTCCCATTTTACACAATGTTGTCAATAGTTTGTTATGATTCACACAGTCAAATGCCTTTGCATAGTAAATAAAGCATGAGTAAACATTTTTCTGGTATTCTCTGTTTTCAGCCAAGATCCATGTGTTGTAAGCAATGAATGATATCTCTAGTTCCAAGTCCTATTCTGAATTGTTTGAATTTCTAGAAGCTACTTCTCAACGTGGAGCCCCGGTGTGGCACTGTGGGCTAATGCGTCAGACTGCAGCGTCGTTTGAACTGGAAGGATAGTGGTTCAAGCTCACCAGCTGTTCCTTGGAAACCCTATACAGGCTCACTATGGGTCAAAATCGACTCAACAGCACTTATCAACAACAACAACTGCTGCAACTATTTTTGAATTATCTTCAGTAAAATTTTATTTGCATGTGTTATTAATGATACTGTTCAATGATTTCCATATCCTATTGGGTCATCATTCTTTGAAACGGGAACAAACATGGATGTATTTTAATCAGTTTGACCAAGTAGCTGTCTTCCAAATTTCTTGTCACAAATTCGTGAGCACCACCATCACTTTATTAAAATGCTTCAATTTGTAATGGACAAAAAGAGGTGGCTGTGGTTATAATGGCTAACAGAATGAAAGGAGTAATTAGAAGATTCTGACTCACGTAGGCGTATGGCCTGGGCTATTTTGCCATGGTTTCCTGAGGAGAGAAATAGATGGGGTATCTACAAAGTATTTACTGATCTGTATACGCAGAAGAATCAATTCCCAGACTTGAGACAGTTTATAAATCCACAACCCCTTGAAATGAAGGGGAGACCGGGGCCCTTTGGGGAAGAACCATACTACATTGTCAGTCTTTCTATTATGCTGTTAGTGTTTCTACCTGCCTTCTCCAAAGAGATCTATGACCTTTAATGAAAGTGTCCACTAGGGAAAAGGAATTAAGTAGACATTTTGGGGATTTGTTGACACTGGCTCTGAACTAAGAGGGCACATCTTTCTAATGAATATAGGTCTGAGCAGTAGCTCTTTCCTTCCCATGAGTAGACTATGTTTTTGTAATTAGGTTGTAATAAACTATAACCTATATTCCATTATAACCAAAATTCACCTTTTCTCTTTTTAAACTATAGTTTTCTTTTTATTTATGTTTTCCTGATCTTTCATTTAGATGAAATATAAATAAATGAATTAATCAATGCTAAGAAAATAATCTCTCTCTCGCTCTCTTTTATTTTTTTTTTTGTAGTTCACTTTATTTCATCTAATGATTTACATAAACTTAAGGGGAAATTCACATAAACTTAAGGGGAAAGAGTTAAACAAAACTGAAGGAAGTTGGAAGTTAAGTGTTACCATTCATAGTAAATAAGCTTAAATCTGGCATATTTCCCCTCATGACTAAACTGAATAATTCTTAGAATATTCCAAAATTGATAAGTTCAGTCAATCCATTTTATATTATGTCTATATCTTTGGGAGTTAGAGTTTGGCAAGTAGAAGAAGAATTTTATCTTGCTGGAACATATGTGTTGGAAAATCAGCCTAAACGAACTTGCAGAAACAGAGAGTTCTAGAAATTGTCTGAGTCTTCCTTTTTCTTATACTTATACTACAAGGAGCTCTGGTAGCGTAGTGGTTACGAATCAGGCTGTGAACCTCAGGGTCAGTAGTTCAAAACTACCAGCTGTTCCACAAAAGAAAGATGAGGCTGTCTGCTCCTGTAAAGATTTACAGCCTCAGAAACCCTGTACAGGGTCGCTATGAGTCGGAACCGACTCCATGGCACATAACAACAACAACAACACTGCACTGCCTAAGTCTATATATACATTATTTCAAGATGCTTTCTGAAATGTAGGTAGAATTTCGATACTATTAAGATAAAAATAATAGTAGTGATAATTTCAAAACAACGTCAATATTCATTTTGTTTAAAAATGCATTTACACTATTCAGAAGGCTTGGCCCAATTTTCTACTGCTTGTGCAAGTAGATTAGACACTTTTGATTGTTGTCCTTTTAATTCTTTGTTAGTTGAATATGGCTGGTTATCTCTATCATCTTAAAGTTTATATGTCGAAGTTCTCATAAGTGTTTTACTGTTATTCTCATCCCAGAATTATCAGTGTGCTTACAGTTGTCACTTAGGTTTAATCTGCTGCTCTTAATTTTTAGTGATGGGAATGAACATTGAATGAAAGGGGTCCAGGTATAGATGAATTTATTTAATAAACATAGTTCTGGGAAGTTGACTTTGAAAGTCAAGTTGTAAGTTGTAAGTGTCCATGAAGTTTCTATCTTTTTTCTTTTTTTTTTTAAAGCTTTTATTGTGAATTGAGTGAAAGTTTACAGGGCAGATCATCAGTTTTGCATTCAACAAATCATATACTTTGTTTCATTACAATGATTATAATCCC
>NW_006408558.1:2529255-2571132 GCF_000296735.1 Chrysochloris asiatica | reverse complement strand
TCTTAAACTAAACTCCCTCTTGAAAGCTTGTAAGCGAGTCACTTTGCGTCTTTATCGCCCCCTCATTTTAGGTAGTCAGTGTCTAGGTTGGCCGTCCCTATCTATCCTGTGTACAGAGGGGATACCATTGATACTTGGTGTGAAGACTCCTTCCCTTTTTGTTGATATTTTGAGCTACTGCCTCCAAGAGTATAGGTCTAGTTCAACAAATTGTAGCAATTTACCCTTGTTTCCTTTATCAAAAATTGTTTTTGTTTTTTTTTTGTGTTTTTTATTATCTTCCCCTAGTCAAGTTCTGATTGTAAAGCCATCGAGTCTAGGTCTAATGGGTACTATCTGCAAGTTTGTGTGTTCTTGTGTGTCTTTCCTCAATTCATATCAACTGGATGCTTCAGTCTCAGCTCTATCCCTCTGTGGCTATGTCCTTGTCCATGAACTTTCTTGTAAAGAAAACAAAAATCCTCACCACTGGTCCATACCAATGGAGAAACTATTGGAGTTGTCAAGACTTCATTTTGCTTGAATAAACCATTAACACTCATGGAAGCAGCAGTCAAGAAATCAAACTATGTATTGCATAGGCAAATTTGCTGCACAAGGTCTCTTGAAAGTGTTCAAGAGCAAAGATGTCAGTTTGAGGACTAAGGTACGCCTGACCCAAGCCATGGTATTTTCAGTAACCTCATATGCATACTAAACTTGGACAGTGAATAAGGAAGACCATAGAAGAATTGATGCATTTGAGTTATGGAATTGGAAGAATATTAAAAGTACCATGGACTGCCAAAAGAACAAACCAATCTGTTTTGGAAGAAGTACAGCCAGAGTGCTCCTTGGAAGCCACAATGGCCAAACTTTATCTCTCATACTTTGAGCATATTATCAGGAGGAACCAGTCTTGGGTGAAGGATATCATGTTAAGTAAAATGTTTGGTAAAATGTTATCAAACATGATATCATGTTTGGTAAAAGAGGAAGATCTACAATGCGATGGATTGGCACAGTGGCAGTATCAGGGGGCTCAGGCATAGCAACGATTATGAGATTGGCCCAGGACCGGGCAGTGTTTCTTTGTTCTATTATGCATAGGGTTGCTATGAATCAGTACTGACTCAATGGCACCTAACAGCAACAACAATGGACTTGCTTTAAGTGGTAGTTGATACAAGGTGATATTTGATTTAGTAATCTTATGTTGTTAAATACCATGGAGTCAGTCCCGACTCATAGCAACCCTGTAAAGGGTTTCCAAGGCTGTAAATCTTTACAGGAGCAGAATGCCTCATCTTTCTCCCGTGGTACAGCTGGTAGTTTCGAACTGCTGACCTTTAGGTTGGCAGCCTGAATTGTAACCACTACACTACCAGAGCATTGTGGAGAAAGATGTGGCAGTCTGCTCCTATAAAGATTTGCAGCCTTAGAAATGTTATGGAGCTGTTGTACTGTGTCCTATAAGGATGGTGAGTAAGAATCAACTTGGCGGCAGTGGGTTGGGTCTGGGGATATAACTTTTACCATCAACCATCTGTCAGTTTGTCAGGCTGTGGTGGTCACTCATGGTACACAAGTTTCAGTAGTGCTTCCAGACTTAGAAGACTAGGAAGAAGGCACTCGCAATCTGATTTTTAAAATTAGTCCATGAAAACACTGTGGATAACCACAGAACATTGTCTGACAGATGATCATGAAGATGATGCAGGGCTGGGTGGTACTTTGCTCTATTATACCATGAATTGGAGCTGACTGGGCAGTAGTTAATGACATATTTATTATAAGCTAAGATACAGGGTCACTATGAGTACAAATTGACTTGAGAACAATGTATTGGGTTTAAGGCAAACAATGAGTCAGGAAATAGGCAACTAACAACAACAATCAAAACTTGGTTTTAAATTGTTTGCAAATGGTAATTTACTTAATCAGCATAACAATGAGATTATGACCTACTGAAAACAAAACCTTTGCCTTCTGTTAGTATGTTGTTGTTCAGTACCTTGGAGTAGGTTCCCACCCTGCACAGGGTTTCCGAGGCTGCAAATCTCGGGAGCAGAAAGCCTCATCTTTATCCCATAGAACAGCTGATAGTTTCGAACTGCCGTACTTGAGGTTAGCAGCCTGATTCGTAACCACTAAGCTACAAGATATATCTTAGTAGAGGCCCTCTGTAGAATAGAATAGAATTGTCCTATAGAACTCCCAAGGCTAGAATGTTTGAAGCCAACTGCCACATCTTTCTCCCTCAGACTGGCTGGTGGATTTGAACTGACAACCTTTTGATTAACAGTTGAACACTTTAACCACTGTGTCATTAGTCTGTTTAGCTCTGGTAATGTCGTGGTTACGAATTGTGCTGCTAATCTCGTGGGTGGTGGTTGTGTGCTGTTCAGTCGGTTCAGACTCATAGACCCTGTATAGGGTTTCTGAGGCTGTAGATCTTTGCAGGAGCAGAAAGCCTCATCTTTCTCCCAAGGACTGACGGGTAGATTTAAATTGCTGACCTTGCAGTTAACAACCCACTTATAACCACAACCTAGCAGGCATTATTTTTATTCACAATTTATAGATAAGGGAATTTAGACTCAAAGATAAAATGACTTGTCCATTTTCATAGGGAAGAAGTAGTAGATCTAGAATTTAAACCAAGTCACTGTGGCTCAGGAGGGTTCATTTTCACTTTGAAACAATGCCGGGCAGCCAAATTCTGCTGTCACCTGGATAGTTATAATAAACTAACGAGTTAGTCAAAACATTTAGGGAGGAAGTAGCCTTATTTCAAACCAAGTTAGCAAACATTAATTTGACGTATAATATATACCAGACAAGAAGCTCTGGTAGCGTAGTGGTTACGAATTGTGCTGCTAATCTCAGGGTCAGCAGTTCGAAATTACCAGCTGTTCCACGGGAGAAAGATGAGGCTTTTTGCCCCCATAAAGATTTACAGCCTCGGAAACCCTGTATAGGGTCACTATGAGTCGGAACCGACTCCATGGCACATAACCACCACCACCAGGCAAGGAGCTCTGGTAGCATAATGGTTACGAGTTTGGTTGCTAACTTCAAGCTCAGCAGTTTGAAACTACCAGCTGCTCCTCAGGAGAAAAATGAGGGTTTCTGCTCCTGTAAAGATTTACAGCCTTGGAAACCCTCCACAAGATTGTTATGAGTCAGAATTTACTCCCTGGCACATAACCACCATTTACCAGGCAATATGCCTCCAGAAGGAGCTCTGGTAGTGTAGTGGTTACAAATCGGGCTCTGATCCGCTCTGCAAGGTCAGTAGTTTGAAACTACCAGCTGAGGCTTTCTGCTCCCGTAAAGATTTACAGCCTCGGAAACCCTGTACAGGGTCGCTAAGGGTCAGAATTGACTCGACGGCAATTAATAACAACAACATACCTCTAGAAGTCCTGTTGTGGTGCCATAAGATAAGCATTGGATTGCTAACCACAAGGTTGGCCGTTCAAACACACTAGCCACTTCTAGGAAACCCTATGCAAGGTAGTTACGAATTGGAACCGACTCAATGGCACTCACAACAAAATGCTTCCTAAAGGATTGTTGTTGGGTTCTGTTGAGTTGGTTCCAACTCAGAGTGACACTATGCACAACAGAACTAAGCTCTGCCCAGTCTGGCACCAGCCTCACAATCATTGTTACATGTGAGCCCATTATTGCTGCAATTGTGCCAATTCATCTTTTGGGGGGTCTTCCTCTTTTTCAATGACTCTTCCTTCACTTTACTAAACATGATCTCATTCTCTAGAGACTGGTTCCTTCCAGTGTCCAAAGTATGAGAGATGAAATCTCATTATTTTGGCTTCTGAGGAGAATTCTGACTGCGCTTCTTCCAATACCGATTTGTTTGTTCTTCAGGCAGTCCATAGTACTTTAAAAATTCTTCTCCAACAGCATAACTTAAATGCATCATTTCTTTTAAGGTCTTCCTTATTCATTGTTCAACTTTAACATGCGTATGAGGCTATTGAAAATTCTATGGCTTGAGTCAGGCACACCTTAGTTATCAAACTGACATCTTTGTTCTTAAACGTTTTAAAGAGGTCTTATGTAGCAGGTTTGCTTAATGCAATATGTCGTTAGATTTCTTGGCTGCTGCCTTCATGAGTGTTGCTATAGGATCCAAGCAAAATGAAGTCTTTGACAACATCAATCTTTTCTCCATTTACCATGATGTTATTTATTGGTCTAATGGTGAGGATTTTTGTTTGCTTTTCATTGTGTAATCCATACTGAAGGCTGTGGTCTTTGGTCTTCATTGGTAAGTATTTTAAGTCCTCTTTACTTTCAGCAAGCAAGGTTGTATCATCTGCTTATCATAGACTGTTAATGCGTCTTCCTTCAATCCTGTTGTCATTAGTGAGGCATCAGTAAGTTGAAATGGACTGATATTGACCATTTTGAACCTGACAAACATATGGTTTGCTGTGCTGAGAATGACAAATTAAAGAGGAATGATGTCACATTCATCATCAAAAAAAGCATTTTGTGATCTATCTTGAAATATAACGCTGTTTGTGATAGAATAGTATCCATATGCCCACGAGACTAGGTTTAAAGGTGCTCAAGCAGTTTAAGAATCAGACTACGAACCACACATTTGACAGTTCAAGCCCACCAGCTACTTCTTGGGAGGAAGATGGATTTTTCTGCTCTAGCAAAGATTAAAGTCTCAGAAACTCTATATATTGTTGAGATGAGCCAGAACTAACTTGACAACAAGGTTCTTAAGAAGAGTGACTGTCCAGGAATTGAACAGATTAAATGAATTATAGTTAATACTATCCTTAGAAGTACATTGCTTTTGATGATTAACAACTGATATCAATCAGAAATAGGAAATCAGTATTTCCAGATAGTAGTTTGGAAGGCTTTTATATCAAGTGCCACCCTAATGCTGATTCTGGTAACATTAGTAACTTAAAAAAATTTTATTTCAACTCTATAGAAAATTTTGCTCAAATGTTTTGGTCTCAGGACACTTATAACAAGAACAACAACAAAGTACTGTTGCTATTAAGTCAATTTCAACACATGGGGACCACTTGGTATGTTTCAAAATGATTGAGAAATATTAATAATATTTTTGTTAATGTATGTTGCATTGATATTTGCTGTATTAGAAAATAAAATTCAGAGAAAATTTAAAATTCATTATTAACTCATTTAAACATAGCAATAATAATCCATTACATATTAACATAAATGGCATATTTGTATGAAACATATTGTGAGAAGAATGCCCTTGTTTTGTGTTTTATCCCCCCACCCCCAATGTCTTTATTGTTTGGCTTAATAGAAGACAGCTGGGTTCTTAGATTGGCTTCTCTATTCATGCTGTTATGGTCTCATGCTTCATATAGCCTCTGGAAACCTCCACTGTATTTGTCTGAGAAAATGAAAGCAAAAGGGAAAAAGAACATCTTATTTTTTATTAAAATAGTTTTGACCTTATAGACTCTTTAAAATGTCTGAGGGACCCATTTTGAGAACCTCTGTTGTATACTAATTCATCTGCCAAGTTAATCTTTTGTTACACGATGGGTTTTAGCCTGATTTTGTCTAATATTATGTGAATTTTAACTATAGCTCTACAATGTCCTACTTATCTATGATTTTAAATAAAATAACTAGGTGACTTCTTCCTAGCGTTGGTGTATTTTATGTACTGCAAATGTCTGTGAGTAAACATACATGTTTCAGATGAATGCCGATGACAGTTTCAAGTACTCCAATACGTGAGAAACCACAATATGGTGCATATAAGGTGAGTTGAGACAGCTAATTAGCTAGCTAATTAGTTGAGACAGCTAATTATTAGATAAGGTAGATGTATAGGTAACTCTGTATATATGTATATTGTTGTTGTTAAGTTCCTTTAAATCAGTTTCCATTCCTAGCAATGCCATATAGGATTTTCAAGAGTGGCTGGTGGTTTGAACTGTGGACCTTGTGATTAGCAGTTCAATGCTTAACCTACAGCACCAAACCAGGTCTCCAATGAGGCATTTGTTGTTGTTATGAGGCTTTGAGTTGGTTCCAACTCATTGTTGTTATATGCCCTTGAGTTATTTTCAACCCATAGTGACCCTGTATAGGGTCTCCAAGGAGCAGCTGGTGAGCTTGAACCTCCGACCTTGCAGTTCAAACAGCTCTGCAGTCTGATGCATTAACCCACAGCGCCACACCAGGACTCCTTCTGGGTCATAGCTGCCCTGTATAGGATTCCCAAGGAGCAACTGGTGGGTTTGTACTGGTGACCTTGTGGTTCGTAGTCCAGTGCTGATCCTACAGCATGACGCCAGGTAGTTACAATTCTTGCAATACATTTCAGTGTGTTGACTGGTAACTTAATATAGTCGATTCTGCTAAGACGCATTTTCATTTGCCTGACTTGCTTCATGATGGCTGAAATGAAGTCCCACAGGGAGTCAGAATGTTTCTAAGTTGCTCCTAGTGTAGGTTGTAGAGGTTCTTTAGTTTTTTCAAGGTCAAACAGACATGAAAGTTGTTAATTTTACATGAGCCGCTTACCAATTACCTTCTATTTACACATGACTATTGAAATTATTCCTTCCCCTTTAGTGCCCAAAGCTGTCAAAAACAGAGCCTTTTTAGTAAATATTGTGATTTCATATTAGAGCATAATTTGTTTTCATTGTTTCAGAAGAGTAGTTAAAAATGTTCAGATTTATGTTTTGAAAGAAAGCAAGAACAAAAAGAATTCATTTTATTTTACTCACAAGGAAGGGAAAGTCTTTGCCCTCAGGATGGTAAATATTCTGGCAAAGAAAATCACAAATAGGAGTGTGCTTGTTTGTATGTGTGTATCTGTTTGTGTGTGCCTTTGTCTTCCTTGCCCAGAAAAGTTGACTCTGATCTTTTCTGCTCAAGTGGGGCAGTTTCAAGGTGAAACGATTAATTGGTATACAAATGGGGCGGAGGAGGCAATGTGGGTTCCCCCTGAATTTGGAAGTGCCTTAGAATGGATGAGCAATTTGAATGGCAGCTGCCAAATGCCATCTTTCCACATGCATAAGGACTGTTCTCGTTCTCAATTACGATAAGCAATGCTGAGACTTCCAGCTTCATTTGCAGGTGAGGAGTCCTCTTCTTCCCTTGATATCTTCTTTTGCCGTATTTTGGGAGTTTGTTACTTCTCGAATATTCTTTCAAAATATTCCTAAAAATCTAAATATAATGAATAATAAAGAATAAGTTCAAATATTTACTTATTTGGAAACAAAACAAAGCAAAATATGGTGGGTAAGTGTGTTCAGAATTAACGAGAACTTTTTGGTAGAGGTGCATTGTCCTGGAATGGAAGTTTTCGTGGGGCTATGCTGCTGATGGAGTAGGAAGAAAGGTCTGGCAAACTACTTGTGAAAATCAGACAATGAAAACCCTATGGATCATGATGGTCTATTTTACAACTGGTCGAGGGGATGACTTAGATAAAAAAAAAGTTTCACTGTTAACTGCATGGCAGCTAATAACGACAACAACAACATATGACAGAGAAATAGTTGCTTTTTCTGTCCTTTTCGTTTTATTCATTTTTTGTATTGTTGTTGCTGGGGGAGGATAAGGTACATTAATTTAATATTCTTAAATGCTGGTCTAAAACTTCTGTTATTGTTGTTGAAAGTGCCTTCTAGTCGATTCCGACTCATAGCAACCCTGTATAGGGATTCTGAGAATCAGCTGATGAGTTTGAACTGCTGATCTTGAAGTTAAAACCAATCTCGTGGTCTAGTGCTTACCCCATAGCACCACAACTTCTGTAATATGAACTTTTTCTTTAAAATTGGATAGAGCTTGTAGGAACAGCCCACTTTGTAGTCAATCACTGAAATATACTATTATAAAATTAAGTCAAGCTGTTAGTGAGTTAACATCAACATGAGCTTGATCCATTCATTTTAGCTGATCAACAGCAACTGCTGAAGTCAAATCAATCACACAGCAAACAATTGTCAATTGTTTGGTTGGTCAAAATGAGCACAAAAGGAATAGTGATATTTATTTCACATGTATAGAAGTAACACCAACAGAATGCGGAAATCATCAGACAATCTCTTTGATATCCCATGCGACTAAAGTTTTACTAAAAGTAATACAGAAACAGATGCAAGCGTACATTGACAGAGAACTTCCAGAGGTTCAAGCTGGATTTAGAAGAGGCCGTGGAACGAGGTATATCATTGCTGATGTCCGATGGTTCTTGGCTGAAAGCAGAGAATATCAGAAAGATGTTTACCTGTGGTTTATTGACTATGCAAAGGCTTTTGATTGCGTGGATCATGACAAGCTATGAACAACATTGCAAAGTATGAGTATTCCAGAACACTTAATTGTGCTCATGAGGAATCTGTAGCTGGACCAAGAAGCAGCTGTTAGAACAGAACATGGCAACATTAAATGATGTAAAATTTAAAAAGGAAAATCTGCTGCACAAGACCTTTTTAAAGTGTTGAAGAGCAAAGATGTCAGCTTGAAGACTAAGGTACGCCTGACCCAAGCCATGGTATTTTCAATCACCTCATATGCATGTGAAAGCTGGACAGTGAATAAGGAAGACCGTAGAAGAATTGATGCTTTTGAGTTATGGTGTTGGAGGAGAATATTGAAAGTGCCATGGGCTGCCCAAAGAACCAATAGATCCGTTTTGGAAGAAGTGCAGCCAGAATGCTCCTTGGAGGCCAAGATGGCCAAACTTCATCTCTTATACTTTGGACATATTATCAGGAGAGATCAGTCACTGGAGAAGGATATCATGTTTGATAAGGTGGAGGATCAGAGAAAAAAAGGAAGACCCCCAACAAGATGGATTGGGAAAGTGGCAGCATCGATGGACTATGGCACTTAACAACAACAACATAGATGTAACCAAAATAAATAAATAAAGAGTACTACCATGCATTAGCATAGTGATTATGAATCGGGCTGCTAACCTCAAGATCAGCAGTTGGAAACTACCAGTCGTTCTGTGGGAAAAAGATGCATTCTGCTCCCACAAAGATTTACAGCCTCAGAAACCCTGTGCAGGGTCACCATAAGTTGGAACCGACTCCACGGTACTTAACAATAACAACAACCAAGCACTGAGACACAACACATAGCAGTGCTTGACATAATTTGGGAAGAATTGTTTCCTACCTGAGTGTAAGGAGTAAAGACATTTACACAGATTCTGTCCTTATGTATATAATCTCTGAAAGCTGAGATGCAAAGTAGCTTCTGTCTAGAAATCTTGAGTTTACCAGGACTTGTAATATGAAATACATACTTTTGCTTATTTTGAAAGTTTTGTTCTTAAAATAATTACTACATAACAGTCCATTTAAGTACAAAACTATAATATTTTTGAATACTTTTATTCATCAAAGAACACATTTAAATATGACTATTTTCCACTCCAATCAACACTGTTACAATATACCAACAATCTTCAAAGGGAACTGTAGTGAAACAATTTCTGATGGTCGGCTGCTGAATCTTGTCATTTACTCTCAAAAACCGTGACAGATGTCTCAAAGATTTTGCCAAAAATGTCTATTTTCAGTAGCATTTGTTCTAATCTTTCAATTTTCTATATTGCGTATAGTAAGTTCATTGTTGTTGGCTAGGATTTGAAGAACTCACTTTCAAATTTTTTTAGTTTCTAAAGCATTAGGTTTTCTCTTATTCATGATTCTGAATTCATCTTAGATTTCATTGATGAAAAAGTAGCAGGAGGATATGATGAAACAGTAAGTCCATAAAATATAGGAGCTGGGAGCTTAAATTTGGATATAACCCAGAATTTGGATAACAATGGACCGGAGAAAAACTCTGGGCAGATGCTGATATTACCATGCGTAAGTGCTGTGGGTTAATGCACTAGACTGCAAAGGTTGGCAGTTCAAGCTTCCCAACCACTCCTAGGAAATTCTATATAGGGTCAGAACCAACTCAATGACACTTAATAGCATCAACAGCAACAACATCACTGGAGGTCTGGTGTGGTGCTGTAGGATAAGCACTCGACCACAAGGTCGATTTGAACTGAAAGGTCAGCTGTTCAAACTCACCAGCTGCTCATAGGAAATCCTATAAAAGGTTGCTATGGGTCAGAACCAACTCAATGGCATTTAACAATAATAACATCACTAGGGTCCTGATGTGGCACTGTAGGATAAGCACTAGATTGCCAGGTTCATTTGAACTGCAAGATCAGCTGTTCAAACTCACCGTCCTTTCCTCGGAAACCCTATACAAGGCTTCTATGAGTTGGAACCACCTTGACAGCATTTAACAACTACATTACTAGTCCTAGTGTGGTGCTGTAGGATAAACACTGAGCTGCTAACCTCAAGGTCGGCAGTCCAAGTCCACCTGCTGCTCCTCGAAAACTCTATATAAGGTCACTGTAAGTCAGAACTGACATGACAGCACTTACAGCAACAGTAACGTAACATCATTAGGAAAAAATGACGAAGTGGATTTCTTCTTATGGCAGGACTTGCAGCACACAGAAAAAATAAATACACAATTAGAGTTCCTAAAACACAAGATGAATCTGTTTCTTAAAGTGCAGCTTAAGCTTTGTTTTGAAACCAGTACTGCTTACCGAGACTGATGTAGTAGGACTTCTGTAAAACACCTTACAATGTGTTATCTCTTATTGTGAGAGAAAGACACTGTGAATATGCCCTTTGTGTTATTAACTGTTAGAACATGACAAGGTAAAACAATCGATTCTTTCTTCTACCGAAGCCTCCTTTTCTTTGGTTAATGCCATTGTTTGGGAGAGATAGGAAACAGATTTCCATGCTTCTGGGTCTCTTGATGTTTCTTGATGTTCCATGTATCTCCAAAGGGATAACAAGATGAAGCAATACATTAAACCTTTGTTCTGATCCTAATGCCCGAAAAGGCTAAGACTGGGAGAACTTAGTTCCTGGACCAGCACATTTCCTTTAATAACAAGTTTTTCATGTCAGGCAGGTATATTGTATACGTCAAATTGACCCACACTTTTTATCCTGAGGGAGAAATGGGTCAGAACAGAAGTAAATCTGGATTCCAATCTTAACTCTTAACTTTGAAATTGGTATATTTAGCTTTATGATCTTGAATATTTATAGATTCCCTGTTTCTTTTCTTTTAGTTTCTTTAGCTTAAAATGGAAATTCCTAGTTAATTGTATTTTTATGATGAGTAAGTGAAGGGTTTTGTTTGCTTGTTTCAATTAAAATTTTCTCATAAAATTCTATATGGCTATAGGAAATCACCTTTGTTTATAGCTTTCTGGTGTGGTCCTGTAGATCAGCGCTGGACTGCGAACCACAAGGTCAACAGTTAAAACACACCAACTGCTCCTTGGAAACCCTCTACAGGGTTGCTCTGTGTTGGAATCAACTCAACAGCACTTAACAACAACATGACTTTCTGAACAGAGATCAGATGGGAGCTGCCTTCAAGAAATAACCCTGAATCTTATAAAAAGTTTTATTAAATTATTTGCACAGGAAATTTGTTCACACAGTTCAGCTGGTGGAAAGTTAGCATGGAAGAAGGAAGAGAACAAGGAACATGGATCTGGGATTAGAAAGGTCTGGGCTCAATTCTGGAGCTGTCGCTTGGCAACTGCTGATTCTTGGGGAGTTTCTTAGAGTCTCTGACTTCTAGACCTATCTCTGAAATTGAAAATTACAATATCTATCTCACAAGTTTGTTGGGAACAGGAATTGTGATTAATATGTAAAGCAAATGGCATAAAGTATTCAATAACTACTAATGCTATTTAGTTCAGGTTACGTTTTTTTCTAGATTTTTTTAGAGATGCTATTTTTCTGCTAGAATTGGTTCAGTGATTTCCATCATTGTCTATATAGTTTTGCTTCTGTCTAATTCTTAATATTTAGTACACTGTTCTTTTATAAAGGGGATCACGTACGAAGAAACTACTCAATGGCTATGCCATATCCCAATAGTCTGCTGATGAATCCTGTAAAGAATTGTTCTGATATATTTCTCATTCGAGACCCACATGATCTTGACTTTCCAATTCTAATAATCTTAAATTTTGGATATATGTGAATCTGAGCATTGAAATACAGAATTTCCAACATAATCAGTTTTTTAAAAAAATGAATTGTTGTTGCTGTTGTTAGGTGCCATCGAGTTGGCACTGACTCATAGTGATACTGTGCATCAACCCACAATCATTGCTAAGCCCAATCCCATTGCTGACTCCACTCTGCCATTGCATCTCATTGGAGGTCTTACTCTCCTTCTCCGACCTTCCATTTTACCATGATAATATGTCTGAAATATGAGAGAGAAGTCTGGCCATACTGGCTTCCAAGGAGTATTCAGCTTGTACTTCTTCCAACACAGATTGGTATATTGAATAGATTCTGTAGATAGCTCACATAAAAAAGGAAATTTGGGGGAACTTATGCTTAAAAAACAATTTGTGTTGAGTTGTTTGACTCATGACAAGCCCATATGTGTTGGAGTACAAGTGTGTTCCACAGGGTTTTCAGTGGCTGGGTTTTAGGAAGTAGAACACCAGGCCTTCCTTTTGAGGTGTACTTCAAATGCTTTGGGTTAGGATCCTAAGGTGTTAAACATTTGCATCACACAGCATGCATTTACAGCTTGCAAAATTCAGAGACTCCATTCCTAAAGAGGGATCTAATCCTTCAAGATTTACATTAAAAAATTGCCCTGCAAGTTTACATAAAACTCCTGGAAGGAATCAGAAAATAAGATCCTTCACCGAACTGTAGACGTCTCATTTGTATTAATCTACATTTCAGATATTGTTGTTGTTGTTAAGTGCTGTTGAGTTGGTTCTGACTCATAGTAACCCTGATTTAGGGGTTTCAGAGGAGTGGCTGATGAGTTTGAACTGCTGACCTTGCTGTTCATATTGACCTTGTGGTCCACTGCTTATCCTACCTACAGCTCCACACCAGGACTGAGTACTCATAAAATCGTTTCCTGATAAAAAAGTCAAATTAGGTTTCAGTGGTACAAAAACAAAGAACATTCTTTCCTTTTGAACAGGGACACAAATTTGCTTAAGCAAAGACCGCATTCTTTCTTGGCAGTGAGAAGAAAGTAGAAGGTAAAGATTTTGTTGGTTTTCCTTTCAGAAATAGAGAAAGCTCACCAAAGAAGAAAAGGTACATGCCCCTCTCAGTTAGATAACCTTGCTTCTGGAACTCCAGTTACAAGCACAAGGGTTTCCATTGATCTCCAAGACATGGGACATGTTGGAATTGTGTTCATGTTGCAGTATTCATATGTCTGTTTTCAGAATCAAAAAGAGAGATTTGGGTTTAAATGTGTCTGTTTTCAGAATCAAAAAGATTTGGCTTTATTTTTCCAGGTTGTGTCTTAACTCTATATTATGCCAACATTGTTTTCTTCAACTACCAGTAATTTTTACCAAAGTAGCAGTATTCAGCAGTTCTCAAGCATACTGTGCCTTAAGCTAGTCAGATCAACTTGTTGCATCATAGAACTAAGATCTGTGGTCACCTACCAGCATATTACTGTTGTCTGCCAGCCAATTAGTTCTCAGTAATAATGACCCTACGTAGAGTTTCCTAGGAGCAGCTGGTAGGTTTGAATCACTGGCCTCGTGCTTAGTAATCCAGTGCTTATTCTACAGCGCCACATTGGGACTACTAATAGGACTACTGATTAGGACCAGTCTATTGGTCATAATTAATAAGAAAAAACTTACTTATCAACTTCTACCTTTGGATCAAATTAGAAGAAATATTGTTCTTCTACCAAGTCAAGACTTCCTAAGGGTTTTCCTCCTGGTTAATTCTTTCCAACTCTCATATTATATCAGAGAAATCAAACTGGAGTTCAAATTAGAATGGCATCATCATTAAAGTCTCTGAATTAAGGGTCCATAAAACAGTTGGGATAAAATTCTCCCTGACCAGCTTGGTTTGAATTAAATAGCACCTGTAATTTACTATGACCAAACTGAGCTATAGTCTCAAGCAATAGAGAGCTTTTTGGAACCAACATTTAACTAAGAAGATCATTGGACTTGGCTTCTTTGGAAATTCAGATCATGTTTAGGGGCTTTTTCAATATGTAGATAAATGGTTTACCATTATTTTTCCTTCAAGCTAGGAAAAGTTGGCAACTGTGAGCCAGAAAAAGAGAGAGAGGGAAAGACTTTGGTGCACCTGGAGTAGATTACACACATGGGGTTTATCTTTTCCTTGAAGCCAGAAAGCTCTGGTAATGTGCTCTCCACATGACGTGATAGAGCAGGGCAAAACTGGAAATTAATCACTCAGTGCTACCAGGCAGTTCATTAAATGCAATTAATGACAGTCTCTTCTGTAGCTGCACATCAGAATGTGATTTTTCCCCCTCGCTTCTTGGCAAGGGACCTTGATCTGTCATCATTTCATGTCCTCAAAGACCTGAACAAAACTGCCATCTTTGGGCAACAAAGAATGCCATGCAAAGCAGCTCAGAACTTGAGTTGTTTCAACAGATGCTGTTTTATATTTTGCCAAAGAATGGCCCCTTTCTTTTTGTCATGAATGCAGTCTTTCTTCCAGTTTCTAAATGTTTTCCAATATTAAACCTAATCCTTATCTATCATTCTTTTGGGATGATAGGCTGTCCCTTTGCCTTTGGAGCCAGAATAGCCTTCACCCCATAAATATGGATTTGCAAAGAAATGGACACTAATAGTGCCTGCTGATTTCTAGGCTGAGGTGGGCACATGGGCATTGGGAGCTACTTCAAGGTCATATTAGTTGAGCAAAGTGATTCTAAACATAATGTTAAAAAAGAAAACAAAACCTTAGGTCAAAATGAACAATTTTCCCCCGTAAAGGTTCTGTTTATGGGAATCAAAAGATTAAAAAGGTAGCCAGTTGAGGAAAGAACTAGAATGAAACAAAGCAAGCTAAGAACACTTCAAACCTATGTTTGTTTATAGAAAGCAGAAAGGGCTGATGAAGGTTTGGATTGATTGACTGATTGATTACTTGATTAACTGATTAGAGGAGAGACTGCTATAAGGCAATACAATCGTCTGTTTCTCAGAGTGTGTTTAGAAGTTGAGCCTCTTAGTGATGCAAATGGCTCCTGCTCTTGGCTGGTAACTAGAAGGATATAGGTCCCAACCTACTCAGGAGCACCTTGGAAAAAGGATCTGATAATCCTCTTTCAAAAAATCAGCCACTGAAAACACTGCAAAGCACTGTTTTCCTCTGACACACATGGGTTCACCATAAATTGAAACCAACTTAATGGCAACTGGTTTGATTTTATTTATCTAGAGTTATTTCCCTAGACTCTCAAGGTATGCCAGGGCTGATATACTCAGATCTTCAAAAGTTGTCCACTTTTGCCTTAAAGAACTTCTAACAAACGGATGCAAAATTGTGACTCAAAGTCACTTTGATGAAATTTTGAAAGTTGGTTTATTTCTGGTCCCAGTTCAAATTGTTTGCTAAACATTGTCCAAAGCCTCTCATTCTTCACAGTTGACTAGTAACCTAGGAGAGGTAGAAATTGCAGTTTTGTTTAAAGTAAATCTGATGCCAACACTTATACCTTAACCAGTGATCTGGTTCATATGTCTTTAGCATCATAATTATCTTCTATTTAGAAGAATGGAAACTTAAATCTGGGCTGTTTCCTATAGTACTCCCTGGGAGGCATTATAGTTTATTTGTTTTATCTGTCTATACTGGGGCTGCTTCCGTTCAATGAGTTTCTCTCTCTTTTTCACTTTTCAATGGCAAAGCCAACAATATGTATATGACAAAGAAAGATATGAAAACAACTAGAGTGGATACTCTCTATATAATAATAATGATAACAATAAAATTGCCATTGAGTTGCTTCTGACTCATGGAGACTTCTCTGTGTACAGAGTAGAACTGCTCCATAAAGAGATCACCAGGACTTTCTTCCTCGGGATAGGTTCAAACCATCAACCTTTCAGTTAATAGCTCAACACTTAACCTATTTGCATGCTCCCACAATCACTCTGCATACAATAGCAATGATGCAGTCAAAGTAATCAAGGACAAGCTATTCATTGGTGGTGACTCACTGACAGCCTCATACAAGGATGGCTCCCCACAGCAAGACGTCTTCTAGAGACAAAAGACACTGGAAGATAGGAGAGGGAAAGGAGGCATGGAAAAAAAAATACAAACAAACAGTGGAGAAAGAGTACTTATGTATTCTGGGAGTCTGTAGGTCAGAGAGCTCTGAAGGGTCCTTAAAACGATAGGGTTTTATCTTCTTTAGAACTAGCAGATGATCCGTGTAGTTTTGTGGGGCTTGAAAAGAGGACTGGTTCCAAATGAATAAATATATGCTTCTCTGGACTAGTTTAAAACAATTGAATGTATACAAGTTTGACACCAGTGGGCTTCTTTGGGCAAATGGACCTTAGCTTGCTATGAAACATTAACAGGTTGGAGCCAATACACAGAGACCATCCTTGGCTTATGTAGATAACATGTAGGTATCCTTCAGACCCATTCTCAGTTACTGATTTGGATCAAGAGCCTAGAAATTGCCATCTGGGCAATCAAGTTTTTGCATTAACATGCAATGTTGGCTACATCCACAGGCAGCTGCCTGAATACTATTTAAATTGGGTGCTGAGATAGGAGTCAGCCCTGACAGGCAGTACTTAAGGGACACTCATCTATTCTACCCATGTCAATGGTAATGATACTGTCATTCTCTCCAAAATGTGGTCCTTTTGCTATGTTTTGACAGACTGGTTGTTATTTCAAGGATCTGTGTTATTGGAGATAGGTAGACTACATACACATATATGCATATGCATGTGTTTACATGGCTGTATATATTTATGGAAGAATTCATGAGAGTCAGTCATCCATATGTATTAAATATGTATACTAGGAAAAGCACTTTACTATGTGATATAAAAAATATGGACAAAAATATGAGAACACTAAGTCTAGGAGAGATTGATTCATTTATCTTTCAGAACTTCACGTTCTGTTTATATCAAATGACTTCTAGGGGTCCGATCATATCTAAGTGTCCTGCCTTCCAATCCATAGCTCCACACTCTTTCTCAAGAGTGTGAAAATGATTTTACATACAGGCATGCATTGATCAACATCTGTGTCAGCACATGTTATGCCTAGGCCTTCAGGTTTTGGTTCCATCTTTCTAAATAGGCAATGATTATGATGTTAAAGACACATGAAGCAGATTACTGGTTAAAAGCATAAATGTTGGGCTTAGATTTATTTTCAACACAAGTGCAGTTTCTGCCGTTTATAAAAAGTTCTGTTATCCTGAGGAATTTATGAAATCTCTTCGGTCTTTAGTATCTTCAACTGTAACATGGAAAATAATAATAGTGATCCAGCTCACAGGGTTCTTGTGAGAGTTGAATGCAGTAATTCATGCAAGACATTTTGACAGAAATCATGGGCAAAGTACACTTATTATGAAAATGTTAGCTGCTATTATGCTGATAGCTCTGGGAGTATTTAAAATTGAGAAAAGTCAGTCAGTAGAACTGACTAAACCTGATGTTTTGCATTGACCCTGTTGCCTGGATAGATTTTCCTTATCCTGGATAAAAGTGAAGTGGCGCATTTGTTAGCAACGTTTAGAAGCAAATGAGGAGACACTTTCTATATATTGCTGAACTTCTGTTAGTCCTAATCACACTCACAAATGAACTTCAGGCTTAAGGTGAGTTAAACACATACATGTATTGACTAGTTCATGAGCAGTGACGGTATGTATGTAGAGGTATGAGTCACTTAATGACCTCCATATGTTCTGTGAATAGGACGTTATGTGATTTGGACATTGGATGAACACTACATTAAAATCTTATTAAAGTCCACTCCTGATTGTCCTCCTTGCTTCATCTGCTGTTACTGGAACTGCTGATGGAGACTAGAGTTACTGGTGACTGCAGCAGTGGGTGGAAGTAGAACTAGAGGAAGAGAGCTAGGACCTTCAGCCAACTTCAGTGGCAGAGGCAGCCTGGTCCTGCAGTCCTTGCAACTAACTACCATTACCTCCACTACCTGCCCATCAGACAAAGCCTGAGAGCTTGTGCTAAGACCCATGTCTTCTACCTCACCTGCCTATATTCCAGGTGTGGTACAGTGCAGTGAGTGCCTGAGTTTGGCATCTTTTAAACTATTGTTAAGTGCCATTGAGTCTGTCCTGGCTCATAGCGACCCTGTATACGATTTCTGAGAAATGGTCTATTGTTTTGAACTGCTGACTTTGTGGTTCACAGTCCAGTGCTGATCCACAGCACCACAATAGAAGTCCTTTAAACTATTGTTGTTATTGTTAAGTGTTGTTGAGTCGTCTCTGATCCATTGTGACCTTGCATTGAGTTTCCGAGGAGTGAGTGGTGGTGTGACTGCCTGCCAACTTTGTAGTACAGTGCATTAACCCAGAGCGCCACACCAGGACTCCCACTATTTAAACTATTGTTGTTGTTGTTGTTAAGTGCCATCGAGTCAGTTCCAACTCATAGCGACCCGGTATAGGGTTTCCAAGGAGCTGCTGGTGAGCTTGAACCACTGACCTTGCAGTTCAAACCAACCTTGCAGTCCAACATGTTAACCCACAGCACCACACCAGGACTCCATTTAAACTATTAGGAAGATTAATAAAGTTTTCCTTTAAAAAAACAAAAGCCTTATGGGATCACAGGTGTATATGTGGTCATATGTTATAAAAATGGACTTTAAGCAACACAGACCTATATATGAAATCATGCTCGTATTTATGAGTCCATGGAAAAGAACTTGGGTCTATAGATTGGAAGGCAGGAGACTCAGGTTCAAGGGCAGACTCATAGTAACTTGCAGTGTGTGTCATTGTGCATAATTGACTTATTTTTTATAATCTTAGTTTACTTCTGTTTATAGTTAGGACATTGGCTTTTTAAGCTGTCTCAGCTCCAATAGTCTCCTGAAATTCTATGATCCTTTTTCAAAAATGACCATGAATGTCAAACACCATACTAAGAGATTTACTAAGGTGAACATTTGGAATCTCATTTCTAGTCTAGATCAGTGTTTCTCAAATTAGAACTGAAATCTCAAGAGTCCATAGAATGTCAATTCAATCAGAAATTTTGTGACCCCCTAGTCAAGGACAACTTTATTCAGATGGCCTTGTCTCTTCTGACCCTGCAGCTAAAAAGCCAATGAACAGTCATTGGGAACCAACCAAGATGGTTGGTTGTATGTGTCAGTTTTTATGCGTCAACTTGACTAAACAATGATGTCTGATTGTTTGGTCAAACATTAGTCTAGATGTTGCTGGGAACATTTTTGGTAAATATAATTACCTTTTATAATCAGTTGACTCTAAGTAGGACAATTTATTCTTGAGAATGTAGGTGAGCCTCATTCAATCAGTTGAAGGTCTTTTGATCAAAAACTTAAGTTTTCTGAAAAAGAAAGTATTCTACCCTAAGACTGCAAGAATGTAACACAGAAATCCTACTTGATTTCCCCAGCCTGCGAGCCTACCCTGCAAATTTAATATCAACAATATCAGTCCTACAACTGCATGCGTTAATTCCTTAAAATAAAACCCTGACTGATGTACCACTCCAAAAATGTGTAAAGCACTGTGCTTGAATCTGAAAAACGAAGGCAGAAAAAAATGTACTGTCTCAATAAAGAAATCAAGTAATATGTACATTGTATTAAATGATAGAACAAATGCCAGCTATTCCTGGTCAACTCATATATCAGTGTCTTTGGAAATGTATTTTAAAGGATGTGAAAGAATTCATCTGGTCGATAAGATGGTGACGGGGTGATAGAAGTTCCTGAGCAAACATTATTTGTAAAAATTCAAGAGTCTGAGAACTCTTGCTTCATGTAAAGAATAGACATGACTTTATTATTGTGGAACTGAAATACAGCACACTGGTGAAAGGCCCAGACTCCACAGCCTGATTGTGTAAGTTCAAACACCAGCTTTGTCATGAGGAGGTGAGATGTTGGGCAAATTATTTAACTCATCTACCTGGTGTGGCACTGTAGGATAAGCACGGGACTCCTAATCACAAGGTTGACAGTTCAAACCCTCCAGATACTCCTCAGAAATCCTAAACAGGGTCTTTGTGAATTGGAACCAAGTGCATGACACTTGCCAACACAACCTCAGTTACTTCATATGTAAAATAAGAGACATAAGGTCATTTCAAGGATTCATTTTGGGGACTTGCTCAAAGTTGGCTTGAGTACCAGTCAAGAGAGGAGCAATTGGAAAGGAGGACAGTCATAATGGAGGGCACCCTGTGCTTTACCAGAAGGTGTCATATGTAATGCTATTGGGGGTCAAACGGGAGTTTACCATTTTGACAGCATTTTGAGAAGAGTGGTTAAAAGGAGGGTGAGGTGGAAGAAGTGGGCTCTTTTACGAAGACATTAAAAAAGTCCCAGAGTATTCCAGTGCTTTAGGCTTAGATGACTGGTTGAATTGTGGTCAATAACATCTGGGTTAACATCTAAGGCAGAGTTGCAAATTGTTGGGAAATGGAAGTCATTTGGTTTTGTTGAGTGTAAAGTGCCTGTGAGATATCAGCCTGGAGAGGTCCATCAGTGAGTGTTGAACTAAAGACCAGGATCTCAGAAGGAAGTCTAGAACACGGTGGTCCAGCAGAAAGTCAATGTGAGTCTCAGATGTAAATCATCTAGTAGCCACATATACACACATTTTGAAATCATTGAAAGAAATAGGTGATATGAATGCCAGTTATAGATTTTATTCAACAAAATGTATCTGATATAGTATTATTTCAGTTTGTAATCAACACAAGAAGTTATTAATAAAATATTCTGCATTCTTTTTTTATCATGCAATTTTAAAAGTTGGAATATATTTTACATTTACCCCATTTTCAAGAGCTCAATAACCACATGTGCTTTGTTGTTTGCTATCTGATGTCAAGTTGGCTAAGCTTATGGTGACCCCTTGCATGAAGGAATAAAATGCTGCCTGGGTGTGTACTATTTCCGTGATGAATTACTGTTCTGACTGTTGTACCAACAGAGATGTTTTTGGATGATTTTCAGAAGTAGACCACCAAGCCTTTCTTCCAAGCCCATCTTCATCTGGAAGCTCAGTTGAAGCCTCCTCAGGATCACAGCAACATGTGGGCCTCTATGACAGACAAGTGATGGAGCACATGAAGTGTATTAGCTAGGTGCTACCATACAGGAGTCCTGGAGCTGCAAGATAATGCACTGGACTGCAAGATCAGTTTGAACTGTAAGATCGGTGTTTCAAACCTACCAGCTGCTCCTTGGAAACCTTATACAGGGTTTCTATGGGTCGGAACTGACTCGACAGCACTTAACAACAACAACAACCATATAGGACACTGTGGTGCTAAAATATATTAATGGATAAAATATACTTTATAGTAATTGTTATTTGAGAATTCCCAGGCATGGTACAGTGGTAAAAGTGCTTGGCTGATAACCCAAAGGTCAGCAGATGAAAACCACCGGTGGCTCCACTGAAGAAACATGAGGCATTCAGCTTCCATAAAGATTTACAACCTTAGAAATTCTATGTGGGCAGTTCAGTTCCTACCTAGAGGGTCACTAGGAGCTGAAATGGACTGGACCGAATTGGTTTTTGCTTTGTTTTTATCCTATCTGAGGAATTGAAATTGTGAGCCTGGGGCAGGTAATATATCCTATATGTTATTTTGACTCCTTTAACTATGAATCACTGTCACACAAACAAAGCTCACTACGTCTGCTTCAGCGTCCGTCACCTGTGGAATAGCTTATGCATTTTGTTATTGGCACATTCACCATTCAATTCCTTCAATTTTCTTTGTTTCAGCACTTCTTCTTTATTCAACTCCTCATTCCCTGCAACGGCTCTGATTTTATTTATTCTCGCACAGGCTAGTGCATTGCTTGCCACAGAGGTAGTTGTAGGGATAGCCATAATAAAACAAATGTGAATAACATTTCTGGGTGAAATAATTCTTGTACATTCCCTGCTGACTACACCTAAATCCGTAGCAGCCCTAGAGACCTGTGAGACAGAAATATGGAGAGGGGGAAATAGAGGGAAAAGAAGAAAACATAACAAACAAAGAAGGCTCATTAGGTGGTCAACAGATATAGTCAAGAACAAAATGAAAGTTAATAAATAAACTATGCAAAAAGAAATGTCTTTCAAAATTGAATCTGAAACCATTCTTTAGAACATACGCCTCTTTCTAGAAAACACAACTACATAATACTTTTTCTCCTAAATATAGTCAATGACATATGCCCAACTTGCTGGGTCCTTTTGAGGGACTGCAACGTGAATATTATCAATAAGGAAGAGATAAAATAACTTTAAAAAGTTAATAGAAAATGAGTCAGAGAAAGAATCAAATAAAATAGAGTCAATAGATCTTTGGACAATTACCCAAACTCCTCAGATCTAAGTAACTAGAAAAGCCTCGTGTTTTCTGTTAGTCGCATACTTGCCATATGATCATTAAACTGACCCCTGGTTGATTGCCTACAGAAAGAAGAAATTGGTTCAATGACCAAGATGAAAGTAATTTACATTTCCCTTAAAAAATGAGTGAGCTCATATATTTTCATTCCAAAGCTGCATTGAATAATAATAAAAAAAAATCAGAAAAGACAAAGCAAGTTATAAATATAGAAAGAAATGATTTCCAGGACTCTCTTTCCAAACAGAATGCATTAAAGTGGCTGGGAAATCATCAATTGTAGAGCGAAACAAAGATGCTTCATCTCTCATCCCTTCACATTAAGTGCAAAAAAGGAGAGAGCCAAGCGAGGAAATCAACAATAACTCTCTTCAGCAAGATTAAGAAAAAAATTCAGGAGCTCAGGTCATTGATATCAAACAAGAGGAAGTTTAAAGAATTCCACTTAGAGCTCACAGTTGTATTTGCAGAATGCACGATATAGACAAGTATGTTCTCCAGAGAAGCCACATCAGAATAAGCAGGTCAAAGCTAATTCTAAAATACTTCATTACAGTGTTCGGAAACACCTCATTATGAGAAGGAACTATACTTTGGGGTGGTTGGGATAAACAAACATAAGGTTTCAACTTTATAGATGAACGCTTTTGGATATAGGATACTTTCAATGGATGGGTGATGGTAGGAGATATGAGTTTCTAGAAATCAAGATATTTATTAACTCAGACAGGGGAAGTGCAGACACCTGGTGTGGCGCTACAGAATAAGCACTGGCTGCAAACCGCAAGGTCAGCAGTTCAAACCCACCAGCTGCTCCTCAGAAACCCTGTACAGGGTCGCTTTGAGTCGGGACTAACTCAACAGCACACAACAGCAGTAACTACAGGGGAAATGAGTAAAGCATACATTTAAAACAATAAGCACCCCCAAGCAACGGTGTCTTATTTGTGCCGGATTTATACAATCTAGTGATTTATATATGTTAAAGGTATTGTTAACCCTCCGTATCACTTTTGTGCTGTATAAATTGGATAAAACAAGGACCCACATCATTAATATATTATTTATTGATGAGATTTATATAGCATACAGTCTCCAAATAGCTAACAGCACTTTGTCAGAGTTCTCTGTACTTGCGATATTTAACAGTAGAACCATGGAAACAAGCAAGTTAGTAGAGCAGTCTTTGGACTTGTGGGGGTATTGTAGCTATGTGGAGGGACAGGACTTGTTGTTGTTAAGTACCTTCGAGTTGTTTCTGGCCCTTGTTGTTGTTTTTAAGTGCTGTGGAGTTGGTTGCAACCCAGTATAGGGTTTCTGAGGAGAAGCTGGTGAGCTTGAACCACTGACTTTGTGCTTCAAACTGACTTTTCAGTTCAGTGCATTAACCCACAGTGCCACACCAGGACTCTTTCTGACCCATAGCAACTCTGTATAAGGTTTCCAAGGAGCAGCTGGTGGGTTTGAACTTCCAACCTTGAGATTCCACCTGACCTTGAGGTTCAAGCTGACCTTGTGGTCCAGCACTTTATACTGCAGCTTCACACCAAGTCTCCATGGGCTTCATTCAATGAATTTCAATTAGAAAACAAAAGATCAAGGATTTGTATTTCATGTTATTAAAAATGAAAATTCTGTGTCCCTCAATTCTACAATTGTAAGGCATTTCCTTGATAATAAACATATATAGATAGATAGAAAGATAGATAGATAGATAGATAGATGATAGATAGATAGATAGATAGATAGATAGATAGATAGATAGATAGATAGATGTTGTTGTTGTAAAGTGCCTTTGAGTCGGTTCCAACCCATAGCGACCCTGTATAGGGTTTCCAAGGAGCAGCTGGTGAGCTTGAACTGCAGGCCTTGCAGTTCAAACAGCTTTGCAGCCTGGCGCATTAACCCACAGCGCCACACCAGGACTCCATATAAATATACACATACATACATATATGTTTCATTGGTTTAGCTTCTCTAGAAACCCGACCTAAGACATGTGGTACTGAGAGAGCAGGGTTCTAGAGAAACAAAACATCATGAGGATGACATTTCGAAATTGGTTCTTAAGTCTGACTAATTTTAAAGGCACTGATACAGGGTGGGGACATGTTTGACTTCCACTGCATAACACTTGGTCTTTGGCTGATTTTGAGTTTGGTCCTCTTTTCCTCTTGTGGAGTTAGAGGAAGTCAGACAAGGTCCCTATTTGGTTTAAGCAGTTGGCGCTGTGAGCAGGATTCACTGCAATGGATTCAGACCTATGAAATTGTGAGGTTTTGTAAGAGAAAGAATGAAGAGGGCTGGGATAAAATGTTTCAGCAGAGGGGAACAGCCTCTGGAATTGCCTGGAATCAATGCCATGCTGGACAAAAAAAGATAGCTGAGATGTGCCCAGGGCCTACTAAAATCTACCCTGCCAGAGGCTCAATGAAAGGGGTTAAGCCAAAGGAGAATAAAAGATTGAATTGAGTGTTTATATGTTTGACTGCCTTATGGATATTGGTTTCTCCTGCCCATTATTGTAAAATAAGGAACTCTGATAGCATTATGAGATAAGCTACTAACCAAAAGGTCAGTGGTTTGAATCTGCCAGCTGCTCCTCAGGAGAAAGATGAGGCTTTCTGCTCCTATAAAGAGAACACTTAATTGTGCTCATGAGGAATCTGTACCTGGACCAAGAGGCAGTTGCTCGAACAGACCATGGCAACACTGAATGGTTTAAAATTAAGAAAGGTGTGCGACAAGGTTGTATTCTTTCACCATATTTATTTAACCTGTATGCTGAGCAAATAATCAGAGAACCTAGGTTGTATGAAGAAAAATGTGGCATCAGGATTGGAGGAAGACTCATTAACAACCTGCGATATGCAGATGATACAACCTTGCATGCTGAAAGTGAAGAAGACTTAAAACATTTATTGATGAAGGTCAAAGAGCACAGCCTTTGGTATGGATTACATATCAATGTAAAGAAAACAAAAATCCTCACCACTGGACCAATAAACAACATTCTTATCAATGGAGAAAAGATTGAAATTGTCAAGGACTTCATTCTTCTTGGATCAACTATCAACACTCACTGAAGCAGCAGTCAAGAGATCAAATGACATATTTCCTTTGGCAAATCTGCTGCACAAGACCTTTTTTTAAAGTGTTGAAGAGCAAAGATGTCAGCTTGAGGACTAAGGTGCACCTGACCCAAGCCATGGTATTTTCAGTAACCTCATATGCATGCAAAAGCTGGACAGTGAATAAGGAAGATGGTAGAAGAATTGATACCTTTAAGTTATGGTTTTGGAGGAGAATATTGAAAGTGCAGTGGCTGCCAAAAGAACCAATAGATCCATTTTGGAAGAAGAGCAACCAGAATGCTCCTTAGAGGCCAAGATGGCTAAACTTCGTCTCTCATACTTTGGACATACTGTCAGGAGGGACTAGTCGCTGGAGAAGGATATCATGTTTGGTACGCTGAGGGTCAGAGAAAAAGAGGAAGACCCCCAATGAGATGGATTGGCCAAGTGGCAGCATTGATGGACTCAAGTGTGGCAACAGTAATAAGGTTAGCCTGGGATTGGGCAGTGTTTCATTCTGCTGTGCATAAGGTCACTATGGGTCGGTACTGACTCGACAGCACCTCACAACAACAACAACAACAAAGAGTTACAGCCTTGGAAACACTACACAGGGTCACTATGAGTTGGAACCAACACCACAGTACACAACCAACCAAAGATATTAATGAGGCATTGTTAGTTCAATGGTAGAATTCTCATGTTCTATCCAGGAGTCCTGGTATGGTGCTGCGGGATAATTCACTGGACTATAAGGTCAGATTGAACCACAAGGTTGGAGTTTCAAATTTGCCAGCCACTCCTCAGAAACCCTATACGGGTCACTCTGAATTGGAACTGACTCGACGGCACACAACCAACCAACCAACTAAATTACTAATAAGGCAATGTTGGTTCACTGGTAGAATTCTCATGTTCCATTCAGGGGACCTGAGTTTGATTCCTGGCCAATGAACCACAGGCAAAGTAATCACTCGTCTGTCCATGGAGGCATGGTGTTGCTAATGATGGTGAACAAGTTAAAGTAGAGCTGCCAGATTAAGATGGACTAACAGATAAAGCCTGGTGTTCTCCTTCCCTAAACCACCTAATGAAAGCCCTAAAGTATGTGGCAATGGTCCTATCTACAACTTATTGTAGGAATGGTACAGGATCAAGCAGTGTTTTGTTCTGTTTTGCATGATGGGTTCACCATGAGTTGAAGTTGGTTTGATGGCAAGTAACAATAACAAACAAATGCACTGGACTGTAAGATTGGTTTGAGATGCAGGGTTGGAGGTTCAAGCTCATCAGCCACTTCTTGGAAATCCTATACAGGGTCGCTGTGAGTTGGAACCAATTCCACGGCACTTAACAATAACAACATTAATGTACTGTCTTCGGCTGGCATTGATTTTGTTTACAGTTCAAGGTGTATTCACAGTCAAATAATTACTGTTTACAGGCCTAAACCAGCAATAGCAGAAAAATACTGGGGTTTTTTTCATCCTAGTGTGGTGCTGCAGGATAAGCACTGGACTGCCAACCATAAGGTCAACAGTTCAAACCCACCAGCTGCTCCTTGGAAAACCTACACAGGGTTGCTATGAGTAGAACAGACTCGGCAGTACTTAGCAATGACAACAATAAGGGACCTCTCAGAACTTGCATTTGACCCCATGTACGCCTCTTTTCCTCACAGGTACCCATGTTCACCTGCTTTTTTTCTTTGCTTCTCTGAATGATTTATAAGTAAATACCTGAAACTCATTTATATCACAGCCCTAATTCTGTAGTACTACGTGTTACTGTTGTTAAGTGCCAGTGAGTTGGTTCTGACCCATAGTGAGCCTGTATAGGGTTTCTGAGGAGCCACTGTTGTGCTTGAACTGCTGACCTTGTAGCCCAAACCAACATTGCAGTCCAGCACATTAACCCACAGCTCCACCCCAGGACTCCAGTACTATAATGAGGGGGCTTCAAAAAAGTTCATGGGAAAATCCCATTATCATGTTTTTTCCACGTAACTTTTTAAAATTGATACATAGTTCACTCCTGGTGTGGTGCTGTAGACTAAACAATGGACTGCTAACCATAAGGTCGGTGGTTCAAACTCACCAGCTGCTCCTCAGAAACCATATATACAGGGCTTCTCTGAGTCAGAACCGACTCAGCAACACTTAACAACAACGACATAGTTCACATGGGGAGTGTAGTGGATCCATAGGATAAACACTGGACTAAAAACCACAAAGTCAATGAGTCAAGCTCACCATCTTCTCCAGGGGAGAAAGATGAGGCTATTTGCTCCCACAAAGATTTACAGCCCCGGAAACCCTGTACAAGGTCACTGTGAGTTGGAACTGACTTCACAGCACTTAACAACAGCAATAACAACACAGTTCACATACCATAAAATTCATCATTTTACAGAGTATAATTCAGTTTTAGCTTTTATTACATCCACAAGGTTGTGCAAGCATCACCGCTATATAATTACAGAATGTTTTCATCACCCTCCAAAAAATAAACCTATGCCCATTAGCATTATCCCCATTCTCCTCTGATCCAGCCCTATTCTTTCCGAAAAGTTTTTGAACGCCCCCCCCCCCCCTTTTAAATATTAGGTGTTATTTGAAGAATGAAATTTTGAAGTCCAGGAAGATGAAACTGGGAGGGCACGGTCACATGGAGCCACTGGGTGGTGCAAATGATTAGATGCCACAAAACGTTGGTGATTGGAGTTCATCCAGAAATGCCTCAGAAGTAAGCCCAGCAATCTACTTCTGAAAATTAAGCCATGGTAAGCCCAACTTTGACACACATGCAATCACCATGACTCAGAGTGATCTGTAGGACAATGGGTTTACTATTGCACACCCAGTTAGCTACTGAGAGGAAGTAGAATCCAGACTTCTCATTTTCAGGGAGGGTCCCGCCATGATACTTTTTTGGCCCTTGGGAAGAAAACAAAGCAAACAACTGTGCCTGTTTGGGGTAGTACCGGATACAACTAGTTTTTAACTTCTGAGATCAGTTCTGGGAGTTTGTGGACATTGCACAGAGTTGGGATTGTTAGTAGAGCTCCTTCAGGGTTGTTGTTGTTGTTGTTGTTGTTGTTGTTGTTGTTAGGTGCCTTTGAATTGGTTCCAACTCACAGTAATCCTGTATACAACAGAAGGAAACACTTTCCAGGCCTGCATCATCCTCACAAGTAGTGTTGTTTGAACCCATCGTTGTAAAACATGTCATTGGGGGGTCTTCCTCTTTTTCACTGACCCTCTACTTTATCAAGCATAATATTCTTCTCTGTGGACTGGTCACTCCTGATAACGTATCCAAAGTACTGAGATGAAGTCTCTCTGTCCTCACTTGTAAGGAACATTCTGACTGTACTTCTTTCAAGATGAATTCATTTGTTCTTCTGGAAGTCCGTATTTCAATATTCTTCACCAACCCCCAAATTCAAAGTTCTATGGTCTTTTTGATTCTCTTTTCAACTTTCACATGAAATCTTTATGGTTTGAGTGATATGAGGTCATTGAAAATACCTTGACTTGTGTCTGGCTCATATTAGTTCTCAAAGTGATTATCTTTGCTCTTTAACATTTTGGATAGTTCTTTTGAAGCAGATTTGCCCAAATTTGCTTCCGTGAACATAGATTGTGGATCTAAGTAAAACGAAATCCTTGACAACTTTAATATTTTCCTCATTTATCATGATATTGTCTATTGGTCCAGCTGTGAGGATTTTTGTTTTCTTTACATTGAGGTTGAGCCCAGAAGAAAGACTGTAGGTGGATCTTTATCAATAAATGCTTTAAGTCCTTTGCGATTTTAGCAAGCACAGTGTGTCATTTGCCTATCAAAGTTTGTTAGTGAGTCTTCCTCCAATGCTGATATAGTCTTCTTCATGTAAGCCATCTTTTCTATTCATTTACTCAGTACACAAACTGAAAAAGTATAGTGAAAGCATGCAACCCTGGTGCACGTCTTTCCTGATTTTAAGGCATTCAGTATCCTCTTGTTTTGTTCCAACAACTGCCTCTTGGTCTATGTACCCGTTCTGCTTGAGCACAAATAAGTGTTCTGGAATTTCCATTCTTTGCAATGTTATCCTTAGTTGGTTATGATCTACACAGGAAACTGAATACATTTGCATAGTTAGGTGTTAAGTGGGCCCTTATTCCACGTGAGTCTTTCTTTCCAATGGGTGGGAAAATTAGGAATTTTTCAAATAAACAAGAGAAGAAATCCATTATTCTAAAAGGAGAAGAGAATATCAATTCCCAGATGTTTCCTTCATGGGAAAACAAAGCCACAGAGCCACAAAGGGAAATGTAAGTTTTGGTCTTTTCCTTAGAGAATAACTGAACATATTTGAGGTTTTCTTTAGCAGATGACCTCACAAGCCTGTCTACGCTAACTTCTGTGGATATGACTCCTCAGAATCCGCCAGCATCTTGGAAAGACTTCAAACCAGGCTTTTCAACTGTGGTCTGAGCTTACAGGACCTCTCTGAAACAGCAGCCAAGTGATCTGGCAGGATTTTTTTGTTCCATGCTTCAGCTCATTCTTTGCTGATAAGGTTAAAAGTATTCTGATTGCCCATTTTTGCACCCTAAAATTCCACAAGTTCAGGATTAATCTCACTCAATATTTGTTGTTAGTTGTTATTGTTAGCTGCCGTCAAGTCAATTCTAACTCAAAGTAATCCTGTGTGTAACAGAATAGAGCTTCTCTGTAGGGTTTACTGCGATGTCATCTTTAAGGGAAGCAGATTGCTGGACCTGTCTTCCACAGTACTGCTGTTAATGGTCAAGCACAAACTGTTGACACCACCTAGGGACCTTCACTGAATGCTACTCTCTTTGAAACTGCTACTTCAGAGCCTATCTGCCACAACCAAGGCTGATATATCTCTCCCTCCTAAAATTCCTTTCCCCAACTAATTTAGAAAGCTTGTCCAGTTTTATTCTGAGGATTAAATGCACTCAAACTAGAAAGACATGTTTGTTCTCTGCATTGTTTAAATGAAAGATTTTGTGTCCAAAGAGTGGTTCTGGAGGTATTTTCTTATTACTCCTTTCTCTACCCTACCATATTTCTTTTCTGAAGCACACAGCATGGCAACATCGTAGGCGGAAACTGCAACTCAGAGTAATACGGCATAGTTTTAACCCTATAATTAAATACCAGGAGCAGTGCTGTAAGGAGTCCTGGCGGAGCAGTGGTTAAGTTCAGTCACTAACTAAAAGCTAGGTATGTTGGACTCACCAGCTGCTCCACAGGAGAAAGATGTGGCAGGCTGCCTCTATTTGCCCTATAAGATCACTGTGAGCCATAATTGACTGGACACGAACAGGCCAATGGGTTGCCAGTTACAACTGTGCTGGTTCTGATGGATGGGATAGCGTGTGTGAAATAGAAGTGTGCTCCTATGGCTTTTTCAGAAGTAGATCATCAACGCTTTCTTCTGAGATGCCTGTGGGTAGACGTGAATCTCCAGGCTTTTGGTAAGCAGTGGAACACATTAACTGTGCCACCCAAGAACTTGTTATTAACAACTTATGGGCCGTGGCAGCTCTGAAGGATAAGCATTAGACTGCTAACCACAAAGTCAGTGGTTCAAACTCACTAGCCACTGCTCTGAAACTGTATCCAGGTTGGGTATGAGTTGGAACTGACTCGATGGCACTTAACAACAACAACTGGCATTTAGGCAAATGTTTAAATGCTTTAATACGCAGGTCCCTCATTTCAAGCAGGATGTATCTGATGTACTGTGGTGGTAATATATGTGTAAGAGAGTTATGTAAAACATTAAAGTCTCTATTTGAGCAGCATGGTTCAAGTATAGTTCGACATGGTTTTAGAATCATCAGTCTGCTGTTTAATTGTCTTTCTCTTCTTTCCTACTTTGCCTTCATTAATCATCCATTTATTTAAAATAGTCAGCTCTAACTTATCAAGTACTATGAGAGTTTATGGGAGTTGAAGATTTAAAAAACAGCTATCTTACCAAGAATCCATCTATGAGAGTCCTTAAAAAGATATTTGATCAGTTTCCTAGGACTTCAGTAAGAAAATAAGCCTGTCATAAGAAATTCCTACCAACTGGGTGAATTAAAACAAATGAAATTAATTGTCTTATAATTCTGGAAGATAGAAGTCTTACATCACACTGTTGCCAGAGCCACACTGTCTCTGAAGGCTCTAGGACAGGGGTTGTCCAAAATTTGTAACATCATTCGTGGGCCATACAAAATGATCACCTTAAAATTCGTCTGCTATATTTGGTTAACTATGTAATTAACTCATCCCTGGTGTGGCACTGTAAGATAAGTGAGGACTACAAAGTCAATTTGAACCACAAAGGTAGGTGCCTCAAACTTACCAGCCACTCCTTGGAAACCCTACACTGGTTGCTGTAAGTCAAAACTGACTCGATGGCACTTAGCAACAACAATGATGTGATGGCTGGATCTGCAATTGTCTTGGTGGGGTTACACCAGATGATTCCATGGGCTTTATACAACCCGTGAAGGAGCTCTGGTAGCATAGTGGTTACAAATTGGGCTGCTAATCTCAAGGTCACCAGTTTGAAACTACCAGCCATTCCGTGGGAGAAAGATGAGGCTTTCTGCTCCCGAAAAGATTTATAGCCTCATAAACCCTATACAGAGTTGCTATGAGTCAGAACTGACTTTACAGCATACCACCACTACCATACAATCCATAAGCCGGGCATTCCCCACTCCTGTTCTAGGAAAAGGATCCTTATCTGCCTTTTCTAGCTTCCGGTTGTCACAAGTATTCCCTGGTTTGTGGTAGCATACCTCTAATCTCTCTCTGTCTTTCATCTTCAGTGATGATCTTCCCTACGTATCTTTGTGTCTCTATCTTCTTATTAAGGATACCAGTCTTAAGATATTAGAGCTATGCTACTCCAGTATATGGAGTCCTGGTGTGGCGCTGTAGGATAAGCACTGAACTGCCAACTGCAAGGTCAATGGTTCAAACCCACGAGCCATTCCTCAGAAACCCTATACGAGGTCGCCATGAGTCAGAATCAATTTAATGGCACTTAACAACAACTCCAGTGTGACTTCCTGGTTAACTCAAATGGTTAACTTGTTTGGCTGCTAACTGAAAAACAAGAAGTTCAAGTCCAACTAGAAGTATGTTGGAATTCAAAATCAGCCATAGAAACACAACATTATGGAGAACACTTCTACTTGGACAAATATGGTGTGTCCATGAGTTGGAATTGGGTTGTTGTTGTTGTTGTTGTTAAGTACCATTGAGTCGGTACTGACTTATAGCAATCCTAGAACATCAGAATGAAACACTGCCCAGTCCTGGGCCGACCTCACAATTGTTGCCACGCTTGAGCCCATTGTTGCTGGCACTTTGCCAATCCATCTCGCTGGAGGTCTTCCTCTTTTTCTCTGACCCTTCTCAGTCCTTCTCCAACGACTGGTCCCTCCTCACAATATGTGCAAAGTATGATAGACGAAGTTTGGGCTAATGACAATTAATTGGGTATTGATGGACTCCAGTATGCCTTATGTTAACTAATTAGATCTGCAAAGACCCAATGTCCAAATAAAGTCACTTTCTAAGGTTTAAGGGGTTAGGACTTCAATCTACCTTTTGGGGAAACACAAATAAACTCAAAATAGGAAACTACATCAGCTTTAAGGATTAGGAAAGACTTACTGGATGAGAAAATATTTCAAATGGGGTTTGAATGAACAAATGGAGATGGTGAATGGAAGACATAAGGAAATATATCTTCATGAAGTTATCTTGATGTGTGCAGACAATCGGGGATGATGTAGCATGAAGTATTTGGGAATCAAAATGAGTTTGGTATTGCTGCAGCACCACACGAGTGGTAGAAAAGGGTGTAGGGAGGAGATCAGGCTAGAATGGTGGCAGGACCTAGGCTGCATATGTCAAGTCATGTTGTAAACTTGGTCTTTATCCAAGGCTTATGTAAACAATGAATTGTTCCTATTGTCATCTGAGGAGACATCGGATCTCTGCCTTGGATCTGTGCGCATACGTGGGGGTGGGAGGACCAATTGTTATGTTATAGTTTCCATTTTGAGATCATACAGATTTAGCTTTTCCCCTCACACCAAATATACAAATCAACTGGGTTGGGTGATTTCCTTCAAGATGATGTAATTTTTAATCTATCATAAAGTGGGAATAATTTGAGTTGTGAAAAATTGGTAGGTGTTCTGTGGTCTGATTTGAATGAGGTGATTTGATTAAAATCCAAATCTGAGGAAACAGAACTGCACACTCTAAAACCACAAGCACACTGACCATTAAATTGGACTTGTTAGGGCAGTTTCTGTTATTATGTCATGCACAAAGTAGGTATGATGACTTATTTAAATGATCATTTCATGATATTTTCTTTAAAAGACCTGAAGGAAATTTGAGAAAGTTTGTAATGACTTGCTGAGCCATATGTAAAGACATATTAAGTTTTACTTCACAAAATATTCAAGTCTCTTAAACAATTTCAAAGTAAAATGTGTTCATTGTAGTGCCAAAATGATCCTCCCAAAGATAATTTTTAATATAGTTCGATATTAACCATGCTGAAGAACGTCAGTCCTCATATTACTTTAGCAGCTGTGCTCTGGCACTGTTTTGTCTGGTTCTGTGTTCTTCATTTTTATTAGATTTTCTCAATGGTAAAAATTAATTTATTGAAATTAATTTTCCTCTAAATAAAGTTAAATAAATTAACAATAGGAAGTTTTCAAGGGGAAAGGTTTAAAGTGTTGCTGCTGTGGTCTTTAAAGAAGTGTGATTTTTATTAACAATTTCCAGTCCTTGTTTCTGTACATTATTGGTGGAATTAACAGTATTTTATTAATTCAGGCAATAAACATTCATTATGTGCTGCACACTCGCAGATACTTGTTAGTTTCTTCCCCTGCTTTTACTCTTCCTTCTCCGCCTATCCCTTCTTCCTTTGCCACACGTTACATGTAATCTTATTTATTTTCTTTTTCCATGCAATCTTTGGCACTGATTTCACCAAGCAGTCAGAAATCCTTTCAAAGTCTCTTCTTGCTTATTTTTGGATACAAAGTTTCGCCCCAAAGGAATGAATTTCCTGACCTCTCCTGACTTTTAATAACTAACACACCCACTCTAACCCACATCTATCCAGTTAGTTTACTCATAATCTTTGGAAATTAGTTTAAATTATTTAATTATGTTTGATTTCTATTTACATAGGAATAGCAACCTAGCTTCATTTCCTGGTATTTCCTTTAACAGATTAAATTGAGCCGTTTTCTGCCTCATACTCCAAGAGATCTGCTGAGATAATTCTGACTTTTCCAACCAGATATCCATGTGGAGGTAAAGAATGAGTATTTATTTGAGACCAGTACACGTGTACTTCAGAGAATCTTTTCTCTTCCTGTAAAACTATAAGTAGCTACCTTAAATCCAATGGTATTTCTTATTTTTATTTTTATAAAAAGCATTTTTTTAACCATGTTTTTTTTTTTTTTTCTGGTTGGAACTATACCTGGTACTCTGAAATTCATGTTGTAGGCACTATAGGGCTAGCAAGATATTAATCTATGCCTGAAGACTCACAATGAACATAATTACAGTGGCAAAATGATAAACACATAGCTATTTTGCTTGGTAATGTTATGTATTTAACAGGTTTATTTGTTCAACAGTTCTAGATTTAATTATGTTTTGCCATTTGGGATTTTTAGACATATAACAAGCATAGCTCTTCTCTGGCTATAAGTCTAAGAAGATTGTATTCATTATGAAAATCATCCTTATTTATTTATTTATTTATTTATTTATTTATTTATTTATTATTCTTACCTTATTGGTGAACTTGAAAATGAAAACTTTTTTTGCTGTTGATATTATGTAACTCATTTGGATGTCTCCCATTCCTACCTGTGGCCATGAAGAATGCTAAACAGGGCTTTGGACTCACATCTACTCAAGTTACAGGGTGTAGGCTGTAAACTCACAAGACTGGAGGTTAGATGATGCTCTTTATGACCCAACTTCCAGATCTCTAAAGTGCTTTTGGGAGACATTCTAAAAACAACAAAAAAATAAAAGCACAATGTGTAATTAAATGGATAAATAGATGCAGAAGAAGTTCAGTATTTATAATAGCCATTACCCTTTTTATATTCAACCATGGAAAAATCATCTCTCTGAAATTTGGTTCTGTCAAGGAGTGAAGAGGTTTGGGTAAACCCCAAAGGAAGTGAATATCTAAGCATGGAATGAGCTCATGTTACATCAGTGAAGATTCTAGTAAATGTACTAACTGACCTTTTGAAAACTATGAGATGAGATGTTTATTATTTGAGTATTTAGGCATCAAAGCTTTCAGGACAAAAAGCCTTCTGCCTTCACATTCCCAGATGCCTCTTGAGGAACATATCTCTACATTGTCTTTCAGCTGAGTCAAACGATTTCTGTGGTAAATTCTTTGTGTAAAAGAAGACTCAAGGTTTAAAATAATGGGAAAGGCTTTCTGGTATGACATCGTTACTGATTTTGACACCAGTGTATTTTAGTGCAACTGTTCGTCCCTGATAGACAGAACTGGAAAAACAGCATAATAGAGACAAAAGCTCTTCCTCATTCATACATGAAACAAGCATGAACCTTCTATATGGTAGGTGCTAAAAATATAAAGATTATAACACGCACACACCGACCTTGTCCTGACGGACTTGTAGCTCTCTACCTTTGTGCTTTTAGTTTAATTATGGCTGCAAATGTTTATATCACACATGTGCAGGCACCCACCCACTTACATTTACACTTACAGATTTTATTTGTTGTAGTCCTTTTCTTCCTAGATGTAAAAATACAATATGTTTATCATATTGGATGAACCGTATCAGTAACCTTAATTACTTCCTTCCCCCTAAGGTATGAGGGTAAAATCATCCTTTAAAAGTTTCTATATGAGAAACCATAAGGAGCTCTGGTAGCGTAGTGGTTACGAATCGGGCTGTGAACCGCAAGGTCAGCAGTTCGAAACTACCAGCAGGTCCATGGGAGAAAGATGAGGCATTCTGCTCCCGTAAAGATTTACAGCCTCGGAAACCCTGTGCAGGGTCACTATGAGTTGGAACCGATTCCACGGTACTTAACAACCACAACATATGAGAAACCATATTCTTCTGAACCTGATAGATTTACTCTGGTATCTTTGCCTTCATGCCTGTACTGTGGTTGGCTTCTGCCATTTTGCTTAACCTCTTCAGCCTTGTGTTTCATTTGAACCAGCTGTTTGATTCTTGGTGAATCCTACCCCTTATGCATTGGATATCAGTATTTCTTGACCCTTTGTTCTGAAGTCCATAGACAAGCTCCTGAGATTCCTCTAGCTATTAAAACTCTATTCTGGGTCACATTTCTGCCATTACATAAACCAAAATAGAGTTCTGATGGTAGGCTTTTGCTTTAAGTAATGAGGTTCTCTTGACATAATTACTTGCATTTACAATGAAATTTTCATTTCCTTTAGTTCCACAAGAAAATACAACTTTTTTCCTCTGGTGACTTTACATACACAGTATGCTATGAATAATTTTGAGTTTAGCATAAAGGTAAATCAATGAGTTCCTTCATTACTTCCTTCTTTCCTTTCTCCCTCCTTTCCTCCCTCTTTTCCTCTTTCTTTCTTCCTTCCTTTCTTCATTTCTGTTTGTGATTTTTCTTCATTTCATTGAATAAGTTGCTCTGCAGTAGAACTCCTGTTAGTTAAACACATGGATCTTATGTGGTCAACAGCCACAATTACTAAACACACACACATACTCCTACACTCATATACTCACGCTGGTGATGGTGTGCCGTGGAGTTGATTCCAACTCATAGCCACCCTGCATACGGTTCCTGAGGTTGTAAATCTTTATGGGAGCAGAAAGTCTCATCTTTCTCCCACGAAACAGCTGGTAGTTTTAAACTGCTGACCTTGAGATTAGCGGTCTGACTTGAAACCACTACACTACCAGAGCTCCTTCATATATTCATAGTATCTTTATATTTCTGCAACTATTGTTAAACCATGAATGACGCTGGCAATGTTTAAACTGAAGATAAGAAACCACCAAGAAAATGTCACATTTCCTCCATTAATAAGGTGTGCTTCAGTTGGAAAGGAAATGTGGCTGATGAATCAGTGATAGGTAGCTGGCATGCATTGTCAGGAAAGAAACAGTAAACTACTCATATCATGGAACTCTTGAATATATGCATATATTCTGACAGAGAGAGAAAGACATCACCCTGGGGTGTTGGATCTTCCCTGCCTTTGTTATTTTCTTTCTTTTTTTCTACCAGTTTGAAATAGTTGATTCTGTTTTGTGGCATTCTGCCATTAGTGGGCTACTTCTTTAAACAATAGATAAACTGATACTTACTCTATGTATGAAAGTAAGTCTAAATGTATTGCTAAAAAATAATAGAAACCTTCATATAAACAAAACTATCATAATGTGAACAGATTGTTTCTCCACCTAAGTCTATACATTTCTGGGGGTGATGTTTTCATCTCTCTAACCCTTCCCCAAGGAATACTGTATTCTTTGATCTACACTACATCAAAATGGCAGTTTTGGCATCCTTCACGGACTCATATCATGTTCCTTTGAAATGTTCTTTGAATTTGGGGAACAAACAGAAAACTGAAGGACCAAGATCAGGACTATAGGGTGGATGGTTGTCCATCAAAATTCTCATAAGACAGTTCTTGCTATCTTCAAAGAATGAGCAAGTGCCTTGTCATGATGGAAAAAAATTCTTGAACACAACTTCCCAGAACTTTTTCTTACCAGGGTAGTGTTCTGTTTTCTTAAAAACTTTTTCCTAATAAGGCCCTGTGATTGTTCTGTGTCCTTTGAGGAAATCTATCAACACTACTCTCCTTGGAACCCCAAACACTGGACTGCTAACTGCAAGGTTGGTGGTTCAAACCCACCAGTCACTCCTTGGAAACACTATACAGAGTTGCTATGAGTTAGAAGCAACTTGACGGCACTTAATGACAACAGAATCAATACAGAATAATTTCAAACATTAGTAATATAACTCAAATGCTTCTTCAGGAAAGTCAAGTTTTAGTGAAAAGTCCATTGGCACTTATTGTCATACAGTGTATGTTCTGCTCCTCGGCTTGGGTGTTGTACAAGGGACTTCAAAAAGTTCATTAAAAACTTCCATGATACTTGAATTCCATATTTCCAACAACCTTTTGAAGCTTCTTTGTATTTTGTAGAGGATAATAAACAAACTCAGACTCTTGTAGCACTGGACCATGAGTGGGACGCAGGCAGGTGAGACAGAGGACATGGGTCAGGGCGTAGGCTCTCTGGACTTTACCTAGTGGGCAGCAGGTGGCAGGAGCTGGGGGTGGGGGCACATAGGCTGCTCCTGTTGCTCAGGGGAGTAGAAACAGCAGGCTTGCTTCCCCCACCCCACAGGCCCACTCCACTACTTCCTCACTTATTTCCTCACTCATCTCTAGATGCCCCCTCTCAACCACTCATTCCTCCAGCCTCCTCTAACAGTGGCAGTGACAGCAACAGCAACACGGTTTTCATATGGTATTCCCACAACATTCAAATCCCCAAAATCCTATCTCATAGAACACAGTGTTGACGTTAAATGACACATACTTGTATTTTCATCATTTTTTAAAAAACTATTTTGGTACATACAACTTTGTTGTTGTTGTTGTTGTTAAGTGCCGTCAAGTTGATTCTGACCCATCGTGACCCTGGATAGGGTTTCCAAGGAGCAGCTGGTGAGCTTGAACCACCGACTTTGCGGTTCAAATGACTTTGCAGTCTGACACATTAGCCCACAGTGCCACACCAGGACTCCACATACAACTTTAGTATCTGAGAATTAAATTAATGTTTTTGTCTTTTGTTTTTTTTCATGACATTTGCTGTAGTAAAATAAGAATGGATTTTTGCTTAATATTCCTGCGTTTGTAAGTGTATAGTATGCTTACACTATACAGATGTAAAATTGTTTCTGAAACAACAGGACTCTGTGATACAGGAATCAAGGTATAGTTTGAAGAGGGGAAGTAATATTAAGATGCTTGACTGTTTTATGAATACTGGTTTCCCTTGCCTACTGTTGTAAAATAGATACTTGAATGGGATAGAAAGAATATCATGTTTTCTGTAACATGATTACAGAAAGCTTATAAATCCATCTTCAGCCTATAGCTGATTGGAATACCTCAAAGGGGTTCTAGAACTTGCCCAGTGAAATAGGCTTCTTGTGGAGTCTTTGCAACATATAGGACATTAGGTGGAATCCTGAGCCCCATCCAGAACCTTCTGAGGTGGGACATTCCCAATAGAAAGGACAAACAGACCAGCCTGAAACAGCTAAAGCAACAGAAGATACTTTTTGAGAGAAAGATGAGCAGGAAAAATTCAAAACAAAAATGGCAGTCTGATTGGCTGCTACAAGAACAAGCAAGTTGTTCGCCAGAGAGCCATCAAGACAAGTAATTAAGTCCCTTCAGGATAAATCCCCTGCAAAATTAAAAACCATGAGCATGCATGTAAGCTGGCTGGCAACCACATTGGTCTATTGGTGAGTGGAAGAAGGGGAAAGGCAACAATGAAGATATGGGCTGAGTTCAACCACATTCCACAGACTCCTGTTGACTTGGAGATGAGAGAAAGAAGAGGAAGGGCTAGTTGGTCTGAAGTGTGGTGAGACCTGGGGATTCCTGAGCCCATGGACAAGGACATAGTCACAGAGGACTAGATAGAGTGAAACATCCAGTTGATATGAAGTAACAGGAGATGAACAAGAACACCTAAACTTGCAGATAGTACCCATTTGGCCTAGCCTTGATGGCATGATTATCAGAACTCGACTAGAGAAAGATAAAAAAAAAAACAAAAAACAATTTTTGATAAATGAAGCGAGGGCAAATTGCTACAATTTGATGAACTTGACCTATACTTATGGATGTAGTAACTCAAAATTCCAACTGAGAGGGAAGGAGTCTTCACATCAAGTATCAATCCTACCCCTTCTATATATAGGTTTGATAAAGATGGGCAACTTAGACATTGGTTACCTTAAATGAGGGAGCAATAAAGGCACAAAGTGACTAGCTTACAAGTTTTCAAGAGAGAGTTTAATTTCAGAATGTGCGGGGGAAGGTACAGTCCCCACTGAATAATTTTCATCTTGTCTAGATTGGTGTTGTGAAAAGAGATGGGGATAAGATTCTTATGATTCAACAGTGAGTAATTGTTATCATGACTGATTGCAACTGTCACACCTGTAAAGGTAGAAGTTTTGTAACAAAAACAGGGGAGTAGTTAATTTTACAGTCCAGAAACAGAAGACCCTAGGTATATCAAGGGAGAAGAACATGAGCAGAATGCAGGACCTTATCCAGAGAAGCCTTCAGAGATGGAGGCAGAGAGGATGACATGGACAGAGAGAGCAACTGAGGACTCTAGACTCAGTGAAAAGAGAAAGACAGTGCTGGCAGCCAGGAGGCAGGCTTGCAGAATGTGCCTTTGGTTGTTTAAATTATTATATATTCCTGAGTGTTTTTCTTTTACCCTCCCCCCCCCAAAAAAAAAACAAAAACAAAACAGAGAGGGAATGGAACCAAATATTGTTGAATGATGATACACAGAGAGGATTTTAATCATTGCAACGAAACGGTGAGTGTTAAACTGATGTTCTCCCATGTAGACTATCACTCAATTCACAATAAAAACTTAAAAAAAGAAAAAGACAATAATAATGAAAAAAAATGTATCTAGAATATCACTGACATTAACACATTACAATGTTATTTTATTAAATTATTTTTCTTAAAATTGTAAACTTATGTTACAAGTAAGCATTTTTCTTTAAAAGTTGTTAGGTGTCATCGAGTTGGTTCTGACTCACATGTGCATATGAGTCATTACTATGTTTGAGGGTCTTTCTCTTTTTCGCTGACTCTCTACTAGGGTATACATGTACAAAAATTGAAAGAAAAAAACCAAAGAAACACAAAGATTCATTCATTTCTTCACAAAATGTTGCTTTAAGTGCCGTTGAGATGGTTCTGACTCAGTGACCCTGTGTAGGGTTTCTGAGGAGAGGCTGGTAAGATTGAACCACCAGCCTTGCAGTTCAAATGGACTTTACAGTCCAGTGCATTAACCAACATCACCACATCAGGACTCCAGTTCACAAAATAGTCTTTGATATTGTTGTTGTTGT
>NW_006408558.1:2519879-2527434 GCF_000296735.1 Chrysochloris asiatica | reverse complement strand
GAACTGCTGACCTTGAGGTTGGTAGCCTGACTCATAACCACTAATTCACAGACAATTTACTTCAACTGAGATCTTAAGTGTATAAATCAGTGGCATTAATAACACTCACCATGCTGTTTGCAAAGAGTGTGTTCCAATTCTTTGATCTCTGTATTCAGTCAGCTGTCTGACAGATTTCACCCCCCATAGGGAAGAAAAATGGTGCAGTGTCCCTTTAAATGGTTGCCACCAGGAGTGGTCATTACAAAAGGGTCCAGACTACAGCTAAACTATGTATCCCTATAGCTGTCAAGGCACCACCAAATCAACTCAACTCTGCAAACTGTACAACCCCAGTTGTCAACGAAATCCTTGGCGAACAAGGCGTCCATTACTCACCCTGGCATCAGACAGCTCTAGCAACATGGTTTTGTTTCCCACCAGCTGATTGGACTAAGAAACTGGGAGTGGTGGGTGGTTGTTGCACACTGATCATCGGTAGGCCAGCAGCCTTCCCTTTATTTGGCACTCCCCTGTTTCAGTGGTTTTACTGTTCAGCCAGATTTCAGAGTTCCAGATGAGTTTATTCCAATTGCTCTTTCCACCGTCACTGTTATTTTGATGGAAGACCTACTTCTATTGCTTGATATTTGCACTATTTCATGTGTTCTCTAATTTTGTAATTTCTATGAAAATTCTGGAGCTCTCATGTGCTACTTAAGGATAATAGAGTGGACCACAAGGTCGGCAGTTCAAACCTACCAGGCGCTCCTGAGATGAGGAGCTCCTCACTATGAGTCAGAAGTGACTTGATGGCATTGAACGACAACAACAACATGAAAATTATTTGGACTCATGGAAGAAAACTGCCCACACACATACCATGGGTAAATAAAAAAACATAACTTAATAAAACCAAGGAAAGATCCTTTTAGGGAACATTTAAATGTCATCATTTTTCCAACAGTTGTATTTCTGGGTAAAGTGAACATGAAGTCAGACTGAGTTCTAGAGTGTATACAATTCATGATCAATTACGACCAAACAAAAATCTTTAGTTTTATGCCCAGATAATTTTTAGCATTTTAAATAAATACAGCTTCTTGTTGTTAAGTGCCATCGAGCCTGTTTTGACTCATAGTGCCCCTGTAAAAGGGTTTCTGAAGAATTACTGGTGACTTTGAATTAGTGACCTTGTTGTTAGTAGTCTAGTACTTATCCTACAGCACTCAGTGATGCTGCATGTTGTGAGTAAAATTAGAAATAGCAGGAAAAAATTGGGGCTGTTTTCTGAAAAAATAGTTTAAAGATACGTTCTTCACATTGATAACTGATTGTTACCATACGCTCAACACATATTTGCATTAGCTGAGCTACAAATAGAGTCCTGATGTGGTGCTGAGGATAAGTGTAAGACTATATAAAGTCAGTTTGAATTGCAAGGTTTGTGGTTCAAACTCACCAGCAAGTCGTCAGAAACCCCATATAGGGTCTCTATGGGTTGGAACAAACGGATGGTACTTAACAACAACAACAACTATGGAGTCCTGGTGTGGTGCTGTGGGTTAATGTGCTAGACTGTAAGGTTGGTTTGTACAGCAAGCTCACCAGCCACTCCTCAGAAACCCTATACAGGGTCCCTATGGGTGGGAACCTACTCGATGGCACTTTTAGCAACAATAACAAGCTACAACAATAGCCAATGAGTTTTGCTGGGTGAAATTTGAATCACTGTCTGACTTCAAAAGTTTGATCTAAAGAAGGAGAAATGTTAGTTACCTCAGAAACCCAAGCCAAGTTTATGAATAAAATGGAATTTGTCTGTTGGCTCATTTGCATGAAAACTCCCACTAAGTTAATGATGAAAATTCATTATACTCAGTTTCTATCAGATCTTAATATCGTTATTACTAACTTAAAAATAAATTTTATGTATTTGTGTATTTATGTACATGAGTCTTTGTGTGGCACTGTGGGTTAATGTGCTGGACTGTAAAGTCGGTTTGAACTGCAAGGTCGGTGGTTCAAACTCACCAACCTCTCCTCAGAAACCCTATACAGGGTCAGTGAGTCAGAATCGATTTGACAGCACTTAACAACAACATTCATACCTTAACTTAAACACACTTAGCAATTTCATTCTTCTCAGTTAAAACCATTTATTCTTTGGACTTTGATAAAGTAACATGAAAATTGTTCAGAAGTAAATAAAGCTTTTGAAAAGCACAAGCAGGTTCAACCAAAAGACATCCTTCTAACAAATCCAACAGTACATACATAATTTCTTAATTAACTCTATACTCTGTATTAAGTTACAAAAACTTAGTGCCTGTTTATATGTAGTAGAATTAACACATAGTTTAGTTGTAGAAATTACATAAATACTTTTTGAATAACTTATTTAAAGCCACATGTTCTCAGGAATTCATCCTTTTTTTGTTTTGTTGTTTCAGTGAAGAGTTACTGTCTAACTTACTTTCAATTATTCCCATGACTACTTTAGGGATTGACCCCTGTGGTTTTCCATGTTGCCACTGAACGTTTAGGCACTAAATTGCCTGAATAATTGCATGAAAAGCATATACAACTCTTGAGAGAAGTAACCAAGGAAGTTAGATTAAATGTAAAGATAAATAAAGAAAATATAACAATAGCCTTCTGGAATTTCCAAACAATATCAATGTTCCCCTGTCTCCTCTAGGTTTGGATACACCTGGGTCATAGGGGCAGTGACCTGTGTCTATAGTGTTTGCTATTTTCAGATCCTCATTTAAACCTTAGTGTCAGAATAAGATGTCAGTGTTGCCTAGGAAGATATGCAAGAGACGAAGAGGTCAGGGTGCCAGGGGTGGGCAGGATGCTAGATGCAGCATCTTCGTCACCCTGGTTGTGAATAGTGAGGTCTGTTGGTGACAGCATACCTGGTAATGTGAGCTTGAGGTCCCTTGTTCTTCCTCACAGGCTTTGTGACTTTGGGCAATGCACTTAGCTACTCTAAGTCTTATTTTACTCTCTTTGACACACAAAAAATAATGGTCTTGCTTCTTAGAGTTGTTGCAAGAATAAAATGAAGTTATGCTTATAAATGTTCAGTGCAATGTTGGTTATAGAGTAAGCACTCAATAAATGGTAGCTATATATTTGCCTGCAGAGACATTATAAAGTATTTGTACATTTATTTAAAAGGAGTCTTGGTGGCACAATGATTAAGAGCTTAGCTGCTAACTGAAAGGTTAGCAGTTCAAACCCACCAGATGTTCTGCAAGAGAAAAGAGCTGGTGGTCCATTCCTGTAAAGATAACAGCTTAGAAACCCACATAGGGCAGTTCTACCCTGTCATCTAAGGTTGCCATGAGTTGAAATTAACTCAATGGCATACAACACGACCACCATATTTAGTCAAAGGCATATACACCCAAGGTTTAGCTCAACATGTTTTTTTGTGATTACTAGATGAAATAGATTTATTAGATGAAGGAACCAGCCAACAAATAACACTCAGTTGACCTTGGAGGAAACCTTAAGAAAATCCCACATGGATGAAATGTAGGGAAACATAACCAAGCTAACCATTATGTATAAATTCATGTTATTGGAAATTAAGAAAGAATTGTTGCTGGTATGGGATTTTGCAGTGTAGCTTAGATCTTACACATATTTTATATAGGAGCTATAGGTGCATGCACTTGCTATAGGTGGATGACCAAGTGAGTGGTTGAGAAAGACATTCCTGACTATTGTTTAATGGTCAGCAGAATCTATGACAATTGGGAGTCAAAAACTTTAATTGTCTGAGAAGTTTCCACAAAGATAATGTAGACCTATTTTCTGATCCATGGTCCTAATTTTCCTTTATCCATGGTTATTACTTGATCAACTTAGGCACTTAGAACTACTGACTCATGCAGATAATGGCCCTTTTACAAACACTATGTATTTATAATGAGAACCTCTTGGGATCTTTCTGGGTATTGTATGTGGTCCCAGAGAAAGGTATGAACAGCTGCTAATTTTCTAATTATTTTTTCATATCTATAAAGTACTAAGCATTTTTTTTCTGAGGAACTCATTAGCTAAAACATATAAATTGTGACAATGACAGAAACAAAGGACAGAAGGATTCACTCAGATTTATAGAAATAATTCTTGTACAATCAAGATTCACAACTCCTGAACCATGGCTTTCAAATCCACCCCCTGCTTGACTATTTTGGACCAAAGAAAACATATTTATAGTTATAACCTAGAACTCGAATGTTTCATAATGCCAAATGGATCTAAGTTACCTGTTCCCCCACCCCCAAATGGCTTATTTAAGCAGTTTCTGCCTATGACCAAAATTGAAAATATTTAAGTATTCCAAATAGGACTATGTGCTATTTTCACCCAATTTAGAGCAGGAAATGTTGGCAAGATTCTAAGACTCTTTTTGGACGATTTCCCACTGGCTTTCAAAGAGAGTGGATAAGCAGTATATGAATACCCAAACATTTGGATTTTTATCTTCACTAAATCCTTATAAAAACTTTAAAAATCCTGTCCACCACTCATTTATCTACACAATATATTTGGAAACAGCAGAGGAAAATCAATGAGGCATTGAGTTGGCAGGAGAGTGGAAGCCGAATTCAATGCCTGGCTTTGAAACACAGCACTGTTGCTGGTCTGCTGAGACAGTACACTGCAAGGGAAAACCTAAGGATAAGCCAGGAGAAAGTGCTGCCTTTGGTACTGGTGGAAAGGATAGGACTAACATTTGTGGATGAGAATCCCCAGAGGCACATCATTACTCATTTTGAACTCATTCATTTCGGTTGAATAAATGGAAGTCACACACACAAATGATGCCAAAGTCCAAGATTTACTATTGTTGTCGTTAGATGCTGACAAGTCAATTCCAACCCATAGCGACCCTGTATAGGGATTCCAAGGAGCAGCTGGTGAGCTTGAAGCTCAAACAGCTTTGCAATCTGACGCATTAGCCAGTAGTGCCACACCAGGACTCCAAGATTTACTATAGACATTCCATAATGTGTAGGTATCTATCAACATTATTTGGGGTGACTAGTAAGTCCTGGTGTTGTGCTGTGGGTTAGTGCACTGGACTGCAAGGTCAGTTTGAACTGCAAGATCCGTGGTTCAAGCTCACCAGCCACTCCTCAGGAACCCTATATAGGGTCATTGAGTCAGAACTGACTCGATTGCACTTAACAACACATATATAGTATATATAATATTGTATATACATATCTATTACATATATATACAGATCAAATAGAGCATATTCATTTACATTCATTTACAGACATACCTGTGGTGGTGGTTGTTGTTGTTGGTATGCCATGGAGTAGGTTCTGACTCATAGTGACCCTATACAGGGTTTCTGAGGCTGTAAATCTTTACGGGAGCAAAAAGCCTGATCTTTCTCCTGTGGGACAGCTAATATTTTTTAATTGCTGATCTTGAGATTAGCAGCCCGATTTATAACCACCATGCTACCTGTGAATTCAGTAAATTAATCTATGAATACAGATACATTTACATATTTGCTGTTGTTAGCTACCATGGGTCAGTAGTGACCTTGTGCACAATAGAACAAAACAATGCCCCATCCTGCACCATCCTCATAATCACGCATGAGCCGAGTGCTACTGCCACTGTGTCAATCTACTTCATTGGGGGGGCGGATCTTCCTCTTTTTCAATGACCCTCATTTTTCCTAGCATGATGTCCTTCTCCAGGGACTGGTCCCTCCTGACAATATGTCCAAAGTATGAGAAACAAAGTCTCCCATCCTGGTTTCCCAGAAGCATTCAGTTTGTACATCTTCCAACACAGATTTGTTAGCTCTTCTAACGGTCATGTTGTTGTTGTTAGGTGCCATCAAGTTGGTACCGACTCTCATAGTGACCTTATGCACAGCAGAACAAAACACTGCCTGATCCTGGGCCAACCTCACAATTGTTGCCATGTTTGAGACCATAGATGATGCCACTTTGCTAATCCATTTTACTGGGGGTCTTCCTCTTTTCCTCTGACCCTCCACCTTACCAAACATGATATCCTTCTCCAGCAACTGGTCCCTCCTGAGAATATAGCTGAAATATGAGATGAAGTTTCGCTATCCTGGCCTCCAAGTAGCACTCTGGCTGCACTTCTTCCAACACAGATCTGTTGGTTCTTTTGGCAGCCATGGCGCTTTCAATATTCTCCTCCAAACACCATAACTCAAAAGCATCAATTCTTCTACGGTCTTCCTTATTGACTGTCCAGCTTTCACATGCATATGAGGTTATTGAAAATACCATGGCTTGGGTCAGGCACACCTTAGTCTTCAAGCTGACATCTTTGTTCTTCAACACTTTAAAGAGGTCTTGTGTAGCAGATTTGCCTAATGCAATACGTCATTTGATTTCTTGACTGCTGCTTCCGTGAGTGTTGATGGTTGATCTGAGCAAAATGAAGTCTTTGACAGCTTCAATCTTTTTTCCATTTATCATGATTTTATTTATTGGTCCAGTGGTGAGGATTTTTGTTTGCTTTTCACTGAAGTGTAATCCATACCGAAAGCTGTGATCTTTGATCTTCATCAGTAAACATTTTTAGCCCTCTTCATTTTCAGCAAACAAGGTTGTATTATCTGCATGTCACAGGTTGTTAATGAGTCTTTGTCCAATCCTGTTGCCATGTTCTTCTTCATGTAATCAAGTTTCTCAGATTATTTGCTCAGCATATAGATTGGATAAATATGGATAAAGATACAAACCTGGTGCACACCTTTCTTGATTTTAAATAATTCAGTGTCCCTTTGTTCTATTCAAACAACTGCCTCTTGGTCTATGTACTTTTGCCTCATGAGCACAATTACGTGTTATGGAACACCTATTCTTCATTATGTTATCTATAGTTTGTCATGATCCACACAGTCAAAAGTCTTGCCATAATAAAAAAAAAGCACAAGTAAACATCTTTCTGATAGTCTCTGCTTATCTAAGACCCATCTGATGTCAGCAATGATATCCCTCATTCCCTGTCCTCTTCTAAACTCAGCTTAAAGTTCTGACAGTTCCCTGTCAATGTACTGTTGTAGCTGTTTTTGAATTATCTGTAGCAAAAGTTTACTTTCATGTGATGTTAGTATTGTCCTATGATTTCTGCATTCCACTGAATCACTTCATTTTTGAATGGGCACAAATATAGTTCTCTTCCAGTCAGTTGGCTAGGTAGCTGTCTTCCAAAATTCTTGGCATAGTTGAAATATATCAGTTTGTATTCCATCAATTCCTGGAGCCTTTTTGTTTGCCAGTGCCTTCACTGAACCTTGGATTCCTTCCTTCAATACCATTGACTATTGATCATATACTACTTCTTGAAAAGCTCAGTTGAAGCATGTACACCACAGGTGGCCCTGCCGGCATTCAAACACCAGTGGTATAACTTCCAGCATCAGCATCACAGCAGCATGGGAACCCTACAGTGCAACAGACTGGCAGATGAGTGGTGGATGTATACACATTTACATACTTATACATATGACTTCTGGTGTGGTGGTGTAGGACAAGCACTGGACTGCTAA
>NW_006408558.1:2505014-2519322 GCF_000296735.1 Chrysochloris asiatica | reverse complement strand
TCTATCTATCTATCTATCTATCTATCTATATAAAACGAGAGACAGAAAGAGGCAGAAAGACAAGTGAGAGAGAGACCGAGAGAGAGTTAAAAAAATAGACAGGAGAAGAGCAGAGAGTGGGACCCTACCCAGAGAAGCAGTGATGCCTGAGACGGAAGCGGAGACAATGACGTGGAGAGATGGAGTAGCTGGGGACTTTAGATCCAGAGAGGGAGAGGGGCTGTGTGCTGATGACTCGGGGGCTGGCTTGCAGGGTATACCATTTGGTTGGTTGATGATACATGGAGGGGATTGTTACCATGGCAATGAGATGATATATGATAGAATGAATGTAAAACTAATGTTCTCCCATGTAAACTATCACATAATTTACAATAAAACATTAAAAAAGAATAGAGACAGAGAGGGCAGACATGAATTCTGTTTTGAATGGTATCTATACTGTCCTTCTATCTATTAGATGAAATAAAAATCTTTTTATATACATAAATACGTAAAAGTCAGCAAAAAATGAAAGACCATCAATAAGATGGATTGAAGAAGTGGCTGCAACAATGACGTTAAATACAGCGATTATTGTGACGATGGTGTAGCACTGCGTACTGTTTTATTCTATTGTTCCTATGTCACTATGGGTCAGAACCTATTTTATGACAGCAACAACAACAGGTAAATATCTTGATATAAAATAAGAGTCTAGAACAGTGACACCAGAGATGGAGGCAGAGATGAGAACTTGTAGAGAGGGAGTAGCTGAGGACTCTGGACTCATGGAAAGAGAAGGACTGGGTGCTAGTGGCCAGGAGGCAGGCTTTCAGAATGTGCCCTTTGGTTGTTTAAATTATTATATATTCCTGAGTGTTTTTTGTGTACATCCCTCCCCCCAAAAAAGAACAACAACCAAAAAACCCCAGAGGGAATGGAAGCAAATACTGTTGAATGATGATATACAGAGGAGATTGCAATCATTGCAAAGAAACAATGGTGTAAAGCTGATGTTCTCTCATGTAAACTATCACTCAGTTCACAATAAAAAAAAAATGTGAAAAAAAAATATGTAAAACTTTTAATAGCATTTGACATATAGTAGAAATCAATATTGGCTGTCATAAAAAAAAGTCTATAATCTTAGATTTTGCTTTATCCAAAAGCAGTTGTTGTTGTGTGCTGTGGAGTTGGTTCTGACTCATAGCGACCCTGTACAGGGTTTCTGAGGCTGTAAATCTGTACGGGAGCAGAAAGCCTCATCAGCTGATGAGATAATTCACATGCTGATTATTTTTTTGTAAATCCTAGAATTTAAGTTCATCAGCCACTCCTTGGAAACCTTATATAGGGTTGGTATGGGTTGGAACCAACTTAACAGAAATTAACAACAACAACAATGCCACAAAAATTCCACTCATCTGTCAGTGTGTTGGACTGTGGTGACCTGCTTATTGCTGTGATTCTGGAAGCTATGCCACCAGCATTTTTAATACCAGCAGTCTCATCATCCATGGTGGACAGGTTTTAGTGCAGCTTCCAGATAAAGACAGAACAAAAGAAGAAGAGGCAGATTACTTCTGAACATTTTGCCACTGAAAATCTTACGGCTAGCAATTGAACATTGTCAGAGATAGTGCCAGAAGATGAGCCCCTCAGGTTGGAAGCTACTCAAAATAAAACTGGGAAGAACTTCATCCTGAAAATAGAATTGACCACGATGACATGAAAGGAATGCAGCTTTCAGGATCTTCATTTGCTGATGGGGCCCAATTAAAAATCAGGAGAAATGACTGAAAACACCCATTAATAATCAGAATATGGGATGTATGAAGTATGAATCTAGGAAAATTGAAAGTTGTCAAAAATGAAATGGAATACATAGAGATCAACATTCTAGGCATTGATGAGCTGAAATGGGCTGGGATTGGCCATTTTGACTCTGACAATCATATGGTTTATTATGCATGGAATGACAGATTCAAGAGGAATGATGTCTCATTTATCATCAAAGAGAACATCTCAAAATCTGTTTTGAAGTACACTGCTATTTGTGATAAAATAATATCCATATACACACAAGGAAGACCAGTTAATACCACTATTATTCAAATTTATGCACCAACCACTAAAGCCAATGATGATGATATTTCAGAATTCTACCAACTTCTTCAATATGAAATTGATCAAACATGCAATCAAGATGTATTGATAGTTTCTAATGATTGAGAAACAAAGGTTGGGAACAAAGGGGAAGGATCAGTAGTTGGAAAATATGGCCTTAGTAACAGAATATATGTTGCAGATTTCACTATAGGATTTTCCAAGACCAATGACCTATTCATTGCAAGTATATGTTTTCAACAACATAAAAGGCAAGTATACACATATACCTCACCAGATGTAATACTCAGAAACCAAATTGACTACATCTGTGAGAAGAGATGGTGGAAAACCTCAATATCACCAGCCAATAGAAGGCCAGAGTCTGACTGTGGAACAGATCAATTGCTCATATGCTGAACCTGAAGCTGGAGAAAATTAAAACAAGGCCAAGAAAGCCAAAATATGACCTTTAACATATACCACTTAAATTTAGAAACCATCTCAAAAATAGATTTGATGCATTAGACACTAATGACCAAAGATCAGAAGATGTGTGATGACAATAAGAACATCATACAGGATGAATACAAAGATTATTAACAAGACAGGAAGGAAAGAAAAGACCAAAGTAGATGTCAAAAGAGACTCCCAAACTTGCTTTCCAGCATAGAGACGCTAGTACAAATGGAAAAAATAAGGAAGTAACAGAAAAATTCACCGGGGATCTCAAGAACACAGAGTTAAATATTATGATGAAATCTGCATGGACTTGGAATTAGAAAACCAAAAGGGAAGACCATACTTAGAATTTCTGAAGCTGAAAGAACTGAAGAAAAGTTTAAGCCTCAACTTGCAATATTGAAGGTTTCTACGGGCAAAATATTGAATGATATAAAAAACATCAAAAGAAAATGGAAGGAATACAGAGAATCACTGTACCAAAAAGAACTGGTGGATGATCAACCATTTCAATAGGTAGGTTATAATAAAGAACTGATGGTATTGAGGAAGAAGTCCAAACTACACTGAAGGGTCCAGAAGTTGACAGAATACAAATTGAAATCATTCAACAAACTGATGTAGCACTGAAGATGTTCACTCATCTATACCAAGAAGTTTGGAAGACAGCTATCAAGCCAATTTACTGGAAGAGATCCATATCTGTGCCCATTCCAAAGAAAGGTGACTCAATGGGATGTGTAAATCATCAGACAATATCATTGATATCACATGCCATTATATTTTGCTGAAGATAATTAAAAAATGGCTGCAACAGAACATTGACAGGAACTGCCAGAAATTCAAGCTGGATTCAGAGGATGTGAAACTAGGGATATCATTGTTGATGTCAGATGGATCTTGGCTGAATGAGGACTACTAGAAAGATATTTACTTTTCTTCATTGACGAACTATAGATAACATAATGAAGAATAAGTATTTCAGAACACTTAACTGTGGTCATTAGGGACCTGTACATAGACCAAGAGGCAGTCGTTTGAACAGAACAAGAGGCTACTGATTGGTTTAAAATTAGGAAAGGTGTGCACCAGGGTTGTACCCTTTCACCATATTTACTCAATCTGTATACTGAACAAATAATCTGAGAAGCCGGATGATATGAAGAAGAACATGGCATCAGAATTGGAGGAAGACTCATTAACAACCTGCTATATGCAGGTGATCCAACCTGGATTGCTGAAATTAAGAGGACTTAAAATACTGATAAAGGATACCGACTAGAGTCTTCAGTAAATATTGTAACTCAATGTAAGGAAAACAAAAGAAATCCTCAAAACTGGACCATAATCATGGAGAAAAGATTGAAGTTGTCAAAGATTTCATTTTGCTTGGATCCACAGTCAACACTCACGGAAGCAGCAGTCAAGAAATGATATTAACATATCTAAGTCAATTAGGCAGATCTGCTGCATAAGATCTCTTTTTAGTGTTCAAGAGCAAAGGTACCAGTTTGAGGACTAAAGTGCGTCTGACCCAAGCAATGTTATTTTAAATCTCCCCATATGCGTATGAAAGTTGGACAATGACAATGGATGACCACAGAAAAATTGCTGCATTTGAATTATGGTGTTGGAGAAGAATATTGAAAGTACCTTGGACTGCCAGAAAAACAAATAAGTCTATGTTGGAAGATGTACACCCAGAATGTTCCATAGAAGTCGGGATAGTGAGACTTTGTCTCTCGTACTTTGGACATGTTATCAGAAGGGACTAATCCTTGGAGAAGAATATTGTGTTTAGGGAAATGGAAGGTAAGTGAAACAGAGGAAGACGCCCAATGAGATGGGTTTGCACAGTGGCAGAGGCAGTGGACTCAAGTGTAACAATTGTGAGATGGCACGGGATTCGGTAGTGTTTTGTTCTGTGGTATATAAAGTCTCTATGAGTTGGAACCAACTTGACAGCATCTAATAACAGCAACGTGATATTAAAAACATCTATATCTTTTTTTAGGCAAAAAATAAAGATCTCTAAAATATTCAGATCGAAATACACTATTGCTAATTATACTTGCTAAATTATGCTTATATGTACAATTCTCAAAATTCCACTTTCTGCTATTTACAGATACCACAGTGACACTTTAGATAAATAAATAAATTTTTTAAATTCATTCAACAATTATTTGTTGCAAAAACTCAAGTCCAGTATACAAAGCAGAGAAAGATTTGTGCTTTGCTAGAGAGGACACCTCAGTGGGAGAGAAAGAACGTGAACACATCGATAGATAACATAATTTCATCTACAGATAAATTCTATGAAGAAAGTAAAATTGGCTACTGTATTAGAGACTGGCTGGTTGGCAAGGAAAACTCTTAGGAAAGGTTGAGAGAAGATCTCTCTGAGAATATGGCGTTTAAACTGAAATTTGGATTCTAATGAGGAGCCAACCTCTGAAGATCACGGAAATTTACAAAGGTGGAATCTGAGTCTGGAATGGATTTCACGGATGTAAAAAGCAAACATTTTATTAGAACACCTTTCCCAGAACTGAAATATTTCTCGACTCACTGTGCCATCTTCCCCACATGTCCTTAATCTAATTCTAATCTCTGAGGTTAGCAGTTCAAACCCACGAGCTGCTCCTCAGAAATCCTATACTGGATCAATATGAGTTAGTATCAGCACTTAACAACAGCAATCTCCAGGAGTCCTAGAGATCAGACTTGAGTAACTGTGTAGATTCCAGTCCAGACTATAAGACTTCAGGAACTCCTCTCTGTTACAAGGTCACTGTATCAGGGATTGTGCAGTAAATATCAAATTTCTTTTCTTGTCTTCTTGAAAATGCAGTAGACCATAGTTTCCAGTTTCCTCAGCAATTAGTTGTTGCCATTTGACTGATTTATAGTTATAAGGATGTGAATGAAAGTGATTAGTTTCCACACATAAGCCTCTTTCGCCTTTTTCCATCTGCTAGAAAATTCAGAGAACTTCAAGATCATCACAGAGGGTGGAACCACAGGATAGACAGTCCCTAAATAGTCATATGGGAGGTGACCTGCTAATCAGGAATATTTATTTTGGAGTATGCATGAGTGAAAAATACACTTCTCTTTTGTTAAATCATTGAGACTCTGAGGGCAGAGGCTGTTTTTTTTGAGAAACAGCTGGTATTAACATCAGCTAAACTAATATGACTAGTAAAATTTCTTATTTTATGTAAAAGCTGCACACTTCACTCTGTATTTTCTGTGCTTTCAAGACTAAATATAAAGATGGTTACCACACAGCCTTTAGATAGATAGACACAGATGGCTAGTATGAGCTCAAAAATCTAGATGGGAATGGTTACACAGAGAACCTTCAAACTATTGTTTTTGTTAAGTACTGTTGACTTGGCTCCAACTCACAGTGGCTCTGTATATGGTTTCTGAGGTGTAAAAGCTAGTGGGTTTGAACCACTCACTTTGTGGTTCACAGGGCAGTACTTATCTTGCAGCACCACACCTGGCCTCCTAAGTAACAAAAAAATGGGGAAAAGTAGAAAGTGAGACTTCAGCTCAGAAGCCCTGGGTAATGCACACAGTTAAGTCCTCATCTACTAACCTAAATGCCAGTGTTTCCAAATCACCAGGTAGTGCCTCAGGAGAAAACTTGTGATCTTGAGTCAGAGTCTACTTGACTATCATTCACTTAGCATGCATTCATTTCTTTTAAACGATCCAATACATATCAGACCAAACATATCAATATCTGTTCATCTCAGTGATAGGAGCATAGGTATTTGTTACATTGCTTTTTGGTTTTTTATTTTAAACAAATATAAGTTAAAATAATTGTGACTAGATAAACAACAGGACTAGCTGGAAAACAAGAAATAATGAGAAACAGAGACAAAGAAAGTAATAGAAACAAAGAAAGAAAAGCAATTTACTGCTAGAAATATTATAAGTAATAAACCTGTACCTTCCCTGTGGCAGTTTTATTTTATCCTTTGGCCTCTTAAAGCACAACCTGGAGAATGAAATGCTCATCTGTGAGGAGACTCCCATGAGGGTGGAGAAGGGGGTAAGTCTTTTAAGTGACAGGTTGTTGTGGGGGAGGTGACATCTCGTGAACAAGCCTCCTTAGTTGTGTGTGCTCCCCAAGGTCAGAGCAGCTGGGCTGTTGTTGGGATGTTTAGCAGAAGTTAACTTGGCAGTACTGTAAAAGACAGTCCTTTTGGTTGGTGAATATATTCTGCAGAACTCACACATGCCTGCTCAGGTCTTTTTCTTTCAGGCTTGTGAAGGTCAGCAGAACGGGCGAGTATAGTCCATCTCCTCATACCCATCAACTTGGAAAAACACAGCAAGTATGGTTGTCAAAAATTTCCTCAGAGAACAACTGAGTCCTAACATAAGCAACAAATTGTCTTCTCCTCAGCAAATAATCATGGATAAAATGTCCATCTAAAATGTTTAAATTCCCAGATAATTTGGAACTTGGGTCTTACTTGTCTATTTTATCTTTTTCTTTTTCTTCCAAAGTATCCTTGTTCCTATTGTCTACTCCCATTTCCAAGCAGCAAACAAAGACTTGATCTGATTCCTTGAATAATGAAGTAATATTTCCAGCTCTACCACTAGGTCTGCAACTTAGGAATTTCCTTGAACGAACTGAACTGCAGTTGTTCCATCTATCAAAAAGATCTAGTTATACACATAGAGCCCTAGTTTGATGCTATGGGTTAAATGCACTGGACTGCAAGGTAGGTTTGAACTGCAAGCCAGTAACTCCTCAGAAACCCTATACAGAGTTCTGGGAGTCAGAACCAACTCGATGACACTCTAACAACAATCATATATGCATTTGTTATCAATGTTATGTATTATTACGTATCATTAGTTGCAGAAATTAATATATATATTATTCAAACTCACCAACCGCTCCTCAGAAACAGGGACACTATGAGTCAAAACCAACTTGACGGCGCTTAACAACAGCATAATTCTGATTTTTATATATAAGAGTCCTGTTGTGGCACAGTCCAGGATAAGCACTGGACTGCTAACCAGAAGGTTGACAGTTCAAACCCACCAGTCATTCCTCGGAAGCTATATACCGCATACCTATGAGTCATAACTGATTCAACAGTACTTAAACAACAACATTCTTATATATGAGAGTAAGTAAAAAAGTATTACTGCAAAATCATATTTATTAAACCTTTATTAAATAAAAATATTCAAATGTGAAGTTATTGTTTCTCAACATACTCTCCATCTAGGCCTATATACTTCAGAAAGTGGTGTTTCCTTTTCTGTAAGCCCTCCTAAAGAATTATACCCTGTTTGATTTATACCAAGTCAAAAATGACAGTTTGGGCATCCTCGGACTCAAATCACATTCCTTTTCAATGCTCTTTGATGTTAGGAGGTATAAAGGGCAAGGTCAGGGCTGTAGGGTGGTTGGGGTAGGATTTCCCTGTGAAATTCTCTTAGGACAGTCCTGGTTAGTCTAGAAGAATGAGCAGGTACATTGTTGTGACAGAAAAAAGTTCTCAACACAACTTTCTTGGCCATTTTCTCACCAATGTGGTTTTCAATTTTCTTAACATTTCTTCATGATAAGGCCCTGTGTTTGAGAAAATGTATCAAAACTATCACTTTAAAATCTAAAAACAAGAAAAAATAGCTGCCAGAACATTTTGAGCTTCCCTGTTCATCTTGGTCTTAACTGAGCAGTACATCCCTTCTGAAGTCACTGTTTTGAATGGAGTTTTTTTTGTTTTTGTTTTTGTTTTTTTAAGGCACTGTAACAAGACTTAGATAAATGTATTACTGAGACAGCTTGTCTGCAGCCATCCTTACGCTGGTCACAGAGACACGTTGAAACACGTCCTGTTTGTAATAAGCCCATGGTAGCATAGTGGTTACGAGTCAGGCTACTAACCTCAAGGCCAATGGTTTGAAACTACTGGTGCTTCTGCGGGAGAAAGATGAGACTTTCTGCTCCCATATAGATTTACAGCCTTGGAAACCCTACAAAGGGTCACTATGGGTTGGAACTGACTCGACAGCACTTAACAACAACAACAACAACAACAATATATATGAACTGGAACCCTAGTAACAAGATGTCTTATTTGTGTATAATTCGTATATAATTATGTTATTAATTGTGAGGGTACTTTTAACATCATTTATCAGAAACTTCTTAGAAATAAAGAAAAATCATATTGTGAGCAAAAGAATCAGAATGTGTTGTGAAGTATGGTAAGAGAAATTTTGATAAGAAATACAATTTAACATTGACTAAAACAACATTGAATATTCTCAAAAATATTTTTAAGCATCTTGGAAGCTTGAATAATAATAAAATCAATAGAGTTGTGGCTAAAACAGTCTCTGAAACCATTCCCTAGGGTCCAATGTTGGTCCTGCATTTATTTGGTATGTGATCTTGAATGCTTTATTCCATTACACCATCCTTCCATTTTTTTCCATACAGTTGCTGTGAGATTACAAATATGGAATATTTGGAACAGTGTCTGGCACATACATATTGTGGTAGTCTACTTGATGTGTCACTTTGGCTAGGTTATAGTACTGCGTGTTATAAATAAGTCAGTGCTCAGATACTAAAAAAAAAGGTTAGGGGTTTGAACCTACTCAGAGTCACCTTGGAAGAAAAGCTAGTTGATCTGCTTTCAATAGTTCACAGCCCATGAAAACCCTATGGAGCGCATTTCTGTTCTGAAACACAAGGAGTTGTCATGCGTCAAGACTGTCTCAATGGTAACTGGTTGGAGTTACTCAGTCAAACACTAATGTAGGTATTGAATTAAAGTCTGCAATCATATGATTTGAAAGAAGGGAAATTATCCAAGATAGGCTTGGTGAGCCTGATTCAATCAGAAAAAGTCCTAAATCAGAGCTGAGTCTTCCTGAAGAAGAAATTCCCTCAGTGGTTTACAGCTTCCATCTACGCTCAAGAATCCCAGCCTGCCCTTGGTGACAGCTTGCCTGTGCATTCCAGACTAGTCTCGCCAGACCCCACAATCACATAAGCAAATTCCTTGCAAAAACTCTTTGATATAACTACCCGTTGCCGATGAATTGATTTTAACCCATAGAGATTCTATGTAGGGTTTTGCACGCTACACAACACTATAATTCAAATACATCAATTCTCCTACTGTATTCTACAGTCTTCCTTATTCATTGTCCAACTTTTACATGTATGTGAAGTTATTGAAAATGCCATGGCTTGACTTAAAGACAATTTAGTCCTCAAACTGACATCTTTTCTCTTGAACGCTTTGAAAAGGTCTTTTGCAGCAGTTTTGCCTAATTCAATAAGTCATTTGATTTATCTGCTGCTTTCATGAGTGTTGTTTGTGAGTACAAGCAAAATGAAGTCTTTGACAACTTCAATCTTTTCTTCATTTTTTTGTTGTTAAGTGTCATCAAGTTGATTCTGATGAAACGTGTACAGGGATTCCAAGGAGCTGGTAAATTTGAACTGCTAACCTTGCCATTCAAACCGACCTTGAGGTCAAGTGCTTATCCTTAGGCACCACAAGAGAACATCGTGGTGCTATTTATTGGTCTGATGGTGACGATTTTTGTTTTCTTTACGTTAATGTGCAATCAAGTATTTCAAGTCCTCTTCTTTCAGCAAACAAGGTTATGTCATCTGCAAATTCCAGGTTGTAAAGGAGTCTTCCTCTAATTCTGATGCCACATTCTTCTTCAAATAATCCAGTTTCTCAGATTATTTGCTCAGCAAACAGATTGAATAAGTATGCTGAAAGGATTCAACCCTGGAACCCACTTTTTTTATTTTAAAGCATTCAGTCTCCACTTGTTCTGATAGAACAACTGCTTATTGGACTATGTACAAGTTCCTCATACGCACAGTTAAGTGTTCTGGAATACTCATTTTCTGTAATGTGGTCCATAGCTTGTCATGATCCACACAATTGAAAATCTTTGCATAGCCAATAAAGTACAGGTAAACATTTTTTTTCTTGTATTCTCTACTTTCAGACAAGATCCATATGATGTCAGCAATTATAACCCTCGTTACACATCCTCATCTGAATCTGGCTTGAAACTCTGGCAGTTCCTTGTTGATATAATGTTGCAATTGTTTTTAAAGGAACTTAAGCAAAATTTCACTTGCTTATTAATTATATTGTCCAATGATTTCTGCATTCCTTTGGAATGGACACAAACATGGATCTCTTTCAGTCAGTCGGCCAGGTAGTCCTGCAAATTTCTTGACATAGATGACTAAGTGCTTCCAGTGTTGCATCAGTTTGTTGAAATATTTCGTTTTGCATTCCATCAATTCACGGAGACTTGCTCTTTGCCAGTGTCTTCAGTGGAGCCTGAACGTCTTCCTTCAGTACCATTGGCTCTTGATTATATGAACATCGATCATTTCTTTTTGGTACAATGACTCTGTGTATTCCTTCCATCTTCTTTTGATGCTTTTTGGGTCATTCAATAATTTGCCCATAGAATCTTTCAACACTGCAAGTGAAGTTTTTCTTCAGTTCTTTCAGCTATAGAAATCCTGAGTGTGTTCTTCCCTTTTGGTTTTCTAACTCCTGGTCTTTGCATGTTTCATTACAATACTGGGTCTTCTTGAGCTGGCTCTTGAAATTTTCTGTTCAGCTCTTTTCTGTCCTCATTTTTTCCAGTTGCTTTGGCTTCTCTATCTTCAAGAGCATGTTTCTGAGTCACCTCTGACATCCATTTTGGTCTATTGTCTTTTAAATGACTTTTTGTTGTCTTCATGTATGATGTTCCTAATGTCATCCTACAACTCTTTTGGTTTTCAGTCATTAGTGTCCAATGGATCAAATCTATTCTTGAGATGGTCTCTAAATTCATTCAAGGTCATATTTTGGCTTTCTTGGACTTGTTTTAATTTAATTTAGCTTTAGCCTGAACTTGCGCATGAGCAATTAATGTTCTGTTCTCCAGTGGTCCTCTGGCCTTGTTTTGGCTGATGATTTTGAATTTCTCCACCTTCTCTTCGCATAGATGTTTTCTATTTGATTTCCATGTATTCCATCTGGTTAGGTCCATGTGTATAATCACCTTTCATGTTGTTGAGTAAAGGTATTTGTAGTAAATAAATTGTTGGTCTTGGAAAATTCTATCATGTGAACGCCAGCATTATTTCTGTCCCTAGGATTATATTTTTTAACTGTTGATCCTTTCTCTTTATTTCCAACTTTTGCATTCCAATCATGAGTAATTATCAGTGTATCTCAATTGGATGTTTGATCAATTTTAGACTTAGAATGTTGGTAGAGTTCTTCAGCTTCATCATCACTGGCTTTAGTGGTGAGTGGGCAAATTTGAATAATAGTGGTATTAATTAGTCTTCCTTGTAGGTATGTGGATATTATTCCATCACAGACAGCACTGTGCTTCAAGAAAGGTCTTGAGATGCTCTTTCATGACAATGAAAGTGATGCCATTCCTCTTTAGTTTGTTTCCAGGCATAGAAAGCCATGATTGTCTGATTCAAAGTGGCCAATACTAGTCCATTTCAGTTAACTGTTGATTTGGATATCAATCTTTATGCATTCCATTTCATTTTTTACAACTTCCTGCTTTCATAGATTCATATTCTATATATTCCAGGTTCTGATTATTACTGGATGTTTGCAGCTGTTTTTACCCTATTTTGAGTTGGCCATGTCAGCAAATAAACATCCTGAAAACGGCTCCATTCAAGTCCTATGGTCAATTCTACTTTGAGGAGGGAGCTCTTTCCCAGTCCTATTTTGAGTGCCTTCCAACCTGAGGGTCTCATCTTCTGGTATTATATTTGGCAATGTTCTTCTGCTATTCATATAGTTTTCAGTGTCTAAGCATTCAAAAGTGATCAATCTCTCTTTCTTTCTTGTCTGTCTAAGTTTGGATGTTCTGCTGAAATCTGTCCACCATAGGTGACCCTTCTTGTATTTAAAATATCCAGGGCATAGCTTCTAGCATCACAGAAACATGCAAACCACCACAAAACAACAAACTGACAGATGAGTGCTGACCATGGTACATACAGTACTATAAATACAGTACCAAAAATAAGTCAGAATTATTTCAGGCTAGAGGTTGACTTCTGTTGACAGAGAAAGAATATAGCCAGAAGTATCCTCAGAAAGAGGGAGACATTCAAAAACATTTGAAGGTTGGAAAGTTCCTAGGTAATGAGTGAAGTCAATGACACAATTCCTAAATTCTTATTTCACCACGATGGGAGGGCCTCATGTCTTCAGTCAATCTGGATTCATTCTTCCCAGCCAGAAAAACACCCTCTTAAGACAAAGAATTGTTCTTTACTCTCTCTCAGAAGTCTTCTGTTACTTTATAAAATAGTGGCACAGTTTTCAAAAAAAAATTACAAAACATCCGTTTATTTTTCCATTTTCCATAACTGATTTAATTCCTAAGACTTGAAATGATTGAGAAGAAAGAGTTATATATTACCCTGCTGCTGTTCAGTGGATTCAAACTCATGGTGAGCCCATGTGTGTCTACGTAGAACAGTTCTCAATAGGGGTTTCAATAACCAATTTTTCAGATGTACGTCACCAAGTCTTTCTTCCAAGGTACCTCTGGGTGAACTCAAACATCCAACTTGTTAGAATACTTAGTTAGCAGCTGAACACATTAGCTGTTTGCTCTACCCATAGACTCGAATCCCATTTTACTCCTGACAAAGATAACTAGTTGATCATGACTGGGGGTTGGGTTGTGAGGTATCTTAGTCTTTCTTATAACTTCAAATATGAGCGCAAATAACCCTGGGGTTCACTGTTGTTGTTGTTGTCAAGTAGCTTAGTCATTACAAATCGAACTGCGAACCTCACAGTCAGCAGTTCAAAACTACCAGCTGTTCCATGGGAGAAAGATGAGGCTTTCTGTTCCCGTAAAGATCATAGCCTCAGAAACCCTGTACAGGGTCGCTATGAATCGGAACTGACTCCATGGCACATCATAACAACAACAACATATTTCCACACATTTTTTAAAGCCCCTTCCCACACACAAACACATACTCACACATATATGCATATATATGTGTAAATGTATATGTGTGTTGTTGATAAGAACAATTGAGTTGATTCCAACTCATAGCAACCTTCAGGTTGGCAGTCCAGTGCTTATCCTACAACACCATACCAGGAATCCTATGCTATTATTGTTGTTAAGTGCCATCAAGTCAGTCCTGACTCAAAGCAATCCTGTATAGGGTTTCCAAGGAGTGGCAGGTGAGTTTGAACTGTCTACCCTGCAATTCAAACCGACCTTGCAGTCTAGTGCATTAACCCATAGTGCAACACCAGGACTCCAGGACTCCTATTGTTGGGGACCTGCCTCAACAGGGGAGTTTGGTTCACAAAGTAGGGAGATCTGGTGGTGACAGAGATAGAAAAAGAATACACACAAAGATGAGACGAGAGAGACAAAGAGACACCCCGAAACTAGAGTGGATGCAAGACTGGCGGGCAGATCCTGGATTGCAGACATCATGGCCCCTGCAGGCAGTAATGCACACAGGGTTCAACCTGCGCCCTTCTTTTATTTTAGGGAGGGATTTTACACAAAGGAATAAGGGGATTATTAAAACAGGGTACAGAAGTGAAATGTGGTTAATCGTTCAAAACAGGATACAATGATTTACAGGAACAAATTCTAAAACATACATCACAAATTGTCTTAATAATCTAACATCCTTAATTTTCCA
>NW_006408558.1:2503685-2504674 GCF_000296735.1 Chrysochloris asiatica | reverse complement strand
CTTTGGAACTTTTTACAGCCTTGGCTTTAGGAGGGGCTTTTGTTTTAATATTTGTCCATGGGTATCAAGGGCTCATGTATTAAGTTAATATGAAACATAACCGAATAACTTGATAAAGAACAGTTTTGCCATGCTTGCCAGGTGACCAGAGTTTGTTCCTCAGAGAGATTTGTTCCCAGAACCTTACGCACTGCCAACACAGTGGAGACATTAAGAGAGGTACATAAGAAACCATTTCTCAGAAGCTACAATTACTGGAGTTCGAAGCATAGAATGAATAATAGGACCAAAGAAAATTATACAGAGCTAGCCCAACAGTGAGTTCGTAAAAGCCAATGAACCCAGGACGTCTGGAGGTCACTTCCTTGGGCCCTCAGGGTCCCTGGCTAGCCATCTTGAGTGGGGCCATCGTGTAGGATTTTCGTCCATGACACAGGGCCTCAACATCTCAGTGATTGCGTTCTCCAACATCCTATGTCTATATATGTTGTTGCTGTTGTTAAATGATATAAAGACAATTCCTACTCAGTGACCCTATACAGGGTTTCTGAGGAGCAGCTGGTGGGGGTTAATCTCCAACTTTGTGTTCAGGGCTTATCCTACATCGCCATACCAGGAGCATATCTACATATATATCAAGAGAGAGAGTGGTTAAGTGACCAGCTGCTAATTAAAAGGTCCACAGTTCAAACCTACCAGCTGCTCCCTGGGAGAAAACGTGGCAGTCTACTTTTTAAAGATTACCCACTGCCATCAAGTCACCTCTGACTCATAGCAATTGTACATAGGACTTCTAAGACTGTAAATCTGTACAGGAGCAGACAGCCTCATCTCTCTGCCATCTTTCTTCCACTGGACTGCTGATATTGCAGCTAGCAGCTGAACACCCAACACACAGCATCGATTACAGTCTTAAAAACCTTATAAGTCAGTCTACTCTGCCCTACAGGATTGCTGGGGTTCAGAACTGACTGGAGGACAATATGTTT
>NW_006408558.1:2490852-2503585 GCF_000296735.1 Chrysochloris asiatica | reverse complement strand
AACAAACAAACTTTAAACAACTATTTTAAACACCATTTTAAAATGGACACACTTCACATATTCACATAGTAAATGCTGTAAGCAATGGATTCTACTTAGGGGCAATAAAGAAAGCTTTCTGATTTTTATTTTTGCAATTTTTTATTATTGAGGTTTTATATAAGCCAATATAATGTTATATCATTTTAAAAACAATAAACAGGGGGAAAGAAATACCATTCCTTCTCCCAAGTAGGGTCCTGGTGAGCCAGAACAGAGTCGCTGGGATGTGAATGAAGTAAGCTTCAGGGACTCTCTGGTCCACATACCGCTTCTAAAACCTTCCACCTAATTGTGTGTTTGCAATTTTACGTAAACTCCAGGCCCCACAAAATATCGAATCGCCTTGTGAAGACATGCGTAACAACAGAGGAATCCAAACTATAAAAAGTTAAGGGAGGGAAAGTATTAATTTAATCTCACCATGAAATTGTGCTTTGGGCCATAATGGCAGTGCATTTTAAAAAGGTAAACAGTTGGCCTTCTTTGTCTCCTTCCTGTAGTGCCTTTTTATTCTGTCTTTCCTCCAAGTGTGTCTGCATTTTCATAGAAGGCTGAGAAGATGGCAAGGTAATTTCAGCAGGGAATTTTATACAGATTCAGTATTTATGATGGTAGTCCTGGGGAGAGTCTGTGATTAATGATCACATATAACCTGGTTCAATATTTTCTTTTTTTAAGTAGCCTTCCTTATTGGCAGTGATGCACTACAAAGGGGAATATACATCGCAGGATCTCTTAATCCGAGGACATAGACCAATGGGTCAGTTGGGTATTGTTTATAACCTTTAAGATCAATGGTTTTGAAGGTCATGTGCGGCACACATTCATTTAGCTTGCCAGGAGCAAGTCTATTTCCTGGATGCGTTAACAAAATTGCTAACGTTAACTATTTTCTTTACCTGGCCTTGGATACTATTTATTTTTTCCAAATAACCATTTTAAGGCTGACTCACCATACCATTTAGATAGTAGGGCCATTTGGACACAATATTTTTCTGACTCCCAGCATCTTGCCTCTAATATATAAACAGAAATAATCGGGAGGGTAATTATGTAGCAACAGCAGCAGACCTACCAAAATGAGGTTATTAGAGAAATGTGTTAAAATCACACCTCCTCCTTGAAGTATGTTCTAATTTTGTGGTTTCTTTTGTTTTATTTGTTGTTTTTCCCCACTCTCCACATTTCTTGTAGAGTTCTGTTGTGGTGCTGTAGGATAAGCACTGGACTGCAAGGTCAGTTTGTATAACAATGTTAGTGGTTCAAACCCACTAGCCAGCCACTCCTCAGAAACCCTATTCAGGATGGCTATGAATCAGAACCAACTCAACAGCACTTAAAAACAACAATACATTTATTTTATGAAAGGATTTTGGGGAATCCATAAGCCAGTCCTGGTGTGGCGCTGTGAACTAATGTGTCAGACTGCAAAGTTGTTTGAACTGCAAGGTCAGTGGTACAAGCTCACCAGCTGCTCCTTTGAAACACTATACAGGGTTGCTATGGGTCAGAATCGACTCAATGGCACTTAACAACAACAACGTAAGCCAGTAGTTCTAAACACTAGGAAGAGATGTTAAAAAAAATACCACGCCATGGGCCATAGCTCTAGAGACTTCATTCAATTCGTATAGCGTACATGTTTTCAGTTTTATTTCTGTTACCTTTATTGTGGTAAATATATAATAAACATTCTTCACATATACAATTCAGTGGGAATAGTTAGGTTTGTCATACTGTTCTAATGTCGCTCCAATCCATTTCCAAATGTCCCTATCACCCTTAATAAAGTATTGAGTCTCCCCATCCACCTCCCAGAATCCTGCCGCTGGTAATCCTTAATCAGCTCTGGTCTCTAACCATTTGCCTATCATGTTGTTGCTGTTAAGTGCCTTCAAGTTGATTCAGACTAATATCAGTCCTGTATAGGATTTCTGAGGAACGGCTGATGGGTTTGAACCACCAACCTTGTGGTTAGCAGTCCACACAGGAATCCATAAGAGTGGAATCCTACAATGTTTGTCCCTTTGTGACTTATTTCACTCAGTATAATGTGAAGTGTTGGTATTTTTAAGAAGCTTTCCAGAGAATTATGAAGAACAGCAGGGCTGAGGCCTCCCCTCTGCATCAGACTACGTAATTCCATCATGTTGTTTCACCAAACGTCTGTGTGTGTTTTCTAGATCTTGACTCACCCATCTCATCTACCCTCTCCCTTCCAATAGTCCTGTTAACACTCTGATGTGTTAAATTGCTTTTAAATTTTTTATTATGCATCTACTATTCCCACAGGCCTGTCAGCTTATTGTATTGTGGTGGTTTGTGTGTCGCTGTGATGTAGGAAGCTGTGACACTTGGTAGAGTCACCCATGGTAGACAGGTTTCAGCAGAACATCTAGACCAAGAACATACTAGGAAGAAGGAATAGGTGGTCCATTTCTTAGGGATCAATAGTATCAATAGCAGTGAAACATTGTCTGATATAGTGTCAGAAGATGAACCCTCTCAGCTTGGAAGCCAGAAAAGATACAACTGAGGAACAGCTATCTCTTCAAAGTAGAGTTCACCTTAACGATGTGAAAGGAGCAAAGCTTTTAGAATCTTCATATGCTGATGGGCATGATTCAAAATGAGAAGAAGCAGCGACAAACATCCATTAAAAATCAGAATGTGAAATGTACAAAGTATGAACCTAGGAAAATTGTAAATAATAACAATTGAAATAGAATCCATAAAGATTGATATCCTAGGCGTTAATAAACTGAAATGGCCTGGTACTGGTCATTTTGAATTAGGCAATCATATGATTTCCTAGGCCAGGAATGATTCATTGAAGAGGAATAGTATCACATTCTTCGTCAAAAAGGAAATTTCAGGGTCTTGAAATACAGTGCTGTCTGTAATAGAATAGTCTCTATATGCCTACAAGAGAGACACATTAGTAGGATTATTATTCAAATTTACTCACCAACCATCAAAGCCAAAGATGAAGAAACTGAAGAATTCTACTAACTGCTTCAGCGTGAAATTGATCAAACATGCAAACAAATGCACTGATAATTACTGATAGTTGGAATGCAAAAGTTGGAAACAAAAAATTGAAAATTATGTCCTTTGTGATAGATAGGATGCTGGCGATCACATGATAGAAATTTGCAAGACATGATTTATTCATTGCTAACATATTTTTCAACCTGGACTTTGCCAGATGGAGTGCATAGGAATCTAATTGGCTACGTCTGTAGAAAGAGATGATTGAGAAACTCAGTTTCATCAGCCAGAGAAGGCCAGTGGCTGATTGTGGAACAGACCATCAATTACTTCAAAGGACTCAGGAAGACAAAATATGCAACTGCCTTGGAGTTAGAAAACAAAAGGGGAAGGTCACACTCAACATTTCTCAAGCTGCAAGAACTGAAGGAAACATTCGAGCCTAGACTTGCAATACTGGATGATTCTACAAGCAAATTATTGAACAATGTAAGAAGCCGCAAAAGAAAATGGAATAAATGCACAGTCACTATACCAAAAAGTCAATGTTCAATCATTTCAGGGATTAGCGTATCCTAAGACAGAGAACCAATGGAAGAAGTCCTAGAATCACTGAAGGCATTAGCAAAAAATAAAGCTCCAGGAATTGGTGAATATCAATTGAAATGTTTCAGCAAGTTGATGCAACACCATCTAGTTTTTCTGCACTTAACAATAACACTTCCAGAGCAGTGAATCCAGCCCTGAGTTGGTGTAGAAATTAATACATGTCAGATGAACGAAATAAGGTGACATCAAAAGTATTTAGCAAAATGCCTCATAGTAACGTAAATGGTTCTTCATGTTCTAGCTGCACACACACAGATATGGTTAAAAATGAGAAATCATTATAGTCAGTGAAACCATGTGTATCTGTTTTAAAAAATTTCTTATCCAAGGCAAAATTAATCAAGTATATCAAATTAACAGAAAATTGTTGAGCATTAACAATGGGTGAATGAAGTATCTGGATTAATTGTTGCTCACCCCTGAGGTTAAATGAATTATTGGTCACCCATAAGTCAAATAAAATATATCCTTACTCTCTACGTATTTGGGCGTTCTGTTGTGGTATTATTGGGGTAAAGCGCTGGACCGCAAGGTTTGTTTGAACTGTAAGGTCTGGGGTTCAAACTCACCAGCCACTCTTTGGAAACCCTATTCAGGGTTACTATGAGTCAAAACCAACTCGACAGCACTTAACAACAGCAACATATATGTTTTACACATAAAGATATTGATGATGTTGTCTATCCACCACTTCAAATAGATGTAAAGAGAGGCATCTGTTTGTTGTTACATATTCTTTAGTTGTGGCTGTCACGTGCCATCAAGTCAGTTCCAACTTGTGGTGAGACTGTATAGAATTTCCAAGGTGCAGCTGGTGAGTTTGAACCACGGACCATGTGGTTAGCAGTCCAGTGTTTATTCTACCATGCCACACTAAGACTTCATATTATTTAGTAGTTCGAATAATTTTTTACTGTGTTTATATATTACTCTAAGAAAAATATGTAAATTTACATATATTCAGAAGCTATTGTATAAGACAAAAAGTATATTTTAAAATAATTGTGTATTTCTATTATTTAACATACTTTCATTTTCATAGTCTTATAACAATGTTGTTGTTGTTGTTGTTGTTGTTGTTGTTAAGTGCCATCAAGTTGATTTTGACCCATAGCGACCCTGTATAGGTTTTCTAAGGAGCAGCTGGTAAGCTTGAACCACCAACATTGTAGTTCAAATGACTTTGTAGTCTGGCGCATTAACCCACCACACCACAACAAGTCTCCAAACAATAGGAAATGGAAATCCTTTGATACCATTATTAAATGACATACACATTTCTCTGTATATTATTTTAACGTTTTATAGTTATTTATATTAGTATAATAACAATCGCTGTTAAGTGCCTTCAAGTTGGTTACAACTCATAGCGACCCTGTATAGGGTTTCTGAAGAGCAGCTGGTGGGTTTGAACTGCCGGCCTTGTGGTTTGCAGTCCAGTGCTGACTCACAGTGCCATACCAGAAGTCCGTAATAACAATAGTGGTGGTGTTGATGTGCCATGGAGTCAGTTCTGACTTACATAGCCAGTATTTATGATTATTTAGTTAGTGATAACAATCTGCCAGGATTGACACTATGATTTTATATGAATTATGGTACTGAAACCTCATGGTAAGTGTATGAGCTAGCTACTACGATTGTTCCCATTGTACTGATGAGAAAACTGAGCTGAGGGATGTTCAATGACTTGAAAAGTTGCATGGCCATTAAGGGGAAGAGATCAGAGTGTACTTAAGACACTGCCTATTTTTGTGAAATAGGTACTTCAGGTGTAACATATTGTACCTGGTTGGTACAGATGCTAATCAAAAGGATTAAGGGTAGAGATCATCCAGAGGCATCTCAGAAGAAAGGGCTGTCAATCTCTCTCTGAAAAATCAGTCTTTGAGGATGTGATGGAGCACAGTTTTCCTCTGAGACACATGGGATAGCCACAGGGCACATAACACATTGTCACTGAGTTGATCCCAACTTCTAGTGGCCCTACAGGAAGAACAGGGTAGAATTGTTCCTTAGGGTTTCCAAGACTCTAAATCTTTACAGAAGCAGACAGCCTCATCTTTCCCCCAGGGAGTAGCTGCAGCTGGTGGGTTTGAATGGATAACCATGTGGTTAGCAGCACAATACTTAACCTACTGTCACCAGGACTCATTGGATTCCGTGGCAACTTTGCTGAGTGGTGGTGGAGAGGGAAGATGGGAAATTCTCTTCTTAGAATTTGAACTCCTATTGTTCTGTTGTTAAGTGCCATCGAGTCGGTTCCAACCCATAGCTGTTGTTGTTGTGAAGTGCTGTTGAGTCCATTCTAACCCATTAATGACCCTGTATAGGGTTTCCGAGGAGCAGCTGGTGAGCTTGAACCACCGACCTTGCAGTTCAAACGGCTTTGCAGTCTGGTGCATTAACCCACAGCGCCACACCAGGACTCCTGAACTCCTTCCTATACAGCAGGCCAATTTATTTATCTTCGTATCTGACATTCTAATGCCAGGCAAACAGTTGATATTCGATACAATATTGACTTGGTGTTGGTTAATTTAAGTCATTTTTATGTTTTTTTTTTATGATAGTTGTGTTTTTTTGTAATATATAATAGTAACTTAGTAACTTAATCAACCAAACAATCCAATGTTAGCCCCTTAATTTGGAGCCTATGTTGTTGATATGTGCCGTGAAGTCAGTTCTGACTCATAGTGACCCTGTACAGGGTTTCCAAGGCTGTAAATCTTTATGGGAGCAGAAAGCCTCATCTTTCTCCCACGGAACAGCTGGTAGTTTCGAACTGCTGACCCTGAGGTTCACAGCCTGATTCGTAACCATTACGCTACCAGAGCTCCTTGGGGCCTGTAGCATACCAGTAAAGCAGGGTGCTACATATATGTTTCTTTCAAATCAAACTGAAAAATTGAACAATTTGCTTAAAGTCAACTAGTTAATAAGTATCAGACAAAAAACTAGAACTTTATTCCTTTTCTGTACCAGTTACTTTACATTTACACCTACTGCTCCATTTAATAGTGAAATGTCTTGGAAAAGTTATTTTGAATAAGAGATTAAAAATCACATATAGTATATTATTTGAACAATGATTGTTAATGGTCCTCTCAAAAAGAGAACACCAATTTACAGTGTTTCTCTTCTGGCAGTCAGGTATTTGTCAGAAAGCTTGATCCCAGTTTGAGATTAAGGAAATTTAATACTATTTCAGAATAGTCACAACATCATTTTGTAATTTATAAGAAAGAAAGAAAGAAACCGAAGCATTTCTGTTGGGAAAACAATTAATACTGTAATCTCCCTGCAAATTTTATGATAGTGAGTTCAAGTTTCCATTGCTAGTTAGTGATTTTCATATAATGCCTACAAGTTGTGCTGCACATTTTGGCCAGCTTCTTCTTTTGCTTTGAATGGAAAGCCCTGGGGTCTCAGTGTGCTTTCCCGACGAATCCAATTCATCTTTGTTTCCTTTATTCAGCCATCTGGTTACTACTGTGAGTAAATGGGAATCACTGAGGCTTTATCAAAGCACAGAACGGAGAAATCCGAAGCACCCAAATGATTCCTAGATTTTCCACTTACAAATCAAATTCAGTCCTGTTACTCTGTTTCCTCTTTTGTATTGTCATGCCATGTGCTGTTTTAGCAGGCTTTCTATCTTGTAGAAAATAGGATAAAAGTGGTTTTCTGTATATATCTTAGAAACTTTCCAAATTTAAAGAACCACAGAGTTGTTTTACCTACCCTTGCGGGTACTTTCAAAGTCTACATTGGTTCACGATGTACAGATTTCTTTCCTCTTATTTTTATGCTGCATGTAAAGTTGTCTGTTTCTGTCACTGGCATGGCATGTCATTTTAAAGAAAAAGGTTTTTTTGATTTTTGCTGTTACTGTTGTTTGTTTTTGTTGTTGTTTTACCATTTAATTTGTTTATCTGCAAAGTGGAGTCAGGAAGTCTAAATTATTTCAGAGGTAAACTGGAAAGAAACAGTTTGGAAAGAAGTTTGAGTTTCCCTGTTGAAAGATGTTATAATTGATGTCATTTTCTTTTCCATCATAAATCATGTTTCTTAAATGAACAATACCCAAGCCTCATACTCAACTTTTCAAGTATGATTACAATTTAATATACAGTAAAATTGGTGAGAGACAGAACTTGGTGGAATTGCATTGTTTTTGTAGGTCTCATACATTAAAAAAATTTTTTTTTGATTTTTTTTGAGATTGATGGGTTTCCACCTTCAACAGATTCCGGCTTTTGCAAGTTTTATTGTTCATGCCTTGAGTTCAATTCTGTATGTGAATGGAACTGCAAAAGCCAGAGACTCTACAAACTCATTACTATCAAATGGGACTTGAATTCTCTTGTCTAATGTCATAATAAGCAATTATGAGCATCTTCTTAGCATTCAAATCGGATAATGGTGAAGCCCTAGAGAGACATTATATGCTAGCAGACTCTGGCTGATGGAATGTGCATATGCTCAATGGATCCCTAAAGGCAGAATGGGCAGCTAGATGCCAGGGCAGATTGCCCTCAGTATTTAGGGTAGACACTACCTTCAATTATGACTTGTGTTTTGTAGTTTGAGCAGTTCTAACAGTATGTGTGTTCACGCGGGAGGAGTCATTCACTGTGGCAGCAGAATGAACGGTCTTTTCACCTAGTTTCCATTTTCATGAAAGGACAGCAAATAAAATTCTTCTTCATTCACCTTTCTCTCATGTTGAACTCTTGGAAAATACAAGTTGCTGTTATGTGCTACCGTTGCGCTTCATGTTAAATCTCCTTTGGGCCACTCCAGGAAAAGTAGCAGATTTTGGATGATCAGTGCAACACTTTGTAGTGATAATTAGATAAATAAACACTTGCCACCTTATAGCAAGGCATTGAGTAGTGCCTCTTAATTATTGGAAATTTTTCCTGAAAACAAATTAGTCGCTAAATTGCAGTATTCTGTTCAGCAGAGTCCTTGAAGCAAAATGAAATGGCCTCTCCCTTATTCCATGGGTCAAAAATAGAAGGTTCAATTAGCTGACTTCTAAGGACTATTCCCACTCTAAAAGCAAAATAATGATCAGATGACATTTGTACATATTACAGAACACTTTACATAGACGATACTTCGAGGTACCGCCTATAAGAAGCAACTTAGATCTTACGAAGCTGGACTAAATAAAATAGGTTTGAAAAAAAATCAGCATTTTTTCAGATGATTAGTTTCTGTAAAGAAAATTGTAGAGAATTACAGGTTAAGTCCTGGATTATGAATAAGTTATATCTCTACGAGCTCTGGTAGTGTAGTGGTTACTAATCGGGCTGCGAACCTCAAGGTCAGCAGTTTGAAACTACTAGCGGCTCTGCGGGAGAAAGATTAGGCGTTCTGCTTCCGTAAAGATTTACAGCCTCGGAAACCCTGTACTGGTCACTATGGGTTGGAATCTACTCGACGGCACTTAACAACAACAACAACTAGGTATATATTTAAGTAACATTAGTAGGCACATCATAACAGGTGGACACAGTTTTTACTTGGCATTGCTTCAGTGAAAGAAAGGTTCAAAGACATTTAAATGATTTTGTTGCAGAGAGAAAAGTTTTTAAATCTGTTAAAGGAAATTAAAGAGATTGATCAAAGTCAATAAGTCATTCAAGTGGGGAGCGTGTAAATCTCCAGGTCTAAAGCTCACACACTAAAAGTGCTACAGGGAGAACTACAAACACAATATTCTGATTGGTTATAGTGATTGAGATTAGTCAAAGAGAGGACAAAGAAAAATGTGCTCTTTAACATTATTGGTTACATTAATAATTAATACAATTGGACATGTTGATGACTGGTTAAAAGACAAAAATATGCGTATAATTTTGGAGGTTGAATATCTCAAAACAATGGCATAATGATGATATGACATCAACTACTGTCAGAAACTGATTGTTAAACATTACCTCAGTTGGACATTAGATCTGGAAACTCACACAAAGAGCTTGGTAAAGTTTAGTTGTAGATTTACAATCTTAGCCTAACTAACCACAAAAGTTTAATAATAGGGTGAGTTTGAATCGATGTGAAAGGTTAACTCTGAGGTTTTATAATTAATTTAGCCATTTTTATTTTAGGTCAGATACTTCTTTTTTGATTTTATAGTCCCTATAAACAAACCCCTCTCCCTGATCAGGAATTCTAAAATACATCCTTTGATCATAGTTCGGGGCATTCTGTTTTCTATGGGTTTGTCAGTGTGCTGCTCCCAAGTGATGGTTTAACTTTAAACTTCAATGCCAATAATAAGGTACCATTGGTAATTTGGTTGCCAGGCAATTTGGTAACTTCACCATGTTCTCTATGATCAGCCATTTTCAGTGATCTCAGTATAGGGAATGGCTAGGGTATGGTTGCATAGGAGAAATTATTTTTCTAAGTTATGAGTCTTCTCTATTTTGGGGTTCCTGAATGTAGTGCTAATATCTATATCCATGATACTTTTAATATTCTCCTCCAACACCATAGTTCAAATGCATTCATTCTTCGATGGACTTCCTTATTCATAGTCCAACTTTCACATGAGTATCATGCTATTAAAAACACCATTGCTTGGGTCAGGTGCACCTTAGTCCTCAAACTGACATTTTTGCCCTTCAACACTTACAAAAGGTTCTGTGCAGCAGATTTGCCTAATGCAATACATTGTTTGATTTCTTGACTGCTTCTTCCATGAGTATAGGGTTGATCTGAACAAAATGAAGTCTTTACCAACATCAATCTTTTTCTCCAATTTATTTTGATGTTATTTATTGGCCCAGTGGAGAGGATTATTGTTTTCTTTACATTGAGGTGCAACCCATACCGAAGGCTGTGGTCTTTGTTTTTCATCAGTAAGTATTTCAAATCCTCTTCACTTTCAGCAATCAGGGTTGTATCATATGCATATCACAGGTTGTTAATGAGTCTTCCTCCAATTCTTCTTCATATAATCTGCAGATGTCACATTCTTCTTCATATAATCCAGTTTTCGGGTTACTTTTTCAGCATACAGATTGAAAGAATTTAACCCTGGTGCACAACTTTCCTAATTTTAACCCTGGTGCACAACTTTCCTAATTTTAAACCATTCAGTGTCACCTTGTTCTGTTTAAATGACTGCCCCTTGGTGTATGCACAGGTCCTCATAAGTACAATGGTTTAACTTTAAACTTCTATAATGCCAATAATAAGGTACCATTAGTAATACACACTCTCCCCACTGTAATCCATAGCTTGTCATGATCCACATAATCAAAAGATTTGTGTAGTCAATAAATCACAAGTAAACATCTTCCTGGTATTCTCTCCTTTCAGCCAAGATCCACTGGATGTCAGCAAGGATATCCCTCATTCTACTTCCCCATATGAATCTGGCATGAACTTCTGGCATCTTCCTGTCAATGTAATTCTACAGTCATTTTTGAATTATTTTACCTGCATGCAATATTAATGATATTTTTCAATGATTTCCATGTTCTGTTGGATTGCCTGTCTTTGGACTCGGCATAAATATGGATCTCTTCCAATGAATTGGCTAGGTAGTTGTCTTCCAAATTTCTTGGCATAGATGATTGAGTGCCTCCAGTGCTGCCTCAATTTATTGAAAGATTTAAATTTGTGTCCATCAATTCCCAGAGTCTTGTCCTTTGCTAATGCCTTCAGTGCACCTTGGGCGTCTTTCTCCAGTATCACTGGCTCTTGATCATGAGCTACGTCTAGAAATAGTTGAACATCGACCACATATTTTAGTACAATGACTCTGTGTATTCCTTTTATCTTCTTTTTTTTTAAAAGCTTTTATTGTGAATTGAGTGATACTTTACATGTAAGAACATCAGTTTTGCACTCAACCTACCATACTTTGTTTCACTGCAAAGATTACAATTCAATCTATGCATTATTGGTTACTGTCTTCTTTTTTTTTTAAGTGTGAAATCTTTATTTTTTTTAACCTTTTGATTTAAAAATAAATATAGATTCACAGGACATTGCAAAAAGCTTGATCCAAGTTTCTCAATGGTAACGTCCTACGTAATTAAAGCCCCACTGCTATCAAGTTGATTCTGACTCATAGAGACCTATATAGGGTTTCCTGTAACCCCTTTTTATTTTTAAATGTTTTCTTGTGAATTATGTGATAGTTTACATGGGGAACATTAGTTTTACATTCATCCTATCGTATATTGTTTAATTGCCATGGTTACAGTCCCTCCATGCATCATCAACCAACCAAAGAGTATACCCTGCAAGCCTGCTCCCCTGTTGTCAGCACACAGCCCCTCTCCCTCTCAGTGAATTTTTTTGGGGGTCTATCCTTCCTGTGGTTCATTGAGCTTCATGAATGTTTATCTTTTCACTTTTAAGGATGTTAGAGAAATTTTCTTCCAGCAGTTCTTCAACTGTTTCCTTTGTGGACTTGTGTGATCCTTTCTGTTCTTCCTTATCATGTTGTCTAACATGAATCTTAGACCTTCTTCAGATTTCTTTATCCTTTTTTCTGTTTGCTCTTCTATCTTAGTGGTATTGAGAGATTTGTCTTCTAGCTCACTAGTTCTGTCTTCCATCTCTTCTATTCTACTCCTTTGTCCTTTCAGTTTATTGTCTATTTCTGATATTCTATTATTGATTGTTTAGACCTCTTTCTGTAGGTTTTGAATTATTTCCAATGCTGTATCTCTTATTTGAAGGAGCTCTGGTAGCGTAGTGGTTACGAATTGTGCTGCAAGCTGCAAGGTCAGCAGTTCGAAACTACCAGCTATCCCGTGGGAGAAAGATGAGGCTTTCTGCTCCCGTAAAGATTTACAGCCTTAGAAACCCTGTACAGGGTCGTTATGAGTCAGAACCGACTCCACGGCACATAACAACAACAACAATCTCTTATTTGATTGTTCCTGTAGTGCTTTCCTGACTTCTTCCTTATTTTTATCAACTCCATCGTAAAGTGTTTTTAAACATTTTATAATCATTTTCTGAATTCCTTCTCAGGCATTTCCAAGGCCTCCCCTCCTTCCAGAATGTAGTTCAGGTCTACTTGTAGGTCATTTGTCTCAGACATTTTATTTTG
>NW_006408558.1:2484305-2489622 GCF_000296735.1 Chrysochloris asiatica | reverse complement strand
CATCATTCAATATTTTGCCCATAGAATCTTTCAATTTTTAATGTCAAGGCTTAAATTTCTTTTCAGTTCATTCAGCTTAAGAAATGCTAAGCATATTCTTCCCTTTTGGTTTTCTAAATCCAAATCTTTGCACATTTTACTGACAATATTTGACTTTGATTTCTCTAGTTGCCCTTTGAAATTTTCAGTTCATTTCTTTTATCTCCTCACTTCTTTCATTTGCTTCAGTATCTCTACACATTAGAACAAGTTTCAGAGTCTCTTCTGACATCCATTTTAGTCCTTTCCTTCTTTCTTGTCTTAATGACCTTTTGCTTTTTTCCTGTATAATGTTCTCAAACTCATCTGTTCTTCAGTCATTAGTGCCTAATACACCAAATCTTTTCTTGAGATAATCTCTAAATCCAGGTGAGATGTGTTCAAGGTCATATTTTGCCTCTCATGGACTTGTATTAATTTTTTTCAGCTTTAGTCTGAACTTGCATCTGAGCAATCGATGGTCTGTTCCACAGTCTTCCCCTGGCCTTGTTTTGGCTGATGATATGGAACTTTTCCACTGTTTCTTTCCACAGATGAAATCGATTTGACTTCTGTGTATTCCATCTGGTGATGTCCATGTTTATAGTCATCTTTTATATTGTTTCAAAAAGGTATTTGCAATGAAGGAGTCAAAGTCAGCTGGTGAGTTCAAACCACTGATCTTGAAGTTCAAACCGACCTTGCTGTCCAAGGCTTATCCTACAGCACCACACCAGGACTCCATTGTCCCTCAAAATCCTTTAATATTACACACAAGTCTTGAATTTTGTCTTGAGTTCTTTCAGTTTATGAAATGTTGGATATGTTGTTTCCTTTTGGTTTTCTAACTCCAAGTCTTTGCACCTTTCATTATCACATTTTATTTTGTCTTCTCATACTGCCTTTTGAAATGTTCTGTCCAGCTTTCATTTCTTCATTTCTTCTATTTGCTTTAGCTTCTCTACATTAAAAAGCAAGTTTTCAGAGTCTATTCTGACATTTATTTTGGTCTTTTCTTTCTTTCCTATCTTTTCAAAATTCTTTTGCTTTCTTCACGTGTGATGTCTTTGATGTCAACCCATATTTTTTCTGGTCTTTGGTCATTAATGTTCAGTGCTTCAAATCTATTCTTGAGATGATCTTTAAATTCAGGTAGGATATATTCAAGATCATATTTTGGCTATCATTGACTTGTTTTAATTTTCCTCAGCTTTATTTGAACTTGCATATGAGCAATTAATTGATGGTCAGTTCCTCAGTGAGTCCCTGGCTTTGCTCTGGGTGATGATATTGAATATCTCCATCATCTCTTTAAGGAGCTCTTGTAGCATAGTGGTTACGAATCAGGCTGCAAACTACAAGGTCAGCAGTTCAAAACTCCTAGCTGTTCCATGGGAGAAAGATGAGGCTTTCTGCTCCAGTAAAGATTTACAGCCTCGGAAACCCTGACAGGGTCATTATGAGTCAGAACTGACTCCACCGCACATAACAACAACAACATCAAAAAAAATCACCTCTTTATACAAATTTAGTCCATTTGATTCCTGTGTATTTCTCCTGGTGAGATACATGTGTATAGTTCCATTTATGCTGTTGAAAAAGACATTTGCAATAATAAGCTACTGATCTGTAAATTTCTATCATGCAGCTCCCAGCATTGTTTCTATCTCCAAGGCCATATTTTCCAACTATTGATCCGTCCTCTTAGTTTCCAACTTTAAATTCCAATCACCAGTAATTATCAAAATCTTTTGATTGGATGTTTGATCAATTTTAGACTGAAAAGGTTGGTAGAATCCTTCAGTTTCTTCATCACTGGTTTTAGTGGCTGATGCATCAATTTGAACAATAGTTGTATTAACTGGTTTTCCTTGGGGGGCTTATAGATATATTCCTATCACTGACAACATTGTACTTTAGGATGGGTCTTGAATTTTTTTTTTTTTTTTTTACAATGAATGTGACAACATTCCTCTTTGGTTTATCATTCATGACATAGTAATAGATTTTATGATCTATGCCTTGACCCCTTGTTAGTTAGTAGCACAAGGGTTAGTGAGAAGGATTAAATAGAGTTCTTTTTATTAAGTTTCCAATGAGTCTTTTCTTTGATATCTCTCATAATATAAATATCTATTGGAGGAAATATACTAAGTAGACTTTTTTAAAAATTTTATTTCAGCTTCTGTTTAGCCAAGATTCCTTTTTAGAGTATTAAATTAATGATTGTTGGTATAAGTAATAGGGAAAATCATTCAAATTTTGAAGAACAGTTTCTCTTATTGATAGAGAGAACTACCTCTCTTATTGGAGTCCTGGTGTAGCTCTCTGGGTTAATGCATTGGGGTGCAAAATCAATTTAATCCTCAAAGTGGGCAGTTCAAGCTCACTAGCCACTCCTCTGAATCCCTATACAGGGTTGTTATGGGTGGAAACCAACTCTATGGCACTTAATGATAACAACAACAACTTTTCTCTTATTATTGTCATTTTAGTTTCTTTTCTTGGTATCCATAGGAAGAATCATTTAAATACTCTGAATGTATTATTTATTTATAGTTTTGACATGTGCTTTGCCATTTTCTAATCCTTACGGTATATAAACAGAAGTTCACCATTGAAATTCATGTCTGTATTAACGAGAAAAAAAAATTAATTCTTATATCTAAACAATAGAACATTGAACATTAGCAATATTTCTCTATATAGTTTATAGCAATTTTTCTTTATGTATTTTATAGTAATTCTTTGAATTTACTCAGTCTAAATCCACTGAACTGCAAACCACATGGTCCGAGGTTAGAGACTGCCAGTTGATGAGACTTTTTGCTCCCACAAAGATTTAAAGGCTTGGAACCCTTACAAGGTCACTATGAGTCAGAACCAAGTCAGCCGCACTTAACACTAATGACAATATAGTTGGAGAGAGCAGGTGGCTTTGCAGGATAAGGTCTGTGGTTTGAGCCCACCAGCAGCTCCAAGGGAGCAAAGGGAGGTTTTCTGTATACACAAATATCTGCAGCCTTGGAAACCTTGTACAGGATTGCTATGAGTCAGAACCAAGTGGACAACACTTAACAACAACAGCAACAATAAAAAACAGTGTAGTTAATATAATTCTACACAGCAGTGTATTAATAGCAGTCTGAAAACCTCATCAGCTTTTTCATAGGAGTCCTATAAATCTTTATTTAGTTCAGTGGTATCCAATATGAGTCTATTCCTATTAAAATATTTTGGTCAGGTATTTTCAGTTAGTCAAGAAAGTAAAAACTTATGTTCAGATGACAAAATTTAATGTGGCCATAATTAACTGACAATATTTCTTAAAATTGAAAAACTTAAGAATTAATTAGAAAATTCATGCTAAGAAAACTAGCTGATTTTTTAACACCTTAGACAAAACACAATTCTAATCATAATGATTGATCTTCAAAGTTTCAGATGAAATTTCTATTAACCTTGACACATAATATATAGTTACTGTTTAATATTAGACAACATTACTGATATAAGTCAATGAAAATTTTGTATTTTTTAAATGACAACACTGTTTATGTAATTTGTAACCTATTGAATGAACTCCTTCTTTAGTATTTTTTATTATTAAATGAAAACAATTCTCTTGTGTCTTTCCATAGAGTACTAAGGTTATTAGTTTATAATGCAACACTTAACTACAATAATTATTATTTAAGTAAAATATTTTAGAAATAAAAATCTTAGTTTAGAATAAAAATCATGTGGCTTGGATTTTGACCCAGGAATCTCATTTTAATGAGAAGCGGAATCTTTGTTTTTTTAGGCAGATTTTATAAAGAATAAATTAGCTCTTTACCAAGTAATCAAAGAAAATTGTTATTTTAACATTGAGAAATCCACTTCTTTGTTTTATATGTTATTTGATACCAAATGGTCTTTTTAAAAATCTCTTAAATGAACTCATCAATTTAACCAGGCACATAAAATTTTGATTATATGAAATACAATTTATCTTATCAAACTTTTTCAGCTTTGTTTTTGTGTGCATGTCTGTATAGCTTTCTAAGTAGCTATAATGAACAGATTGTATTAGGAGTCCTGCTATGGTGCTGTGGGTTAACTTAATGCTTTAGACTACAAAGTTGGTTTGAACTGCAAGATCGGCAGTTCAAGTTCACCAGTTGCTCCTTGTAGACCCTCTACAGGGTCACTATGGGTCAGAACTTAAAAACAATAACAATTATTAGACTCAGAAATACATATTGGGACTTAAAAAAAACAACAACAACAACAAAAAACTTCCATGATATTTTAATTCCATTTTTCCTATTAAGTTTTTGAAACCCATTGTGCATACACACATACACACACACACACACACAGGAGGGCAAGTCAGAAAGTATTTTTATAGGGTGGCACTGTGGGTTAATATGCCAGACTGCAAAGCCATTTGAACTGCAAGATCAGTGGTTCAAGCTCACCAGCCACTCCTCGGAAACTTTATATAGGGTCGCTCTGGATCGGAACCGACTCAATGGCACTTAACAACAACATCAACAACAACAACATCCACAAATGCTTGGGTTTATTACCAAAAAATGTGTTTAAACATGCCTCTGCAAACAGCTAATGGTTATGATAGACAAGTTTTCTCAACAATATACTTGTCTTTAGGCTTGTTAGGGTGTTGTCACACATACACACAAAAAATTCCATCAAAACAGTGGCTTCCATGGAAATCTATTGGGCTAGTTAAATTTAGGCACAGAGGCACAGAGTTCAACTCAGAACAGTTATGGCAACTCTGGGTGTGTGTTTTTTTTTTTTTTTTTTTTCTTGTGTTGTTGTTCTTTTTGTTGTTGTTGTTGTGATTTTTAAAGGGGTAATCTTGACAAACTTTTCTTGAAAGACAAAGGACAACCAGACAGACGTATAATAAATAAGTTTGAAAAAAATTGAAAAGTGCATTGATGAAATTTGCACCAACGAATTCTTTTCCATCACTACAGTGAAGCTGCTCATTCTTTGATCTTCACCCTTCAGACTTCTTTTAGTTTTCAAAACTCAAAGAGCATTTAAAAGGAACACAAGCTGAGTCTCTCAACGATGCCAAAACTGCCTTTTTGAAATGATGTAAATTGACTAGGAAATAATTCTTTTGGGAACTGTTAGAGAAATAGAATCACTGCCTTCAGGAGTGTTCCATTTGGAGGAAATGTTGAAATAAAAATAGCATCACATTTTTATATTTTTGTTTAATAAAGGTTTCTAGGAGTCCTAGTGAGGTGCTATAGGATAAAGTTTGGACTATAAAGCC
>NW_006408558.1:2468005-2483715 GCF_000296735.1 Chrysochloris asiatica | reverse complement strand
TATACAGTAGGATAAGAACTGGACTGCAAACCACACTGTTGGTGGTTCAAATCCACTGGGAAACGCTATACAGGGTTGCAATGAGTTGGAACAGAATCAATGACACTTAAAAACAACAGCTTATTTTCTCTGAGGCATAAAAACAATATGATTTTGACATTAATGTAATTTAATATGAGTAAATTACTTAAAGATCTTGGAAATTATTTTAAACTCATATACTATAAAACACATTTATTGTTGAAATAGAGTTTATTCAAATGCTTATATTTTGATTTAGCCTTTATCATTTCATTTTATGTCTCCTTATGATTGCTATACTTTGGCTTTTTAGAATTCTTTACAATAGATAACTTGTTTACATTTCTGTTGCTGCTATTGTTAAGTGTTGTCCAGTCAGTTCTAACTTATAGTGACCCTGTATAGGGTTTCCAAGGAGCGAATGGTGAGTTTAATTTGAACAGCCAACCTTGTAGTTCAAACCAATCTCGCTGTCAATTGCTTATCCTACAGCATGACACCAGGACTTGTTATCCACCCAGTTTTGGTAACTATTGTAAAATAGCATTTTATTTTAGTTTTGCATTTTACTATGTTCTGATTTATGCTGTTTTCCTTAAATAAAGCATACTTTATATAGCATTTCCAAGCTTTAGTTACTTGGAAAGATTTTGGTTTTCAGGTTGGCATAAAAATAAATGCCTATTTTAAAATGAATTTATTTTTATGAATTCTTTGAAATACAGAATAAACTAATTTATATAAGGGTTTATTTATCATTATAACAACTGGAATGAGTCGCTTGAAGAAGTGCTGCTGTGGGCTAATGTAATTTAACTCAAATTCATCAGCCACTCCTTGGAAACTCTATAAAGAGTTGCTATAAGTTGGAACTAGCTCCACAGTGCTTAACAACAACAATAACATACAAAACAAAGCAATACATTTGTTGTTGTCATTGTTGTGTGCTGTTGAGTTGGTTTCAACTCATAGCAACCCTGCATAGAGTTTCCTAGAAGCAGCTGGTAAGTTTGAACCATCAATCTTGTGGCTAGCAGCTCAGTGTTTATCCTAATATGCCACACCAGAACTCCAAGCAACACATACACACACACAAATAACTACATAATTGCAAGCCATTTCAGTCAGGTTGACCTTTGCTAAAACTACAGGAGATCTGACTTAGATCTGCTCTGAGAACTCTCTCACGAACCTGGAACAATGAACCCTTGCCTCAAACCTTGGGCAAATAAATTACTGCCCTAACCTGGGACAAACAACCCATGCATTCAAGCTGGAACAGTATTTCTGAGCTCTCCTACTACAAATTGGAAATTTTAAAGCCAGTATCCTCAACCAAAATGTCTATAAAAGCGCAGACAGAAAAAAAAAACACAAACCACTCACAAAGACACAAATAGAAAACTTTTGAGGATCTGTGCATGCCAATCCCTAGAGGAACAAAAGGAGGAGGCTTGTGCAGAGACTTGGGGGAGGGGTGTTATGTTTTTCATCCACTAATAAGGAGCTCTAGGAGCTCTGGTAGCCTAATGGTTACAAATCGGCCTGCGAACCGCAAGATCAGCAGTTCGAAACTACCAGCTGTTCCGCAGGAGAAAGTTGAGGCTTTCTGCTCCCGTAAAGATTTACAGCCTCGGAAACCCGGTACAGAGTCGCTAATGAGTCAGAACCGACTCCATGGCACACAGCCACAATTGGTGGACTGGTCATGTTCAAATGCTCCTATCAAGCAGAAAGCAAAAGAAAGCAGCTGTTTAGAGTACAAATTAGAAAACAGGTAAAGAGAAAACAAAACATGGATGAGCATGAACACAGAATCCAGCAAGTATGTGACAACCTCCTAATACTGAAACCACAGTTGAAAACACAAACTTTCAACAAAATTGTTCAACTGGTACAACTGTGAATGAGTATGTAATAGTGGAGAAGAATAGCTTTAATGGATTCCCCAGTGAACTATTGTGAAATGCTCAGGTTTCAGTTCAGGAGCTCCTCACCTCTACCCAGACCCTAAGGGGTCCAAATAAGGAGCCCCACATAGCAACCTCTCAGAATTCTATCAACAAAATACGACTCTGAATCCTGCCGACTACACTAAATGCTACAGAGAAAACAGTCTCTAACTCTTTTAAAGGAAATTAAAGAGATTTACTGAAGTGGGTAAGCACGAAAATCTCAGGATCTGAAGCTCAAGAATCCTGAGGAAGGGGGGAAATTACTCATAATTATATTGCCAGAGGAGGAACACAAATGACAATATTCTGATAGGTTTAATGTTTTGAGGTCATCAAAAGCAGAACCATGGCTTTAACATTATCGGCTATGTTAATACAAATGGACATGTTGGTTAGTTAAAAGATACAATTACAAATGTTTGTCATTTCGGAAGGGGTAACATGACTGTCTCAAAACAATGGCATGATGAAGACATGATGTCTACTGTTGTGACAGATTGTTAAACATTACCTTGCTCTGAGCATTACCATATTTTGTGGATATAAAGTGCCCATGTAATTAACACATACATGCACATAATGTGAATAATATACATAGGAAATATGCTAGGGAGTTGTGCAGTTTACAGAAACCACATAACTCTCAAGTTATTTGCATCAACTAAGGTAAATCTCCTGGAGATCTAACACAAAGACTTTCATACAATTTGCTTACATATCTACCACAAAACTTTATCATAGGGTTGGTACCTAAGTAACAGGTTTGATTTTATGTTAAAGGTTAGCTCCAAGCTTTTAGAATTAATTCAGCTATTATCAGTTTATGTCAGATACTTCTTTTTGACTTTATATAACTTATTCATTGTGGCAAGTGATGGTGACTATGATGAAGAATTTGTTGTGAGGAGGGTTGTTTCAATATTTCAAATTTACTTTATATTAAAGGACAAATACACGTTGTCTAGAAGTAAGAAGCTCTGGTAGTGTAGTGGTAACGAATCGGGCTGTGAACCACAAGGTCAACAGTTCAAAACTACCAGCTGTTCCACAGGAGAATGATGAGGCTCCCGTAAAGATTTACAGCCTCGGAAATCCTGTACAGGGTCTCTATGAGTCAGAACTGACTCCATGGCACATAACCACCACCACCATAAATTGGACATTCATAATCTGGAGACTTACTATGATTTGTAGAAATGATTGGCATTATTTTCATGTAATCAAAATTTGTACCTCATCTATTTCCAAAAACTATCTTAGCAAACAGTATACATTGAAAATTAAACAATTAACTTTCCTCCCATATAGACACTCCAAGTGCATTAACCAAACCATCAAGCTCTCAATATGTGCTCTTCCTTTTATCTATGGTAAAACCCAATGTGGTTATTTCATTTGTCTTCACAACTCAATTGTATGTCTACATTGCTAATCAAACCCAATGTGGTTACTGTAACACTTAAAATAGTCAAAATATGGTCCATTTGGAAAAAAAAAATAGTCAAAATATGATCAATTTTTTTTGGACAAGAAATGATCAAAATATGCTATGCAGATGTGGTCAGACTGCTCTTGTGAAGCGAATCTCATCAGCATCTCAAATAGAGTCCCTTTGATGCATACAAACTACCCAGGGACTAATTCTATACTGGTGTGGAACTGTTGGATAAGCACTGGACTGAAAGATCAGTTTGAAACACAAGGTTGGTGGTTCAAACTAACCAGCAGCTCCTTGGAAACTGTATACATGGTCACTATGAGTTGGAAGAGACTTGATAGCACTTAACAACAGCAACAACAATTTGGACTCTTCTAGACCATTCCTAACCTATTTCTATTGTCACTGAGTTGATTCCTATTCATGGCGACTTTATGTAGGGCATCTGAGACTCTGAATCTTTATGGAAACAAACAGCTTCATCTTTCTCCATCCTTTTGGGTTTGAATGGCTGACCTTGTGGTTAGGAAGTCAACATCTAACCAACATTTCCACCAGGACTGTTACCCCAAATCGAGTCAGTTCTGACTCATAGCAGCTCCATCTAGGTTTTCAAGGAGAGGCTGGTGGGATTGAGATGCTGACCAGTGAGTATCCTGACCTTCCCAGGATCTGAACCCATGTCAATTAATTAATTGATTCTCCTGGAAACAGATATGTAAGCTAGCTTGCCTACTCAGTTTAACCTAGTTCAAAATTTACACCTTATTTTCTTTCCAAATAAGGAAAGAAAATGCCCTCCAGCCAATGTGAAATTTGCCCAGTGAAACTTCCTTGTTTCTGTGTGTCTGTGACTACAAAATTCTTCTGCTTTGTACCATGGTTTATGACTTTCAGACCAGATGTTCCCCAATTCATGAACTGAAAAAATAAAGCTTATGACTTTATACCCAAATTTAATATTGTGAGAATTTTATTTTTAAAACCATCAAAGTGAGCTCCTTTGAGCCTGTTTTACCTTGAAATGACTGTTTTCTCATTTTGCAGATTGTAGATGTGATACTTTCCTTTTCAATTATGGTAGTCTCTCCCGGTTAATAGAGATAATTGCCAATAAAAGAACTAGCATCCATTTTTTAACAACTAGAACAACATCCCTCTACTTGATAAAAATCAGATGTAGGGATTTTCACAGCATGCTGACAGGTAAATGGATAAAAAGACATGAGTAGCTCCAAACATAATTGCATTGAAATACATTTGCATTTAAAAAAGGGTTAACTGTACCTTCAAGTTGGCACATATTACTCAACACAACGTATAAGAATTCAAAGCAAACTAATCAACAACAAACACTCAGTTGATATAGGAAGACTGGAACCAGGTGAAGACTTTTTGCCCTGGAGCCCGAAAAGCTTGCTTTACACTTCACTTTTCATAATTCTGATCTCTTCTGTAGTCAGTCCTGCCTTGTGTTTCTATCTGGTATCGAACATCAGTAACTCTGAGAAAGAAGCAGAAAACAATGCTCCCGAGTACGTGAAAGGTTGCTTTTCTTTCATGCTTTTAGCAATGTGACCTTAGGTATTGATTTATAGCCTGCTGCAGCACCCCAGAGCAAAACGGAACATTGGTAATTAAGTCAGTATCTGCACTTTCTAAAATAGTGCTGACTTGCAACCAAGAGAAACCCTTTATTTTTCCTCTCTGTCTCCCCATGAATGCAGATGCAGGCGCTGACCTCTGACCTTTCTCCAAATTCTTTAGCTGCAGCTGTTATTTTTCTTTCTCTGGGCTTTTAGCTGCTGATAGACTGGTAAGATTCATTAAATTGTGTGTGCAACTTTCTTTAAAGCAAACATGAAGCAATTTATACTTCCAACATTACTTATAAAATATGCCTTATGCCTTTATTGAGCACAGAATGGAGGTAAATGCTTTCATTTGGGCACCTATTAGGGATTTACTAGATTGAGTGACCACATTACTAAGAAACAGACATTTTTTGGGGGGGACAAATTTTATATTAAACTTGGAACTTTCCATTATAAAACTCCCAAGATTGTAAAGTGAATTGAATCAGAAATCTCTTTTTTGTATTCCATTAGAGTCATTACTGAAATAGGGCCACTAAAGGTAATAGCAATAAAACCAAATACCTTGAGGTATGTATGCAAATGCATGCTAATATATGCTAATCTGAGTACCCTGTTCAGTGGCCATAAAAAACACTAAATACAGCTAATTAAAGGTAGGTAAGTTGCTGCAATTTATACTTCAGAGCCATATGAGAGGCAGTATATTATGATAATTATAGCATTGCTTGCCTTGGGGAATACATTCAACATTTTAACTGAATTTCTTCTTCTTGTGTATTTGTCCATTTCACTGAATGCCATCACATTTTCTCTTTTCTACCCTAGGTCTTAGAACTATGAAGTTAGTATAAAACTAAATAACAAATTAAGTCTTTAGCCTCAAGGAAACCAAACAATGTTCACCCTAGAAACTTTGAAAATTGTCTTGCCCACTTAATCCTCCTAGTACAATAAGTGCTCCCCACCAGGGTAATGGGGCTCAATAGCCAGAAGCATTGAAAACATGGATAACCAAGTCCGAATCCAAATTCTCAGGAGATCTGGGGAAAGCAAAGAACTGGATCTCTGAAGTGCAACTTCAACATAAAGGATTCTTTCCTAGCGGTGGTGGGTATGTTCTGTAGAGTTGATGCCCACTCATAGCTCACTTGTATAATGTTCCTGATGCTGTAATATTTTTGTGAGCAGAAAACCTCATGGAGTGGCTGTGATTAGCAGCCCAACTCATAACCTACTATACTACCAGGGCTCCTTGTAACACATATATATTCACTTATTTATTTCTTAAGAAAGTCTGAAGAAATACAAACAACTGAAATTCTTAAGATAACATGAAGTTGATGCAAAATCTATGTTGTTGTTAAGTTGTTCAGTGCCATTGAGTTGGATCCGATTCATAGCGACCTCATATAGGGTTTTCTAGGATCAGTTGCTGGCTTTGAACTGCCGACCTTGTGGTTCAAAGTCCAGTGCTGATGTAAAATCTCTAAATAGCTGTTTTTCTTTAATCAACTTAAAGAAAATATCCACAGAGATGTCAGGTGGCTGGGGATTCAATCATAAAAGATAAAATCACAGGTAAACCATGGAAGTATGAAGATGAGCAACACAAGGGTATTATAGACTTGCAAAGAACTTGAATTCTACTCTTTCTGCAATAAGAAGTCATTTATGGATTTTGAAACTGTGTAGGTATCCTAACCAACTGGTGTGTGAGGGAGATCATTACATTGGCAACATGGAGGTGACTTTATAGAGGAATTCATACGAAACTGGACATGTCGCTAAGAGAATGACTGTAACATCCAGGAAAAATGATGATACAGGTCTCCACTAAATCAGTGGCAGTGAGGATGGAGGAGAAACCATGGACCTAAGAGAAAGGCTGAAGGATAACTGAAAGGACTTGATTGTGGTGATTGATTGGACCGTAAGTGATTTAGTATAGAGCATGTGGGGGAAGCATGAGGGACGGATTACTCCTGATTTCTGGTAACTAGTTAGAGTGAGGTGCCATTGTTGTTGTTGTTGTGAAGTGCCGTTGAGTCGATTCCAACCCATAGCAACCCTGTATAGGGTTTCCAAGGAGCAGCTGGTGAGCTTGAACCACCATTAGCCAGGATGAAAATTACAAGAAGGGAACTAATGTTGGGGAGATAGGTAACTGTGTCCATCATGAAGATGCTGAAGTATGATACTTATGGGAGGATGTTGAGGATTCATCTTTGTGGAAGTTAATGTGAAAACATTGAAGAGACTTGGTTGCTTTTGAAATTAAATGGACAGAATTGTAATTTCAGTCTGCTTCAGATGTCCTAATGATAGTCCTTAGGACTGGGATGGCATGTACACAGGGGTACACAGCCAATGATGGATATAGAGACATGACAGAAAGCAGTGTGAGTAATGCTGAAAAAGAAAATGCCAAGAAATGCACAAAATATTAAGGACAACTAAAGCCACTCTGTCATTATATTCAAAGAGCATGCAATAAAGGGGACTTGTTGTTGTTAAGTGCCGTCGAGTCGGTTCAGACCCATAGCAACCCTGTACAGGGTTTCTGAGGCTGTAAATCTTTACGGGAGCAGAATGCCTCATCTTTCTCCTGTGGAGCGGCCGGTAGTTTCGAACTGCTGGCCTTAAGGTTCGCAGCCTTATTCATAACTACTACGCTACCAGAGCTCCTTAATAAAGAGGATATAAAACAATATTAAGAAATGACACTGTAGAAGCAAAATTAACTGATTCTTGTTCTTCTTCACAAGAGAACAGTCTTCAGATTGAAAATGGATATTACAAATATGGAAAAGAGGGAAATGAATCCAAAGATAGGTGGCAGAGCTAGTTAAAGAACATCTATTTGCTCTAAATGAATTCCTGTCTTCAGGCATAGATTATTCCAGTACACTGAATTAATTGCCAGGTAGTATCATAGAACCATATTTGTATGTTATGAAAAGTTATGAAAAATCAGTGACATGCCATGACACTGGTTTCTACATTGCTAAGGACACATGCATCAAGAGATTTCAGGCTAGTTAACTGCTAGCTGAAAAGTTACCAGTTCAAATTCAGCCAGAGGTACCCTGGAAGACATGCTTGGCAATTTGCTTCTGTAAAGTCACAGTCTTAAAAACCCTGTGGAGCAGTTCTCTTTTGCACATATGAAGTCGCCATGAGTCAGAATCAATTTGACAACAATCAACAATAACAATCATCTATTTTTATATCTTTATATATGTTGTTGTTGTTAAGTGCCGTCGAGTCGGTTCCGACCCATAGCGACCCTGTACAGGGTTTCTGAGGCTGTAAATCTTTACGGGAGTAGAAAGCCTCATCTTTCTCCCGCGGAGCGGCTGGTAGTTTCGAACCGCTGACCTTAAGGTTCGCAGCCCAATTCGTAACCACTACGCTACCAGAGCGCCTACTTCATATATATATATTATATCTTTTTTTTTTTCTTGATTCCTGACGTTATAGAATGTATAACTCAAGAAAATTTGGTAGTACTGAAAAAATCATCAGTCACTAGGTGGCTTCAACAAAAATACAGTAGTTGTATGTCATCACATTTGCATTTTCTTTTTCTGGGAACAAAAAGTTTAGGTAAAAAAGTAATTAATTGGATAAACTCAAAATGCATTCAACATTTCAGTTTTGAAAAACTGAAATTCCAACCAAACAAGATGAAATGTATAGGTGTAAATGTAAAACCCTGTGCTTAGGTTTTAAAAACAAAAAAATCTACACAAGTAGGACGATGCTAAGAATCCAACTTTATAGAGTTAAAGTTAAAGGTCTAGTATATTTAGTTGATGTTAAGGTCTTAGAAAGTATCCCAAGTTGTAATTTTATTTTGCTTTAATAAACATGTAGCACTTCAAACAAGAAAAGTAACAGCTGTACTAGAAAGACACTCTTGTAACTATTGTGATGCCTCTTATACTATATTTCAAAGGGACAAAGTACAGTAGGCTAAAAGAAAGAAGGCTCTCAAAATCTGGAAATTACATCAAACAAATAAAAGTTGAGGGAATTAGTAATAATGTTGTGGACAGAGAAAACATTTTATTATTGTTAAGTGCCGTCAAGTCGGTTCTGACTCATAGCGGCCCTTTACAGGGTTTCTAAGGAGCGACAAGTGGGTTTGAACCACTGACCTTGTGGTTCTCAGCTCAGTGCTTATTCTACACCACCACACCAGGACTCTGGAGAAGACATTATGTCTTTCAATATTTGAAGAAATAATACGAAATTGGACTGGACTTCTAATGTTCTGTTCTAGAAGCTGAAATAATAGGATGAGGCACAATTAAACTCAATGATGAAAGAGCTTGCAAAATTAGTCCTTCCATAGGAAAACCAAAAGAAAATCGGATGAACTGCCAAATTGGAAATACAGTTCTCCTCAGTAGCAGTTAGAAAGGGAATTCTGGTAACAAAAAGTTCAGAGAAATTCCAGCATCAGGTGAGAATTAGAAACACATTACTTTTCCTAATGTTTTAGCAATTAAGACCCATTGTGATTTTTTAAAAAATCCATAAATCTACTTTTACTAATACTTCTAATACTCATTATATCAGAAATTACAATCATAAATAGCATTGCCATAATGTAGTAAATGTTAGAATTTAAAACATTTTATTTGGAAAAGTATGAGTTGAAATGGCTACAAAGTATCTTAATACTTTAGAAAAATTCAATTCTCAAGCCATCTATTTGCCCGTCGTTGTTGGTGTATCTCTCAAATTCCTACAAATACAGTTGAGTGGGGTCTTTCTGTGGTGGCAGCAACTGAATTAGATTTTTTCCCATTTCCTAAAGATTTAAAATACTTTTACACCCTTCCCTTGCTTGGGGGATCAGAAGTGAAAGAGTAAGAGTCACATATAAAAACCACCTTGACTTCTACATTTCAGTGACATCATTCTCATTATAAAATTGCATTCCAGAATTAGTTAATAATTTTAGTTGCAAAACCCTGCATTCTAGCAGGACAGAATGTTTTGAGTTTTATCTTCTACATTCAATCTGAAAAGCACTGAGAAGGAACATTTCCTTTTACTCTTTTGAAATGTTTAATATTCAAGTGAGTAGACTCCTTAGGTTACTGTAATGGAGGAAGCATTTTTTGCAAACACTTGGCAAATAAAACAGAAGAGTCACAGAGATTCATGGGTAAACATGCTCTCTGCATCCTCCATTCTATTGTGCTGCCATAGGATGGTAAAAGAAACACTGCCTTGTCTTGTGCCATCCCTGTGGTGTGGTTGGTTGTGGATCAGAGCATCATGATGCATAGGGATTATCAGAAATATACCATCAGGTTTACGTCCAAGTGTGTCTTAGTTTGGAAGCTCTGGTGAAACCTATTGAGCATCAAAGCAACATACAAGCTTCAATTGACAGATGTGTTGTAGCCAGGAATGAAGTACATTGGTCAGGAATCTAAAAGGAATTGCCTAGCTAGATGGAAAGCTTGAAATTTTCCACTGAACCACTATTGCCTCACTGTTGCTTTCAAAACCCACCCTACCCACTGCCCTCAACTTGATTTTGACTCCTGGTGACCCGATAAATCAGAGAAGAAGTGCTCTGTTGGGAGTCTGAGACTGGAAAATATTATAGAAGCAAACCACTTCATCTTTGGAAGATGAACTGCCAGTCTTTCAGCTATCAGTTCAGTGCTTACCCACATCACCACCAGCATTTCTTGTTCTCTCCATTGTTGGTTCCGACTCATAGCGACCTGTGAATGGTCTCCAAGGAGTGGCTGGTGCGCTTGAACCGCCGACTTCATGGTTCAAATGACTTTGCATTCTAGTCCATTAACCCACAGCTCCATACCAGGACTCCCTCCATAGGTGAGGGCAGATTTCAGTCATGAAACATTGCCTTCTAGTTCCAACTCAGTCATAGTCTTGTATCCCTGCTTCCACAGACAACAGCAATGCAACTGGGCTAGGGAACAAGCAGATTGATGTTTGCATCATGTCTGTTGCTGAACATTTTGGAAGTGAGATCATCAGGTGAAACTTTTTGGTTGGTGATCTCATTCATTTTGGGAGGAGAAGGATAATTTGTTTTGTTTTGTGTGTTTTTTTAATCGCAACTCCAACCTAGTATCTAGGGTAACTGTAAGGTTTACGGTTTGCCTTGATGTGTGTTTAAGCAGCAGCCTGCAGTCTGGCACAAGGCAGATTTTCCCTCTACTTGTTTTGTTCTAAATAGTCTTCAAAAGCTTCTGTGGAATACAGGCTGTGACTTTGATCCTGCATACTTATTCAGTACTGACATTCCCAGAAAAAAAATCTCCAGCTCTGTCCAGTTTCAGCCACTCTTTAAATTCTCATTTAAATTCAAATTCCCCATAATCTTAACAGGCTAAAGATAGAGGGAGAGCAAGAAAGGAAAGTGAGAAGCGTCTCATGAACCCAGAAGGCCCTCAGATCAAACGGACCCATTCTGGGCAACAGGGAAAGAGGAAATCCCTAGGAAACAGCCAAAGTACTTAATGTGTGCTGTGTCTCCAACTCCAGGGTTTCAGATTGACCATTGCTTCCAATAAACCAGCAACCTGTTTATGAAGGCAACCTTAACCCCTGCAAATTGGACAAAATTAGCTGGAAATCTCTAAATAGCAGGCTGTCTTACCTGAATCTTGCTTGTGGTGCTATAAGATAAGCAATGAATTGCTAACCAAAAGTTTGGTTGTTCAAACCCACCAGTTGTTCCTTGGAAACACTATACAGGGTCACTGTGAGTTGGAACCGACTCGACAGCACATAGCAACAAAAATTTTGGCCAAACAAAAATAAAAAGCTTGCTGTGATAGTCTGTGTGGTGAAAGAAGTGTCAGCATTTGCTTGGGTTCATACTGTGTGCATGTTGTTGTTGTTAGGTGTCATCAAGTCGGCACCGACTCATACCGATCTTATGTACAGCAGAACAAAACAATGTCCAATCCTGGGCCAACCTCACTACTGTTGCCACACTTGAGTCCATCAATGCTGCCACCTGGCCAATCCATCTCTTTGGGGGTCTTCCTTATTTTCTCTGACCCTCCATCTTACCAAGTATGATATCCTTCTCCAGTGACTGCTCCCCCCTGACAATATGTCCAAAGTATGAGAGACGAAGTTTGGCCATCTTGGCCTCTAAGGAGCACTCTGGCTGCACTTCTTCTAAAACAATCTTTTTGTTCTTTTGGCAGCCCACGGCACTTTTAGTAATCTTCTCCAACACCATAATTCAAAGACATCAATTCTTCTATGATTTTCCTTATTCACTGCCCAGCTTTGGCATGCATATGACGTTATTGAAAATACCATGGCTTGGGTCAGGTGCACCTTAGTCCTCAAGCTGACATCTCTGCTCTTCAATACTTTAAAAAGTTCCTGTGCAGCAGATTTGCCTAATGCAATACGTCATCTGATCTCTTGACTGCTGCTTCCGTGAGTGAAGTCCTTGACAACTTCAATCTTTTCTCCATTGATAAGAATCTTATTTATTGGTGCATACCTGACATATATTGCTGGGATTTTTTTTTTTTTCCATGCCATTTTCCACGCCGTCCTCTAAATTCATGTTCAAAAGTTTTCTTTCATCCTTGATAAATTAACTGGAGGAATTTGATGTGAATTAGGGTTTTGGGGAAATATTTGGAATTTACCTGAAGTTGATAACTGGGGGTGTGGTGCAAACTTTTCCCCATCAACTACTGGTCTCATGTTTGGTGGTTTGACCCATCTGGTGGTGCTGCAGAAGAAAAGCCTGGCTATCCACATCCATAAAACTACAGCCAAGGAAACCCTACAGGACAGCTGTAATGAGTCGGAACTGACTTGAGGTCAATTTTGTTGTTGTTGTTGTTTAAAAATAGTCAGTTTAGAGTTGTGCAAGAATGTTGCACAGAAAATACAAAATCTTTTTCTGTTTTTCACTACTGGTCCCACAGAAGTTGTGTCTTTGTTATATAATTCACTGTTCCTGTCTTCCATTGGATTTCCTTCCAGTCATCCTCCCAACTCTGGTGACTTTTGATGATTTTGTTTTATGGATTGAATGGTCCCCCCACCACTATGCCCCTCATGATCTGTGATATTCCTTACTCTTGTAATTGTGGGTGTGATCCTGCTTGCAAGCAGAGACGTTTTGTTATGTTAATGAGGCCATACCAGTGCAGTGTGGATCCTAACCCTAATCAGTTCAGAGTGTGGTGTGGTGTTGGGACTGCAAAGCCATTTGAACTGCAATGTTGGCACTTCAAGTTCACCAACTGATCCTTGGAAACCCTATACAGGGTCACTATGGGTCAGAATTGAATCTCCAGCATTTAACAGCGACAACAATAAGGACACACACAGTAGGGGAATAGATGATATGTGAGTATCAGCTACAAACCAAGTATCACCTAGGATGACTGGCAGTCACCAGAAACTAGTAGAGAGACTCACTGAAGGAATCAACATGAGTAACACCCTGATGTGGGCTTGACAGCTTCCAGAGCTGTGAGGAAATACATTTTTGTTCTTTAAAGCCACCTATTTGCGGTACTTCAGGTATGGCAAACCGAGGAAACAAAGACACTGCGTTTGTACTGTGCTGTTTTACACATAGATTCGCAGGTCTGAACTTGGACTTGTCTCTACAATGTATTTCAGCCCAATTAGGAGGCTGATTTTTTCCAGGCTCATGCCATCTGTCCAATGAGATTGAGGTTAACAGTCCCTTCCCCTTCCATTCAATTCATATGCTTCTTTTGGGGTAGGGATATGAGATAGACTTTCCTGATTAAACACCTCATTTCTCCAGGAGAAAAGTTAACAACACACAAAGGCTGAGTGATTTAATTTGATCACTGATCTTCAGGATAATCAGTAGACACGTGTTTTTTTTCTAAACTGTAACTCATTTCATCCAAAATTCATATCTAAAGAAATACATATGATTCAGGACACACAAAAAGATGATTCAGCAATCTAATCTTTCTTGAAATGACTCTTCTTTTCCGTCCTCTGTTTCCTTTGCCTTAGACGAAGTCCTTATTCTCCATCACCGGTAACCTCTTAATTAGTCCCCTTGCTGCCTGGTCCAGTTCTTCTCTTCATGCTGCCATCAGGGGTTAGTGTCAAAAATGTCAAAACACAAGACAGCTAAGTCTCTTTCTTACTCCATTGTTGAAAACATTGCAGTGCCTATCTAGCCTTTTACATCAGCATTTCTTAAAGGGCAGGGAATTGGCAACTTCAGCAAATGGCCAAATATGATTGAGAAAAGATGCAGAGTGCTCAACTTGGAATAGTGAATGCACCATGACACAATGTTTTCTGTCTATCTGTCCATCCTCATTTCCCACTTATTGATGCCTTACCTTTTTACCTTCTTGTTGAACAACGATCACTCCAGTGTCCCATTCCTGTGTGGCTGCACATGCCCATTTCTATGTCTGCAGTGTTTTCTGTCCCTTTATCTCGCTGGTAAACTTCTTTTTTACACATCGTTCTAAGCCCAGAATAGATACTCTATCCCTAACTCCCCAGGGGTTTCTTCTCTACTCTTGCCTAACAGAGACAACCGCTTTCTCCTAGTTCTACAACTATGTTTTGTTCACATTTCATTTGCATCCATCATGCAGCCAACCCCTGATCCATGCAGCCCCAGGCAGAACTGACCAGAAAGCAGTCTAATCCTGTGCTGTTCCCATGATTGGTGTGGATCAGAACCTTATTATGCATAAGGTTTTCACTGGCTGATATCTGGAAGTCAATGGCCAGCCCTTTCTAGTCCATCTTAGTTTGGAAGCTCTGCTAAAGCCTGTTTAGCATTATAGTGACATGCAAGCTACCACTGACAGGTAGGTGGTGGTGGCTGGGAATTATGCCTGGGTCTCTGTATGGAAGGCCACCACTGACCCCTGTGCTTATCACACTGGTTTATAATTGTGTTTGAAAGGCTAAGCGACTTGATGCATGAGATAGAGTCTCTGCACACAGTTCTTAGAATCATGCCTGGAGCATGATGGGTGCTTAATGGACGTTTGTGGAAAAGATGAATGGCCCCATACTACATGATGGTTTGAATAGCTTCAATTGGACAATACTATTGGTGGCTCTGAGGTAGAATTCTCCTTTCATGAGGAAGACCCAGGTGTGATTCCCAGCTGTGTACCTCATGAGCAGCCACCTCCAGTCTGTCAGAAGAGGCTTATGTGTTTTAAGATACTCAGCAGGTCCCAGCAGAGCTTGCAGACTAAGACAGACTATTAAGAAAGGCCTGGATATTTATTTCCATAAAGCAGTCTATGAAAACTTGCAGTAATTTGGTCTAGAACCGATCATGGGGATGGCACAGCACTGGGCAGCTTTGTCTCGACAGTTAGCAAGCCTGAAACTATGTATACATCAAGGACAAAAGACAAAACTCACCTCAAATGATTATATATACATGTATAGGGTGTTTTATATCTCTCTATCTATCTATCTATATATATATAGTATATTTATATGTGTACTTATGTATATATGCATTATATAGATTTGTTGTTGTTAAGTGCCGTCGAGTCGGTTCTGACCCATAACGACCCTGTACAGGGTTTCCGAGGGTGTAAATCCTTACGGGAGTAGAAAGCCTCATCTTTCGCCCACGGAGCAGCTCGTAGTTTCGAACCGCTGACCTTAAGGTTCGCAGCCAGATTC
>NW_006408558.1:2462503-2466997 GCF_000296735.1 Chrysochloris asiatica | reverse complement strand
TTCAAGCTCACCAGCTGCTCCTTGGAAACCTTCTACAGGATCACTATGGGTCAGAACCAACTCGACAGCACTTAACAACAACAACAATAACTATATATATACACATACACACAGATGCCCGTATGAGAGATCTTCTTTAATTATCTTTCTATTCCAATTTTTCTACTTTTTGAAACCTCTTCATATATGTAGTTTGTATATGCATTAAGGGCACACTTAAATACACACACACAAGTGCATCTATGCCCTCACAGACATTATTCTTTTCAGTCATAAAACACAGCTATTTAATAAAGGAGTAGAAATACAGGAAGAGAAGCTTCCACCAAAGGCACTGGAGCACACCGGTTGTCTCAGAAATAACACCTTGGGACTTTTAATCTTTACATGTAACCTTAGCTTCGAAGGTTTCATCCAAACAACAGACCTACAGCATCCTGTACAGAGCTCCATTTATCTACTTGGGCCCAGCTGACCCCTCTGGAAATCGAACATTGCTACAGATATTGATCCAGCACACTGACAACAGCAATGCTCCCTTTGTGTGAAATTTACACACAAGCCTGCTAGAGAGGCATCCAGGAGACTGCTGATTCCCTCAGTGGGAGACTAGAATGAGGTCTGGGGTTACTTCTCTACCACCCAGGGAATCTCATCACTGTGGACCTCCCCAGTCTAGTGTTGGGTGCAGCTTTGCTTTTCCTCTTAGTCCTCTGGCACTGTCTCACTCTGACCCTTAATGTAATGTGACCGGTTAGTCATAACCTTCACAAGCTGCAATGTGGCCCTGTTCTCCCTCTGCTCTGTCTCTCTGGCCTTAAGCTATAGTGCACTCACCAAGCACGAGACTCCTTTTTAAAAAGATCGAACTGAAAGGAGGTTTGTTTGCTTGCTGGCCCTCAAACACCGAGGCACTGTTGTGCTCCTTGAAATTGTAAATTATGTCTGTTTAAGAAAATGTCAGTGTTTTTTAAAACAGAATAACAGTGCTGGAAAAGACTTGGCTGTGCTATTTGTTACTGAAGTTTCATGCAAGAAAAATGATGCATTCATCATTATGATCACAGTCAACGGGTCTAATGACTTGGGCACAATGCCGCTTCAGTTCTTTTTAAGTAACACGGTTTCCACCCCCCTCTGTCCTCAGCTAGTTATCAGAGTAATGTAAAAGCTCATAAATTGAAAGCTAGGATAAAGGCACTATACTTAACAACAATTAAAACGTAAAACACATCTTGTATCATTAAATTGATTTTTTTTTTTTTCCCCTGCCAGAAACATGACTATTTCAGGTAATGATTGCTTTGGTTGACTAAAATTGTATTTATGAGGTTGAGGGAGGATTAGATCTGCTGTTACATTCAGAGCCCACTTCTTGTTTCTTCACAATTCAATTTTTAAATAGGCCAATGGGATGGCTTCTGAGGAGAGATGTGTAAATAACTATGGATAATCTGTACAATCAATGTTGAATCCCTGTACTGCTAAACATATGATTTGGCTATATGGAATTTAAATCTGCAAGTGGATTTAATTTTGATGGGTTTGCTGACTAGTTACAATCCTGAATTTAGCCTCTTAATTTAGCCCTGTTTCCATGGGTGTAATCCAAGCAACAAATAATCATGTTGTTCCTTGTTGAAAATAGGTTAATGTCTGTAAAACAAGTGGTTTCACTTTTATACTAAAAACTGCTTTGCAATATTTTAACACTGCTTTTTAATGACTGCTACACCATTCTCCCAAGAAGCACATAGCATTTGGGGGGTGGGGGGCACTCTTGGATAACTATACTAAATTTGTATATTTGCTTAGACTTTTTTTTACTTGGCCTCCATTCATGCTAACAGCTGTTACAATGACTAGCAAGGGTCTTGCCTGACTTTCTAGTAATAACCTTATTATTTTTTTCCTGATGACTTGAAAGTATTATGTTGTTGTTGCTAAGTGATATCGAGTCAGTTCCAACTCATAGCGACCCTATATATGCTTTTCGAAACTGTAAATCTTTGAGGGAGCAAAAAGCTACATCTTTCTTTCACAGAGCAACTGGTTGGCTCAAGCTGCTGACCTGTGGCTCCCAGTCCAGTGCTTATCCTACATAACTACCACACAAAGATTTACAGACTGAAAAACCCAATTCAGGTTGCTATGAGTCAGGACCTAATCGACAACACTTAACAACAACAAAATCCTTTCAAGTCGTCAGGAAAAAAAGTAAATAGATATTTGTTGTTGTTGTTAAGTGTGCTATCAAATCAGTTCCAACTCAGAGCAATACTCTACAGAGTTTCTCAGAAGCAGCAGGTGAGTTTGAACTATCAACCTTGCGATTCAAATCGACCTTGTAGTCAAGTGTTTATCTCCAGTGCAACATCAGGACTCACTCTCTCTCTATTGCTATTGTTGTTGTTTGGTGCCTTCGAGTCGATTCCGACCCATAGCAACCATGAATAGGATTTCTGAGGAGCAACTGGCGAGCTTGAACCACCAACCTTGCAGATCAAACCCACTTTGCAATCCAGTGCATTAACCCACAGCAACACACCAGGATTCTGTCTGTCTGTCTGTCTCTTTCTCCCTCTCTCTCTATATATGTTGTTAATTGTCATCGAGTCTGCTCTGTCTCATAGTGACCCTGTATATATAGGGTTTTCAAGGAACAGCTGATTGGTTTGAACTACAGAACCTGTGATTAGTGGTCCAATGCTTATCCCCTCCATGCATCATCAAACAACCAAAGGGCACACCCTACAGGTCTGCCCTCCTGGCCATCAGCACACAGCCCCTCTTCCTCCCTGAGTCCAGAGTTCCTAGCCTCTCCATCTGTCCATGTCATCATCTCTGCCTCCATTTCTGGCATCACTGATTCTCAGGGTAGTGTCCCGCACTCTGCTCTTCTCACTTGATGGACCCAGGGACCTCCCCTCCTGGACTGCAAAATCAGTCACTCCCCTCCTTTTCTTACATAACATCTACGTTTACATTTCCGACCGTCACAGTCAGTCCTGATAGCAATTATTCACTATTGTACTGCACGAGTCTTATCCCCATCTCCTTTCATTAGCCCCATCCCAACAAGCTTGAAATCATTCAGTGGAGATTCTACCTTCCCCTGCCCCGTCTGGAACTGGACTCCCTCTTCAAAGCTTGTAAACCAGTCATTTCTTGCCTTTGTAGCACCTCCCCCCCCGCCCCCAATTTTGGGTAGCCAATGTCTAAGTTGCCCATCCCTGTTAACCCTGTGTACCAATGGGGTGGGAATGATCCTCGCTGTAAAGATTTGGTCCCTTTTTTGAGCTACTACATCTGTTTTGGAAGAAGTACAACCAGAGTGCTCCTTGGAGGCCAAGATGGCTAGGCTTTGTCTCTCATACTTTGGACACATTATCCGGAGAGAGCAAGTCGATGGAGAAGGATGTCATGCTTGGTAAGGTAGAGGGTCAGAGAAAAACAGGAAGACTCCCAACGAGATGGATCAGCCATGTGGCATCATTGATGGTGTCAAGTGTGGCAGTGGTAGAGAGGTTGGCCCAGGATCGGACATTGTTTCCTTCTACTGTGCATGGGGTTGCTATGAGTCGGTTCCAACTCGATGGCACCTGACAACAACAACAACAACATCCAAAACTACAGGTAAAGTATATCAAATTGTAGTGGGTTACTCTTTTTTCCCCCTCTTCTTTCTTCTATTCAAGTTCTGATCATCCAGCCATTGAAGCCCGGTCAAGTGGGTACTGTCTGCAAGTATGGGTATTCTTGTGCATCTCCCTTCACTTCATATCAGCTGGGCACTTCGCTTTCTGCTCTAGTCTTCTGTGGCCATGTCACTGCCTCTGGGCCCAGGAGTTCCCTGGTCTTGCCATACTGCTGGCCAACCAGGTCTCCACCTGGGTTCACAGGAGTCTATTGAATGTAGTCAGACTTAGTTCCCAACTTCATTGCTGTTTTTCCCCCTCTTCCCCTTGTCAGAGACCAACATGGTCATCAGCCAGACCACATGTCTGCTCATGTATTCCCCTTGATTCTTAGTCTTGGAAGGGGGTTTGTCCTGAGGGGACCTGACCACTTGCCTTGATGGCTCCCAGGGGAACAGCTTGCTTGTTCTTGTAGTAGTCAATTGGACTGTTGTTATTGTTTTTGATTTTTCCTGTTGGTCTTTCTTTCATGAAGTATCTTCTGTTCTTCTAGCCACGCCAGGCTGGTCTACTCATTCTTTCAAGTGGAAATTTCCCACCTCAGATGATTCTGAATGGGGTTCACGATTCCACCTATGGTCTTATGCAATGCAAAGGGTCCACAGGAAGCCTCTTTCACTGGGCAACTTCTAGTCACCTTTAAGGTATTCTGATGAGTTATAGGCTGAAAACAGACTTACAAGCTTTCTATTATGATATTTCTGGTTATTCCTTTCTCTCCCCATCAAGATTCCAAAGACAGCCAAGCATCTTAATATTATTCCCCTCTTTTACCCATTCAAACCATGCCTCAATC
>NW_006408558.1:2454167-2456038 GCF_000296735.1 Chrysochloris asiatica | reverse complement strand
GTTTCTAATGCGTGTTATGTGTGTCTTCTCCCTCTTTTGTTAGGTTTGCCAGTGGTTTGTCAATTTTATTAATCCTGTCAAAAAACCATCTTCTTGTCCTGTTGATTCTTTCTATAGTTTTTCTGTTTTCCATCTCATTTATTTCTGCTCTGATCTTTATTATTTCTTTTCTTTTGGTGACTGTATGTTCCTTCTGTTGATCTGTTTCTAATTGCTGGAGATGTTGTATCAATGTGTTAATTTGGTTCTTTCTTCTTTTTTGATGTGTGCATTTATTACAATGAATTGACCTCTCAGCACTGCTTTCGCCGTGTCCCAAAGATTTTGGTATGCTGTGTTTTTGTCCTCATTTGTTTCTCGGAACTTTATGAATTCACGTTTGATATCTTCTACTACCAGTTACTTTGAAGCAGGGTGTTATTCAGTTTCCATGTATTCTACTTTACTTCCTTGGTCTTCTTATTGTTGATTTCTAGTTTTATAGCATTGTGGTCTGAAACGATGCTTTGTAGATTTTGATGTTTTTAAAAATATTAAGGCTTGCTTTGCGACATAACACATGGTCGATTCTGGAGAATGTTCCATGTGCACAGGAAAATAATGTATATTGTGCTGTTGTTGGGTTGAATGCTCTGTACACATCTATGAGATCAAGTTGGTTGATGGTGCTGTTGAGTTCCTCTCTGGTTTTGTCAAGTTTCTCTGTTCTATCCCTTTTTGAAAGTGGCGTATTAAAATTTCCCACTATAATTGTAGATTTATCTAGTTCTTTCTTCAATTCTAGTAGGGCTTGCTTCATATATCTTGGTGCTCTTTCATTGGGAGCATAGATCTTTAGTATGGTTATGTCGTCTTGCTCAATTGACCCTTTGATCATGTGATAATGTCCTTCTTTATCTCTTATGCTGGTTTTAGTCTTAAAGTTCACTTTATCAGAGATTAGTATTGTCACCCCTGCTTGTTTATTATTGCAGTTAGCTTGGTATATTTTTTTCCATCCTTTAACTTTTAGTCTGTTTTTGTCTCGTGTGTAAGCTGCTTGCAAGCAGCATATTGAAGGATCTTGTTTTCTTATCCATTCTGTCTCTCTATGTCTCTTCACTGGTGCATTTAATCCATTGACATTCAGTGTAATTATCGATAGGTATGTATTAATTACTGTAATTATGTTATTTTTTTTTGTAGTGCTGTTTGATCCTTTGTTCTGCATGCCTTTTTCTGCTGAGTTCATGTTTTTTGTGCTATTTCTTGTCAGTTTCTTCTTAGTTTTCACTTTTCCTTCTTCTGATTGGATGTTCATTTTCATGGTAAGTTGTGAAGTATTACGTTTCTTTAAGGTTCCCTATAGTCTATTATATTTTCCCCCCATTTAAGACAGTCTATTGTATCCTGTAATCTACCTGATCTCCTTGCCACCTAGATCTCTATTCCTATGTTTTTCATTTTTTTGACACTGTTAATATTTTGATCTTAGGTTGGCCTCACAGGTCCCCTGCATTCATTGCTGCAATTTTGTTCTGTTCTGAGCTCTGCTATCTCTCGACTGAGTTCCACGTGGTGTTGCCACGACTGTCAATCTTTGGTTGTTGTCTGTACTTGCTGGTTTTCATTCCAAAGAGCTCCCTTTAGGATGTTTTGAAGCACTGGATTGGCTTTGACAAAATCTCTTAGTTTCTCTTTATCCTGAAATGTTTTGATTGTATCATTGTATTTGATTGACAGTGTTTTTGGATAGACAATTCATGTTGGCAGTTTTTTCTTTTAGGGTTTTATATATGTCTCCCCATTGCCTTCTTGCCTGCATGGTTTCTGCTGAGAAGTCAGAGCTTAATCTGAATAGCTTGCCTTTCTTGGTAACACTTCTCTTTTCC
>NW_006408558.1:2434401-2453747 GCF_000296735.1 Chrysochloris asiatica | reverse complement strand
TCTGATATTTTATTATTAATTATCTGGACCTCTTTTTGCAGGTTTTGAATTGTTTCCAATGCTGTATCTATCTTATTTGAGTGCACCTGTAGCACTTTCCTAACTTCTTCCTTATTTTCCTCCACCCCTTTTTGGAGCATTTGAATTTGTTTCCATATCATTCTTCTGAATTCCTTCTCAGGCATATCCAAAGCCTGTTCTTCTTCTCCTGGATATACTGTATCTGCCTCCAGCTCATTTGTCTCAGTTACTCTTTTCTGGTTTTGGACATGTTTTGTGATTGTTTGTTGTGTTTTCCTGGACATTTTCAGTAGTTAGGTGGATTTTTAATGCCTAAATGGAGGTCTGTTGCTTTATTGTTAAGCTTGCTGAGTGTCTCTTGGTGGATATGATCTGAAGATAGGCTTCCTTTTTCATGTATAATGTCTAGCAGCTGATATTGGCTCCTGTCCCAATGCATGAGATATTTTGGGGTATGATTGTAGCTTGGGTATATGGCCACAATTATTGTCTCTTTTTTGGTAACATAGCTCCCACCCCAGGAAAAATGTGTGATCAAATGACTAAAAGCAGAAGCGATATAAAAGCTGAGAAAAAAACTACCACTTCAAAACAAAAATAAAACTGTAGCTGTCTGACCAGTGGCAGGAGTAAAGAGTCCTGCCCAGGTCAACTTTATGCCTGGGTCCCAGAAGCAGATGTCATAAGCAGCATCCAAAGATGTCATAAGCAGCATCAGTCCATGGGACCAATAGGTTCCCTCCTCTCGGTGCTGTGGGAAAACTGTGGGCTCAATGCTGGACCTTTTTGGGGGTGTATGCCCACCTGCCTGAAGGTGGCCAGGCTGGGCAGAGAGAGCATGACAGGGAAGAAGAAAAATGTGTAGAATCCCCCACTCCTCTTTTGTCCAATGCTGCTGCGTGGGTTTCACTGTTTCAGTCTGGCTGTGGCCCTGCCCTCTTAACACAGCCCGGCAGGAGTGCTCTGCAGGTAGAGTCCCAAGCCCTGATCGAATCAATAATTGCAGTATTTTCCTTTATACAGTGATTTTTCCACTGGTTGGTGTGGGAAACTGACGCCCTGCACCTTATACTAGATCCAGAGCTCTGGAGCAGCTCAGTAAAAAAAGCACCTTCTCTGGATTTTTGGCACCTCCCCCACCGAACTTGTCCTGCCTGACTCTTCTTGTCCTGCCTCCAAAACTGGAAGTTCTATCGGCTAATTTTTGAAATTAGTTTTTCAGGCCTTTCTTCTTAGTGTATCATAGTCTTAAAGCACTGCTGAAATATGTTCACCATCATAGCAACACACAGGCTTTTTAGAGTGGATACAATTTTACCTTTCCCATCAATGAGAGTGGCTGTTTTTCCATTAAATATTGCTGGGTTTAATAGAAGGTGATGCCATAGTTAAACCACTTGGCTGCAGATAAAGAGGGACACTTCAATCTTGTCATCTTCTCTTTCCATCTGCTTCCATAAAGTCTACAGCCTCGAAAACCCTATGTAGCAATCAAGGGTCTAGTAATTTGACCACATTGCCATTTGGGTATATAGAGTCTCTCTGAATTAGAATCAACTCCATGAAAACAGGTTTGTTTTTTTAATGGGAATAGAGATTTTAAGAGAAGGCCTTGTTGTTGTTAAGGGCCATCAAGTCATTTGCAATTCATAGTGACCTTGTCTGTATAGGATTTCCGAGAAGCAGCTGATGAGTTTGAACCTCCAGCCATTCAGTTAACAATCCATTGTTTATCCCGCAGTGCCACATCAGAGAAATTTAAAAGGAAAGAAAAAGAGAGAGAGAGACAGAGACAGAGAGACAGAGAGATGTGTTGATATTTTCCTTTATTTTTAAATGCTAGAAGTAACCCAGAAGAGAGCAGCCAAGGATTCTGTGTGAGTGGGTGGAACAGACTCACTGTGAAATACGATGGAATGTTTACTGAGCTATTTCCATGAGAATCAAAATATTCCTGCTCTTATATCCAGGCTTCACAGCAGTAGCCTTTTAAAAAAATGTTGGCTTGGTGACTGGTGGTCCGACTCTCTGGTGGTGTTCCCTTTGGAAGCAATGGTCTAGGCTGTGAGCAGCTATACTTTCACTGTTTGGCAAAAGCCTAAGAGATACACTCCATTTCCAAGCATGGGAACATTGTGTCCTCCTTCCAGTATTACTGGGAAAGAGCCGAATGGATTAGGGTAGGGAGGAAACATAATTTAACAGAGTACTTCCATACTTTTCAAATTACTATAGATCACTGTACCTGACTCTTGGCCTTGATCCTTCATCTCAGGACTCACTTGCACCTGAACAGTTGAAAGAAGAGTGGTTTGTTAGGTGTCATTGAGTAGGTTCTGACTTATAGAGACCCTATTACAACAGAATGAAACACTGTCCGGTCCTGAGCCATCCTCACAATTGTTACATTTGGGTGCATTGCTGTTGCCATTGTATTAATCCATCTCATTGGTGACCTTCCTCTTTTTCTCTGACCCTCTACTTTACCAAGCATGATGCCCTTTACACTTTATGGAGCATGGTCCCTCCTAATACCATGTACAAAGTATGCAAGATAAATTCTCACCATTCTGGCTTCTAAGGAACATTTTGGTTGTATTTCTTCCAACACAGATTTGTTTGTTCTTCTGGCAGTCCATGGTACTTCTAATACTCTACAAAACTATAATTCAAATGTATTGATTTTTCTAAGATCTTCCTTATTCATTGTCCTATTTTCAAATGCCTGAGAATACCATTAATTGGCTCAGGCATGCCTTAGTCCTCAAACTGAGCTCTTTGCTTTCAATACATTAAAGAGGTGTTACATAACTGACTTGCCTAATGCAATACATCGTTTGATTTCGTGTCAATGAATGTTGAGTGTAGTGAAGATAAGATAGAACATGGAGGCCTGGAAGATCAACAAACAATGAGTGGTTGGCCCTGAAGCAAACACCTCATTGCGTCTCTATATTTTGCAAAATGAAAGCAATGATATCATCTAGTCATAAGATGACAGCTAATTTTAATTATCATATGCATAAAGAAGAATGCTGTTACTGATATTGTTAAGTGCCATGGAGTTAGTTCTGATTCATAGTAATCCTGTACAATGTTTCAGAAGCTTTTAAATGTTGAGGGAACAGGAAGCCTCATCTTCCACTAAGTGGTTGGTGAGCTAGAACAGCAGACTGTGGTTCACAGTCTAGTGTTTGTCGTATGGAGTCACCGCGCACCCATAAGTAAGATGTTGTTGTTGTTATGAGCCATTGAATGAATTCTGACTCAGCAACCCTGCACAGATTTTCTGAGGTGTATCTGGTGGTTTGAATCACCAACCTTGCTGCTCACACTGACCTTTCCGTACAGTACTTATTCTACAGCACCACACCAGGCCTCCATAACAAAGATTGCTATTGTTATTGCTGTTATTAAGTGCCGCTGAACTGGTTCTGACTCATTGTGACCCTGAATAGGATTTCCAAAGAGTAACTGGTAGGTTTGAACTGCTAACTTTGTGATTTGCAGTCCAATGATGATCCAACAATGTCATACCAGGAGTCTTGTAAGGAAGATTGTTGTTATTAAGTGCCTTTGTGTTGGTTCCAACTCATAGCCATCTGGGATTTCTAAGTAGTGGCTGGAGATGTTACCTTTTCCAGCAATAGCTGTGACATTTTAATATAATGGCATTTTAGATTGCTGTGTTCTATTTTTTTTTCTTCTTCTGATTCTCTATGCACACAAAAATAGCACTGGTAACAAAAGGTCGTTGGACAAGTCTTTTATATGAATAACTCAATATTCAGAATAACTCTTCAAACAAATCATCAGTGTTAAATTTGAAAAAAAATGCATACAAACTGTCTAGCATACTACTTCATGGTTGGCTTTGACATTCAAATGAAATGATCCAGTGAAGGTGGATCATTTTATAATTTTATATTTATTTACATAATTTATATATTTTGTTGCTGTGGTCAGATCAGCCCCCAATTCATGGAGACCTCCTGCATCCTGTGACATTCCTATGAACAGGTTGGGATTAGACAGACCATTGTAATATGCAAAGTTTTCATTGATTCACTTTTGGAAGTAGATCTGGAAGTCCCAATAAAACCTAATCAGCATATAATGATACATAGGTTCCCTACTGACAGACAAATGGTGGCTTTACTTGAGTTTCATTGGGCCAGGTATTGAGTCACTGAGTTTAAGAACTAGACAATCTGACACCAGTTTAACAGTGATATGATTAACAATGATATGGCTCAGTCTGGTACCACCTGAACAATGATATGACCATTTGAAGAATGTATTTTATCACACAGAGATATGTTCATTGTTACATATTCAGTCATTTGGAGGAGACCTGGTAGCACAGTGGTTAAGCATTCTATTGACCACAAGTCTGACAGCTGAACCCACTAGTGGTTCTGTTGGAGAAAAGCTCTTGCGTGTTGAGGCAATCCTTCTCAGTCCTATAGTTTTGCTATGAGTGGGAATCAACTTGATAGCACAAAACAACAATGGTCTTTGGACATGATGAAATTTTAGTTTTATTCACTCAACCTTAATTTTCAAATACCAAATAGCATTACTGTATTACATTGAATCCTATAACTTCTTTCCCAGTGATCAAAGGTAACCAAGTTCTTTACTGACTGACATAATAAAGTATGGAGATAAATGATATGTAGTAGTCATTTAACATAATGCTGTGCTCAAGACATTGATGCTTCCCGATAATTCTCAGTAATATGAAAATGATTTTGAGTATTAATCTTGAATTCACTCTCTGAGAGGATTCATACAAACCTTTATTTTGGAACTGTGAAGATGAACCTTATCATTGATTACTTGTAATATTCAAATGTTTGGTTTTTTTTGTTTTGTTTTGCATTAAAAAAAAAAAACAAAGACCAGACCAATCCTTTTAAGTTAAGTTTTAATAACTGCAGCTGATTTTAAGATTCCATGTTTTCCAACTAATTCTATAGTTTTCTGTCTTAAAATGAAGTTTAGATGTCTGGGGTTCTTTTTGTTTCTTTCATTTCTAGTGGGACTTTATTAGAAAATCACAACTTAATGTAGCTGAATAATGTTCATTGTGGGCCACAGATTGGTTCTGACTCATAGCGAACACATGTACAGGGTTTCCCAGGCTATAAATCTTTAGGGGAGCAGAAAGTTCCTCTTTCTCCCTCATAGAATGGTAGATTTGAACTACTGATCTTGTGCTTATCAGCCTAGTTTGTAATCCACTAAGCTACCAGGGTAGTAATAGCATCTCAAATTAGGATTCCTAGCCCGTGATGGTGGCTACACTAAAGTCTAAGGCTAACATTCCATTTAAATTAAAAGTAACCTCTGATTCAGGAGTACGGCCTGATATTTCTGCTGTTTTTGTTGTTAAGTGCTGTCAAATCAGTTCTGACTCAGTGGCCCTGTTTCCAAAGAGCATCTGATGGGTTTGAACCACCGACTTTGAGGCTAACAGGTCAATGCTTATCCTACAGAACCACACCAGGATTCCATTATTTCTGTAGCTTTATATTATAAACTGAGAAAATTAGGTGGTAAACAACTTCAAGAAACCATGGAATTTTGCTTGCTCAAGCATTTTCCTTGATGCTTAGAAACCTGAACCCAAAACATTCTTTGAACATACATAATCAAACTAAACTTTAGAATTATGCTTGTCCTCCATGTAGTCTTGCAAGAAGTTTCTCTTGATTTATATATTGTTTCAAGGCCAGATGTATCCAATTTAATATTAATTTGGAAATTAAAAAAATTTTTTTTTAGAAATGTCTGTAATCTCTGCTGGAGCAGATAGTCAAGAATTGGGCTTCAAAACACAAGGTTGGCAGCTCAAAATCACTATCCACTCAGTAGGAGAAAGATGAGGCATCTACTCCAATAAAGATTTATAGCCTTGAATACCTTACAGAACATTTAATCTCATCAATCAGATGTACTTCTATTCAATTTTGTAACCCTTACCTCAATATCAATGAACCACTGATTTTTTAACTTAAGTTTCTTGTATTTTCTTATAAGAACTCCTTGAACTGTCTTCTCCTTGAATTACTTAGTTCAGAATCCTTTGGACATTGTGATACTCAATTTGCAAATTGCTTTGTCTCTCAGTAAAAGTTCTTTACTCTTAATTTCAACCAGTCTCTGTCATTTTATTCTACAACACAGTTTTTGATTAATTGCTAAAAGATAACCTTGTCATTATTGACTTCGATCTTATAAAACAATGAAACCAAGTATAGAATGTTTTAAGTAAATTGCTTTTATAGGATTTTTATCTTCAGCATTGACTGTGACGCCATGGTTTGTGATGATTAATTAAACCACATTAATTTGAACTTTTGATTATATCAACTAAATCTAGTGAATATATTCTGTCCTGCGTTTGACCTAATGCTTGCTATTAATAGCATAAACTAGATTTTAGTGGCCTTAATGAAGACTGGGAAAGGCACTAAATATGAAAGCGTACTATTGTAGTTTGTATATCTTACAAGATGGAAATGCCCAAGCAATCCAAAAAAGTAAGTAAATAAACAAACAAAAAGATAGAAAGGAAAGGAGTTAAATTCAGAAGTATGAAAACAGGCAGTATAATGTACCAGAAAGTGCCGTAGGCCTAATTCAGGGTACCTGAGTTTCTATCCCACCTTTTCAAGTAGCTGCATGAATTTAGGTAAGTCACATCAGGGCCCTAGAGCCCTTTGTTTGTAACAGGAGCTCATTGTATCAAAAAACAATAGCTGTTCAGTAATTCTATGGGAATTATTACTTTGTGTCCTTTTTTTTAATCTATAGAAGCTCTCTACTTTTGTATATCTTGGTTCAACATGCAGGTCAGTTAGGAATTGGGGAAATTTCTCTGTTAAAAGAATATGCTTATGTATACATGTTTCCCTTCTAAGCAATCACTGAGACTACATCCTGTTCGAATATACAATATAGGAGATTTCACAGTGTGGAGAAATTCATGCTTTGGGTATAATAAGACAAATAAAAGTTGTTGTTCTCGTTAAGTGCAGTCAAGTCTGTTCTGACTCATATCGACCCAGTATGGAGTTTCCAAGGTGGATTTGAACTGCCGACTTTGAAGTTAGCAGTCCAGTGCTTATGCTACAGTGCCACGCCAAGACTCCGTAGTGATAGTGAGCATCATTCATTCAGTCATGAAATATGTATTTGTGTCTACCACATGACAGAAAGGAGCTCTAGTAACGTAGTGGTTACGAGTTCGGTTACTAATCTTTATGTCAGCAGTTCAAAACTACCAGCGATTCCGTGAGAAAGATGAGGCTTTCTGCTCCCACAAAGATTTACAGTCTCAGAAATCCTATACAGGGTTACTATGAATCAGAACCGATTCCACGACATATAACCATTACCACAACCACCACATGAAAGAAACTTGGGCCTTGAGAAATAGAATCTTGAAAAGTAGTTTTGGGTGTGGTATCAGGAGACCTAAAATCCTGTTAAGTCCACCAGATACCAGGCATATCACCTAAGGTAAGTCATCTTTCTGGAGTTTTTTTGTGTTATGTGCTGTGGAGTCAGTTCCGACTCATAGAGACCCTGTGCAGGGTTTCTGAGGCTGTAAATCCTTACGGGAGCAGAAAGCCTCATCTTTCTCCCATGAAACAGCTGGTAGTTTCAAACTGCTGACCTTGTGGTTGGCAACCCGATTGGTAACCACTACACTACCAGAGCTCCTTCTGGAGTTAAATCATTAATAATCTTATTCTCCAAACATGACGTTGCTGTTAAGCGCCATTGAGTTGGTTCTGACTCATGGAGAGCAGTAAAGGGTTTCCAAGGAACATCTAGTGGGTTTGAACTTCTGGCCTTGTGGTTAAAATCAATATTGAATCTACAGCACCACCCCAGGTGTCCAAACATAACTTGTCAAATGCCACCCTTGACTTCTAACTGCATACTTTTCACCATCTTCCTTACGTGCAGTGACACTTGAGATAGCATGACTCTGGTGATGCTAGTGGCTTGAATCTAGTGATTTCAGCTTTATGGGAAATATTGGTGTTGCTGGTTTTATCATTTATATTTACTTCTCCTGACTTGTGCTTGCTGGCCTACTCTGTCATTAAAGCATTATTTCTTTACTTAAAACATGGGGCTCTCTAGACTTCTTCTAAAATATAACTTTGGAAGGGAAATGCTTTCATCCCCCAAATCTGTAGCAGAATTATTTTAGCAAATGTTGTCCTTGGGAGAGGGTATCAAATGTAGTGAGATGAGCTGTGGAGTACACAATTAGGATGAAGGAAGAAAAAAGGAAAAAAGAAACTCTTGACAAGTAAATGACCACAGAAAGGAAAGATGGGCCATTGCCAGGAGACATGTTGTTGTTGTTATGTGTTGTGGAATCAGTTCTGACTCATAGTGACCCTGTGCAGGGTTTCTGAGGCTGCAAATCTTTATGGGAGCAGAAAGCCTCATCTTTCTCCAATGGAACAGCTGGTAGTTTCAAACTTCTGACCATGAGATTAGGAGCCTGATTCGTAAGCACTATGCTACCAGAGCTCCTTACAGGACAGATATTTTGAGGTTCCCAGAGGATTTGAGTTACTGTAATCTGAAGCCTTAATATATATATATATTTAAATGAATAAAATGGAACTCAAATGATTATACAAATACATAGCAGTTCACTGTTAAAAATAGTGGATCAAAGAGTATTATGGGAATTCAACGCTTTGGAATTGTCTTTGCTAGCTATCTATCCATGTGTTGTTGTTAAGTGCTGTTAACAGTCCAGTGCTTATCTTACAGTATCACACCAGGACTCCATCTATCAATTACATCCAAATATATAAACCAAAAAAATTACACTGAACCAACATACTTCTACTGTGGCTTAGGATGCGTTCTTTAGAGAAGCAAAACCTATGAGGCTTATATATGTATGAGAGAGGCTTCAAAAAGTGTGTGGACAAATAGAATCAAAAGCTCATTTACATGAACTACTTGTAGTACTATATATATATAGTTGTTGTTGTTGTTAAGTGCCGTCGAGTCGGTTCCGACCCATAGCGCCCCTGTACAGGGTTTCCGAGGGGGTAAATCCTTATGGGAGTAGAAAGCCTCATCTTTCTCCCACGGAGCAGCTGGTAGTTTTGAACCGCTGACCTTAAGGTTCGCAGCCCAATTCGTAACCACTACGCTACCAGAGCTCCTTTTAATATATACATATATAGTCACTATATATATAGTTATTTGTTGTTTTTTTTTCAAGGAAAAAAAGGCTGTTGTTATTAAGTGCCATCAAGTTGGTTTCAACTCATGACAACCTTGTCTAGGGTTTCTGAGGAGTGGCTGGTGAGTTTGAACCACCAACCTTACAGTTCAAACTAATTTTGCAGTCAAGCACTTATCCTACAGTGCCACACCAAGAATCCAAGTTCTAAATCTGTGGGTTACAAGTCATATTAGAGGAGGCTGCTTCTGACTTACATAGCTTCAGGAGTCCTGGTTTGGTGCTGCAAGATGATGCGCTGGACCAAGAGGTAGGTTTGAACAGCAAGGTCAGCAGTTCAAACCCACCAACCGCTCCTTGGAAACCCTAGACAGGGTCGCTGTAAATTGGAATCAACTGGACAGCACTTAATAACAACAATGGGTTGAAAAACCCAAGATCAGCAGTGCAGAGAGCAGGCTGCTGTGATGGCTGATGAAGCCACTGTTGGCAGATAAGATGGCAGCCTGCTGGCTATCAAGCTGAGGAGGCTAATGAATCCTAAGATTTAACCAATGTAACAGGCCACTAGTTCAAGTCTCCAAAATGTAAAGTCAAATGATGAGAGCTGGAAGCAGGAAATAGAGCAAGGAAAAAGTTGAAGTGTTTTTCTAGCTTTTCCGTAACATTCATATATATTTAATACAGACCACAACCCTGAGGAAACTCTCTTTCAACTAATTAGCTGGTCATAGTAAATTTTATCATGCAGGTAATTACATTACATCAGATTTCATCATGGGGAAAGACTACCTCATTACATAGCTGCCAAACCAGGAATCATGTCCTTGCTGAATATACACAAAGTAAACTACCACACACAGGTTTTTCTGGAAAATTCTGATAAATTTTCAAATATTTGACTTTTATTCAGATTTAAGAGATAACCATGTCAGTCAGTGGGTGGGGATACATTGTGCATTTTTAGGTCTCACAAACAGAAAGAAAAATGGCCTCAAGAGAAACAATGATTGTGAGGTTGACCTAGGACTGGGCAGTGTTTTGTTCTGTTGTCCATAATGTCACATTATACATCGGTACTGACTCGATGGCACCTAACAACAACAACAACAACAACAGCAACAGCAATTGAGGTTGGCTGGGCTAGTGGTCTTAGATTCAACCTACTCCTGTTTCTGCAGATTTCTGTTTGTTTTTAATAAAAGTCATCAATTCCCAAACAGTTGTATTCAAAAAAAGACACAGAAGTAAATCAATGCATTTATTCATTCAGTTGAGTAGAGCAATCCAGTTCCCCAGTGTCTGCACAAGTGTTTGTGGTTTGCTAACATATATATTTTTTCTCTTGAGAAATATATAGGCTGTAGCTTCAAGGGTGGAAATTTTAACAGACTTCTATATTGAGGAACTTAATTGTAATTGTTTGGGATATGCTTTTGAAGAATGCTTTTTAATAAATTGATATTGCCTTAGTATCTAGAAATATAAATGCAATACTGTGTTTCTATGTCTCTCTCCCCAAATCTCTAAGCAGGAATATCAGGGCAGGAGCTCTTATTAAGCCACATTCTGATGCTGTCTCAAGTCTATGTAAACACATTCTAGAAAACATCACAGACAAAAACTAGTGATGACCTTCCAAATGCATTCCACTTCTCAGCATGCTAGAATATATTTAAAACAGATTATCTTTTCCCTCTGTGTTTCAGTTTTCACAGTTAATAAGACAAGCATTTTCATGGCTGACTTGCCATTTTCATGGGTAACAAATATTTTGATTAGTATTCCAGATACCAACTTTACCAAATTTTATCCAGAATAGAAAGTACCATGGATGTTAAAGATTTTCTTTCTTGCTGTCTATATTGAAAATGTCAAAAGAATATGAATCATATTGGGAAATAGGTTGTAATTATTCTGATAACTGGTGTTACTAGAGAATTATCCTTTCAGCTATTGTGGCCTGAGGATTTTGATGCCATGTAGAAAATAATGGGATTTAAAAAATCTCCTAGCATGAATTTCATACACAAAACTGTAAAGCAAAACTTTGGTTTGGAACAGAGAGAAGAAAAGTGGATGATTCTTAACATTGATTTTCTTTTAATCTTAATTATTTGAATTTCTTTGCTATTCTTTCATACACAACCTATCTTTTAAAGTCCCTTCCATGTGGGAACTACTTTAAGATGATGTGCAATTTGTTGGTCAGTTTTTCCAATTTTTATGAAATCAGCAGAACAGTCTATTGCAACTTCTCAGTCTCTCCTCATGGAAAACTGACCTGGTGTTTCCATAAAAATGGAAATTCAGTCATTCCCCCACCTCTTCCTCATTTCTATTTATTTCCAGCACTTCAGCCATTAAAGATGTCACCATAATAAAAGAGGAAAACTAAAAGTAAGTGAGGTGATTAGAAGACAAATGGTAGAAAATGTAGATGTTATGTTAGGGGTAGAAATGGATAGTTCCAAGAGGAAAAATAATATAACCACACGCCTGTCACATGGATTCCTGTTGTAACCTCTAAAACAGGTAAGCCAAAACTTCTAAAATTAGCTTTTTAGAAAATTGAATATTACATTCTGCATAAAATTATCAGATGTTTTGCCATTGTATGTGTTTCCATTGAACGCTATTAGGAAGTTGTTATTGTTGTGAAGTGCCATTGAGTCCGTTCCAACCCATAGCGACCCTGTATAGGGTTTCCGAGGAGCAGCTGTAGAGCAATTTTATTCCTAATTAACACTAATGCTTTGAGTTGCAATACCTTGAAAACTCCATTTGAAAGCATCTGTAGTGGGAAGTATAACCTGAAATTACAGTTACATCATATGTGTGAAGAGAGCTATTTGTCAGATCTGATGGGTTTTTCTTTTACCATAGAGAATTTTCCAGAGATGAATGTATTAATTTGAGCCTGGCATAAATTAACGAATACCACTCTCTCTTCTAGTACTCAAGCTAGAAGATAAATTTGATAGGAGATGTGAGGAGGCCTGGCTAGTAAGTACATAACCAGCTATAGCATCACCAAGTTAATGTTTAACAATGGGAGCTGGCTATGAGCATTGTTCTGTCTGGATTCTTATCTTAAACTTGTTTATAGTTGGAAGCCTCTCTAAAACCCCTTGAGAATTACTTATTCAGACCTCCCTAATGGCTATAATTTGGGTTTAGATCCACAGCAGAAGGGCAGCATGATGTTATCATCTCTTTCCCAAAGTACAATACAGAGAAAGTAAATTGCCATTAGGAAGGAAATGCACATTTAAGAAAAACAAAACAAAAAGGATCCAGTGACTCAACAAGGCCTTAAAACCTAAGTACTACTTGTTGTCATAGGCAGAATCAGGTCCATTAGTAAGATTGTCCCTTTCATGCAGTATATTTATTTTTAAAAAGAAAAGAAAGGACGAGTCCTTCAGAAAAAGCTTATTTCCAAAGTAGAGTAATTATGAAGGCAACAAGAAAGTCCAGACCTGTTGATATTTGCATAAATGAACATTCCATGCTTTGTCAGTTTATTTGTTAGAGATGCCATCCATCTGTTCTGTCTGGCAGATGTGAAGAGCTGGGAACAGAACGGTAGCCCTCCCATAAAGACAAAGGTTCAGAACCACATGAGAATTCCTAACCTTAACATACTCGAGGAGACTTGATTCTTAGCAAAGTAATTTCTTCAAAGGGCTATTCAATTTCCTTTACCCATAAGACTCTCTTGATGTCTCCAGAAACTGAAAATTGTAACTTTTTAATTTAATATTTAGGAGTCACTGAGTGGCACAAAAAATTAAGAGTTCTGTTACCAACCGAATTTGAATCTCCCTGAGTTACCTTGGAAGCAAACCTGAGTGATCTACTTAGGAAAGGCCATTTATTGGTGTCGTTCACTGTCATGGAGTCTATTGTGACTCATGGTGACCCCCTGTGTGCAGAACAGAACTGTTCCACAGAGAATTTTCCAGAGAGGAATGTTTCAATTAAGTCTGACATACAACAGCTAATAGCATTCTCACTTCTAGGGTTTGTTGTTGCTAAGTACTGTTGAGTTGTTCCAACCCACAACGACCCTGTATAGATGTTTGAGGGACAGTTGGTAGGACTGAACTACTGACTTTTCAGTTAGCAGCTCAGTATTTATCCTATAACACCACACTAGGACTCTTCTAGAATACTCAAGATAAATTTGATAGGGAATGTGAGGATGGGATTTCATTGCTGTGACATTTAGGAAACATCACTGGGTCTGCCTCATTAGGCACCTCTGGGTTTGAACTGTTAAACTTTGGTAAGTAGTCAAGTGCTTAACTGTTTGTGCCACCCAGGAACACCAAAAGATCACAGACTTTGAAAACTCTATGGAGTCCAGTTCTACTGTGAAACACATGGGTTGCCATAAGTCAAAATCAACTCAGAAGAAATGGTTTTATTATTTTTATTTGTTATTTATAAATTGATTCAATGTTCCAGACTTTGACCTAAGCCCTAAAAAATAAAGCAAAGCATGAAAGAAGATAGTCAGATGTTGAGAGCAAACAAAGAGCAAGAATCTCAACAGTGCTATAGTTACTTTCCTTAACCACTGGCCCTCAACAACAACTGGTATCCTTAGTCAAGTGTCAAGTATGTGACATAGGATGGCCAATGCTGGCACCTTTGATAGGACACTGAGCACCTTTACCATACAGGTGTTCTGTGTGGAGACCAGTCAAGTAGCAATCAAATTCCCCAATGGACTTACACACAGTTGTTTCTTAAATAAAAGGGGACCCTGATGAAACCCAGGAGCTACTGTTGTGAAATTTACTTGTTCTCATGGCCTCTTGTCCTCTGGTTTGGAACTGCAAAAGCAGATGCACACGAGGCAGACTGCACAGTTCTTGTTTTTCTACTTGTTTAAATTGGCATCCACTGTTTCTACATAGTGACTACACAGCTCCGAAATGATGCATGAAATGGGAAAAAATGGAAACAATTTTTGTCCTGAATCCCAGGTCACAGAAATTACAGACATGGATTCACACAACAAAGGACATAAAGTCTCCATGTTGCTTCAGCTAAGAGTCAATGTGCCTATGGTCAGCCATACCATTACAAGACAGGGGCGTAGGCAGTGGGGTTGAGTCAAAGCAGTGTAGGGATTTAGGTCTATTTCTTTATTTGTTGCCATTTGATAATCTTCTCAAGTCCAACCCTGTATCCCAATCTGAGGCACTAGTTTTTACTTCTGTGTAGACCCACATTTCTTTCTGATTTATTTTTCATTTTCTTGTAGTCCCTTTCTAAATATTCAATGACTTAATACATGAATACTTCTCTCTTCCTGACCATCTCTTATTTCTAAGTTTCCTTACATTTAACATGTTCCAGAAAAGCAGAATACAGCCATAAGAAGTTGGGTATTTATTAAAAATACAAGTAAATCCTCAAGGCAAAGTCAACAAGTGCTACCTATCTTTAGGTGCCAGCCAGATATTCTAAACAAGTGAAACCAATGTCATATTATAGTTATGATTATCAGTCAGTTTTTTTACTTGGATGTACTTGGGGAAGGTGACTTTTCTAACTTTTCTAAGCTTCACAGGCTTCCATGTAACTATCTACAAAAAAAGCATTTGGATTATTTCCTAGTTCCTTAGCTCTAACTCCATCCCTGTCTCTTCCTCACAAAGATGCAGAGATATATGTAAATGAAACAGTTGTGTTAAAAGTATAACTTGAACTCAACTCTGGTGAGTCATTCAGGAAATGCAAATCAAAACCATAAGGAAACATTCCTTCATCCCCACTAGGAAGGTTATGATCAGAAAAATGGAAAATCACAAATGCTGGTGAGGAGGTGGAGAAATTGGAACACCCATCCATTGCTGGTTGTTGTTGTTGTTAGGTAGAAGTGTAGCCAGAGTGTTCCTTGGAGAACAGGATGGTCAAACTTCATCTCTCATACTTTGGACATATTGTCAGGAGGGACCAGTTGTTGGAGAAGGATATCATGTTTGGTAGGGTGGAGGGTCATAGAAAAAGAGGAAGACCCCCAGCGAGATGGATTGGCAAAGTGGCCGCATCAATGGCCTCAAGTGTGGCAACAATTGTGAGGTTAGCCCACGATTGGGAAGTGTTTTGTTCTGTTGTGCATAAGGTCGCTATGAGTCGGTACCGACTTGATGGCACCTAACAACAACAAATGAGTCAGAACTAACTCAATGGCACTTAACAACAACATCAACACAGAGAATGAGAAGAATTGGTGGCATAGTGGCTAAATTTTGGGCTACTAACTAAAAAGTCATCAATTTGTACCTATCAGCCACTTCAAGAGAGAATGACGAAGGTGTCTGCTTAGGTCAAGATTTATAGCCTTGGAAACCACATGGAGCTGTTCTGCTCCATCCTGTAGGGACACTGTGAGTTAGAATCAACTTGACTTCATGGCAGTGAGTGAGTGCTGAGGTTAAATAGTATTATCATCTACTCAAGAATAGAAGCCACAACTTTAGAGGACAAATTGGAACCTTTTCAAAAATCTGTTTGTTATTCTTAGATACAGTCTAGTTGGTGTGAACTCATAGTGTGACATTATGCACAACAGAATGAAATGCTGCGTGGTCCAGTGCCATCTACACAACGGTTGCTAGAATTGACCCCATTGCTGCTGCCGCTATGCCAATCCATCTCATTGGGAGTCCTCCTCTTTTTTCACTGACCCTCCACTTTACCAAGCATTATTTCCTTCTCCGGGGACTGGTCCCTTCTGATAACATGTCCAAAGTATGAGAGACAAAGTCTGGCCATCCTGGATTCTAAGGAGCATTCTGCCTGTGCTTCTTCTAACACAGACCTGTTTGTACTTCTAGCAGACCACAGTATTTTTTCATTTTCTTATCTAGCACCATAACTAAAATGCATTAATTCTTCTAGGGTCTTCTTATTCACTGTTCAACTTTCACATGCATATGAGGCTACTGATAATACCATATCTTGGGTCAGGTGCACCTTTGTCATCAAACTGATATCTTTACTCTTCAACTGTTTAAAGAGTCTTGTGCAGCAGATTTATCTATTGAAGTACGTCATTTGATTTTTTTTGGCTGCTACTTCAATGAGTGCTGATTTTAAATACAAGCAAAATGAAGTCTTTGACAACTTCAATCTTTTCGTCATTTAACTTGATAATATTTATTGGTCTAGTTGTAAGGATATTTGTTTTCTTTATATGAGGTGCAATCCATACAGAAAGTGGTGGTCTTTGGTCTTCATCAGTAAGCATTTTAAGTCCTCTTTGCTTTTAACAAGCAGGGTTGTATTATCTGCATATCAAAGGTTGTTTATAAGTCTTCCAGTACTGATGCGATATTCTTCATATAATCCAGTTTCTAGGATTATTTTTTCAGCATACAGATTGAATAAGTATGGTCAAAGAATATACCCTTGGTGCACTCCTTTCCTGATTTTATACCATTCAGTGACCCTTTGTTCTGTTTGAACCACTGTCTCTTGATCTATGTGCAGGTTCCTCATCAGCACAACCACAACCAAGTGTTCTGGAATACCCATTCTTCATAACGTTATCCATAGCTTGTCATGGTCCACAGTCAAAAGCCCTTGTCTAGTCAATAAACATAAATAAATATCATTCTGGTATTCTCTACTTTCAGCCAAGATTCATCTGACATCAGCAAATGATGTTCCATTATCTTCTGAATCTAACTATAACAGGTACAAACCAAATATTTTCGAATTGAGAATCTAAAATCAGAATAAATAGTCTGTTTCTTATGGTGGATAGGAGTAGAAAATCTACTATCTGAATTCAAAGACAAGTTTGCTATTTGGCATTGTTCCTTTATTTGTAAAATGAGGATAGTAATCATACTTAGAGCATGTGATTGTTATGTGGAGTTTGTGATGCAGATTTGTTCTTGGCACATGAAATGTGCTCCCTAACCATTAACTAAAATAAAATAGAGAGACTTGTTCATGCCTTTTATTAGCACAACTGCTCTCATTAGTATTCTAATCAGGTAGCTAAGGTTACAAATAGAATTCAATCTTAGAACTTCTACACAGAAATTGACACTATAAGTTTTTTATACTTCCCATAAGAGATCTGAATCCTTTCTATTTTTATCTTCTCATCCCCAATAAACCACTTCCCACGATTTATTTTTATTGGCAAACAAGTGCTGCTCTAATGGCATGTGGAATTTAATCAATTAATGGAGTTCAATAGGCCATTTCCATTTGCAATATTTTGAGAGGTTAATTTTGCAAACATTGAAGACTTTGGAAGATTATAGAGCAGCCTGAAATTATAGCATGTGCTTAATCTCAGTAGACTGAACAGAGAATGATCAATACCTAAGTATAATCTTTTCTCTACCAAATATCATTAGACAAATTGTTAATTACCTACTTTCTCAGTATATCTATCTTATACTAATATTCCCAATTTTTTAATGAAAATAACTTTGCTGAAAATTGTTCTTGAGCCTGGTGATATTTATCATGTATGCTGGCCTTCTTCTTTATTATGCCCATTTCCTCTTTATCATATTCCTGGGAATACACATCTATTGATGACAAAGTATGTATACTTGTAACAAAAAATACTATCTATAAAAGCAACCACACAAAAATTAACTGCAAAAGGAAATAGAAAAAAGCAATGGTGTGTGGGGGGGTGGGGGTGGGGGTGGTTGGGGGTGGGGATGGTTGAATGTGTATGTGTGTGATTAATTCTCAGGCAATTGTATTTATGTTTTTGGATTACTGATTAATTTGACTGGTCACCAGGGGAACATGGGGAAAAAGAAGAACTAGCACCTTTTCCCTCAGCTATCAATCTGGCTCACAATATGACCCAGCTGTATCTGGCTAGCCATTCACCAGTCAGTCTCCCTCTCTCACTATCTCTGCTCAGCCTCTTCTCTGAGCAAGAATGCGATCCTTCTGAATTTTCAGCTGTGTCTGTTTTATTTGGCACAGTAGGATAATGCACTGGATTGCAAGACCAGTTTGGATCACAAGGTCGGTAGTTCCAACCTACCAGTCACTCCTCAGGAACCCTACACAGGGTCACTATGTGTCAGAATGGACTCGACAACAATTAATAATAACAGCAACAATTTTTATTTTAAAGGGTACATGTTGTGCATCTGCCTAGTCCACCATCTTCCTGTAAGCTACCTTCATGTAATATTAATGCTATTGCTCAATAATGTCTTCATTCTGTGTGGGTTGTTTTTGGAATGTTGCACAAATATGGAACTCTTCCTATGAGTTTTCCAGGTAGCTTTCATTCAAATTTCATGGCATGGATGAGTGAGTGCCTCCAGTGCTGCATAAATTTGTAGAAAGATTTTCATTTGTATTCCATCAATTCCTGGAATTTTGTTCTTTGTCAATGCCTTCAGTGCACCTTGGACTCCTTCCTTCAATACTAGTTCTTGATGAGTTTTTGTCTCTTGTTGTTGGACATAGACCATTTCCTTTTGATATGGTAATAGTATTCTTCCAATCTTCTTTTGATGCTTTCTGTGTTGGGCAATATTTTGCTCATTAGAATCCTTCAGTATTGAAAGTCAAGGCTGGAGTTGTTTCTTCATTTCTTTTATCTTGATTAATGCTGAGTTCCTTTATTTGGGTTTCCTACCTCCTGGCCTTTTTATTACATTCCATTATAATACCTTGTCTTCTTGAGCTACTCTTTGAAACATTCTATTTATCTCTTTTACTTCTTCATTTCTTCCATTTGATTTAGCATCTCTACACTGGAGGGCAAGTTTCAGAGTCTCTTCTGACATCATTTTTGTCTTTTCCTTCTTGCTTGTCTTAATGACCTTTTGCTTTCTTCCTGTATGTTTTTGATGACATACCAAGTGACTATCAGATTCAAAATGGCCAATACCACTCCATTTCAGCTCACTAACACCTAGGATTTCTCAGAAGTACAATTAAGTGTTCTGGAATACTCATACTTCTCAATGTTGTTCATAGCCTGTCATGATCCACACAATCAAAAGCCTTTGTGTAGTCAATAAAGCACAGGTAAACATCCTTCTGGTATTCTCTGCATTCAGCCAAGATC
>NW_006408558.1:2391761-2433086 GCF_000296735.1 Chrysochloris asiatica | reverse complement strand
AAATGAAGGTCCTGAAAGTTTTACTTCACTAGTGTCAACTCTTTGAGGAGGCAGCTCTTTCCCAGTCATATTTCAAGTGCCTTCCAATGTGAGTGGCTCATCGTCTGGGACTATATTTGTCAATATTCTGGTGCTAGTCATAATGTTTCAATATTTAATATTCTAGTGACATCTGACAGTGTTCCACTGCTATTTATAAGGGTTTCAGTCACAAAGCATTCAGAAATAGTCTGTCTTTCCTTTTCCTTAGTCTGTGTTAGTCTGGAAGCTCAGCTAAAATTTGTCCACTATGGGAGACCCCGCAACATATAACATACTGGTGGCATAATTTTCAGCATCGCAACAACACACAAGCTACCACAGTGTAAGAAACGGACAAATGAGTGGTGTGGGTCCTTCCCTAGAGTTTCTAATTCTGTAGGTCTGGAGTGGATTCTCAGAATCTGCATATATAGAGAGTACAAGTAAGTGGGATATTGCTGTAACAAAAATCTGAATCATAAGGCATTTGTGGGCTTTGGGATTCAATATCAGGCAGAACCTTGAAAGGTCTTAGGGAAATTTAATCATATGCCAGATACATAGGGAGGGGATTTTAGTGAGGGTTGGAAGAAAAATTAATGAGCCTTCCATGAGCTGTAGGTGGATAATATAATGGATAACATGAACTTTGGGTATGACTAAGAATATTTCCAAGTAGACTGTGGAAAATGCAAACTAGCTTCTTTCTCTACTGATCTATCTACTTTATCTACCTATCTACCTATCACTTATCTGTCACCTACTTTCTACTTATTGCAAATTAAGAAGGATCCGACAGATTAGGGGATCAAGATGCATTAAGAAAAAAAAATACGTAAAAGCAAAATTAAGGATAACTATCAAGATTCATTTGATTTTTTTTAAGTTTCTTGTGTTCACTTTTATAAACTGTTAAATCTCAAAATAAGAAATGACTTGAGAGCAAAGATCAAATAAGTTTGCTACCATTAAAATATGACTTCTGAATAAGAGCCAGTTTGTGAGACCCTTTATTAATTCTTTAAAATGATTTAAGGTAGTGCTTTTAGACGTCTCTGCTAGACAACAAATCTTCTAGGAATCTTTAAGGCAGCTAGATAAAAGGACTTCTGACTCTGGTAATGCTAGGCATTGTGTTGCCAACTGCAAGACTGATGGTTCAAACCACCAGTCTTTCTGTGGGATAGAAATGAAACTATCTGCTCCTGTAATGATATACTGTCTCTAAGACCCTATATAAGGTCACTATGGGTTGGAATCTTTCTCTGTGGGAGACACATGAGGCTGTCTACTCCTGAAAATATTTACAGTTTCAGAAGCACTATATAAGGTCACTATGAGTCAGAATTAACTTGATGGCAGTGGGTGGGAAGAATCTTAAAGTCATTGTCCCAAAACTTAAATTAGAGATTAGACTTTTTTGAAGATATTTGTAGATGTGATATTTGTCTATTATTTTAATTAAGTGAACTTCAAAACAATACATTGGAAACCTAAAACACTTTTAAGAAAATTGTATTAGAGAACATATTGATAATTTGTATTAAAAGGGACAGACATATTTCATAATTAACAGAAGCCTATGGAGTCTCAAATTTTTATTGGCAGGTAGTAGGTTGAGATGGCTTCTCATGTGAAAATATGGGTCATTTATTATGAAAAATGCAGTAAGTGAAGCCAACCGTCAAGGAGAAACTTCTAGGCCCCAGAACTGAGCCATAATCAGGGAACTAGTAAGTTTACCCCAATTAATTTCAGAATTTCTTTTGATGGATGATTACTATATGTCACTGATATTCTCTCCATTTGAATGGGAGTGCCTACTGGGATTTCCCTGCCCTATTTTATAGTTGGAATCCTGGTGTGGCACTGTAGGATAATGGGCTGGACTGTAATATCAGTTTGAACTGCAAGGTTGGTGGTTCAAACTCACCAGGTGCTCCTCAGAAATGCTATACAGGATTGCTATGGGTTGGAACTGACTCGATGGCACTGAACAACAACAACAACAACAAGACTATTGTACAGTTGGAGTGCTGGTGTAGCACCATAGGATAAGCACTCATCCCCAAGGTCAATTTGAATCACAAGGTGGGCGGTTCAAACCCAGTAGCAGCTCCTTGGAAATCCTATACAGGGTTGCTGTGAGTTGGAACCGACTCTACGGAACTTAGCAACAACAACAAATTTTATAATGGTATTGTGGAGTTTAAATGGGCAGATAACTTGTCTTATTCATCCACTGATCTTCAGATCAAGAAGGGCGTCTGAAAAACCTCATCTGCACCTGAATCTGATGTAGGTAATGAGAATATGAACTTCAAATCTAAGATTATGTTATAGTGAGACAAGGTTTTGTTGGTTGTGAGAGGAAGTATGTATGCTTTGCATGTGGGAAGAACTCGAAGCAGCAATAGCAAGAGGACAGATGAAGCTAATTATAGAAAGAGGACATGCAGGGCCTTGGCCACAGCTCCTGAGCATCTAACAACTCATTAGGCAATTGAAAGAGCCGTATTGAAATAGGTCCTTCAGCCCTAACAAAGCCAGTCAATTGACTACATTAAAGACAAGCTCAAATTGAAGGATTGTGAACAAATAATTTATTATTGTTCACTTATTAACTTTAGAGTTTTTACTTATGTAGAAAGAGATATTTGAAACGTTTTATTTCTAGCACAAAAACATATTAGAGTCCATCCTATAAAATATTATCCAGTACCGTTTCTATCTGTATTGCAGGTAATCTTGCCTCCTAGGATTCCTTTTATCTTTTGCTGTGTTTTAAGACTTTTTCCTGATAATACAGTTGCTATTTGCTTTGCATACTCACTTACTTTGTATTCAACACTTGTGAGAACAGTCAGTGAACACATCTACAGTCATTAACTTTTTGCTGCTTTTGTGTACTGTATCTAGTATTTAACTTTGAAATGAATCCTATGGATAAGTCCAGAAATATATCTGATAAGAATGGAGTTGGCAAGTTTCTCAGTCTCTGGGTTCTCTGTTTCCTTCCCCAGACTGAGAGGGTACTTGAATGAGGTTCAAGAGTGGCTATGCAAAACCTACAGAGTGCAAGTTTTTCTGGCATCTATCTAACGCTCTCCAGACACAGACAACTGGGAATTTATGCACTTCTTACTTAATTTTAAAGTCTACTAAGTTTCCATTTCTCTTTTAAGGTCCAGTGGTTGAGTTATTAATTTATTGTTGGGGACTCAATTCAGCAGTAGGTTTTATCTTTGAGTAGTTGTAGGCCATTCAAGAGAGCAAGAGAAATTCTTGACCTTTTGAAAATTCTAGAACAAAGTTAGCATTTGACTTGCTTTTCAAAGATGGCTTAATTTTCTCTTCTAATGATAAGCTTGAATAAATTTTCAATATGAATTGTGTTCTATTCAATTCAGCATCATTCATTCACTCACTCATCCATCCATATATATATCCATCTTTTTTTAAAGCCTGTTGTTTCTGAGTGATACTATACTAAATATTGGAATAAGTACACAAATAGAAAGACAACAGGTACTAGAGAATGTGATTCTGTTGGGTTTTTTTTGGTATTGTTATTAATTTAGTTGACTTCAAGAGAACAAGAAAGGTTTTGAATGGTCTTGAAATGTATTGACTTACATTTAAATAATTGTTGGAAGGTTAAGAAATAATTAAGAAAATAGTGTTCCTGACAAATTATACAGTTTTCTGAATTTGCTGAAGGCTCAATGAAGGATAGAAGGAATAAATAAATGAAAAACTATCTGAGTATTCATTCAAAACTCAATAAGATCAAAAGAAGCCAACAAGACATTCTGTATTCTGTATTGGGACATGTTATGTTGCGCTCATGTCTTTTTCTCTTTCTCCCAGTATCACTTAGAGACAGGCAGGTTCATTAAAGTGTCCATCCTTTACTTAAATGCTAGCAATAAAGGGAAGAACAAGAAAAAGTGTCTTAATTTCGGAAGAAAACAGCAAGTGTGCTCAGGTACTCATATAATCTTTCTGTCCTCTCTTTTTGAAGCCAATGAAAAGTTCCTTCTGTTAGTTTATAGTAAGCTATCTCATCATGAATTTCAATCTAAGCGATTGAGTAAATGCTGAAAGTGCTAGAAAAAAAGAGTATCATATCTGGAGTAATTGGACTGGGACCAGTTTGTTATTAGTTTTGTTTTTTAATTGAATTATCTAGAATGTAAACAAAGTCATGGGAATAGAAATAGTGTGGTTATCTATTGCTGTGTGAATCCCTAGGTGATGCAAACAGTTAAATACTCAGCTACTAACTTAAAGGTTGGCATTTCAAATTCACCTAGAAGCCTAGCTTCCGAAAGTTCATACTTTTTAAAACTCCAAAAATTTTTATTTTTGATGTTGATTTCTCATAGAAAAACATCAAGTAAAAATGTGTATCTCGAGTAGCTTTTTCACCCACGACTCTGTGGCCTCATACTTAGAGAAGACTCAAAGGGGTTCAACTGGAGTTGGGGACGTTCATTTTCTCATTCAGTTGGGGCCATTGGTTCTCCTGCATTAGTTTCAGGGTTTCTACTTCTTTATATGTTCCCTCCACATGGGCTCACCACATGGTCACTCCAGCAGGATAGCCTTACTTCTTGGATGGAGGTGAAGGCTTCTAAGAGTGCCAAAGGAGCAGCTGACAGGTCTTCTTTAGACTTAGGGCTAGAATTGATACAGCATGACTTCCACTATATTCTATTGGTTAAAGCATATGACAGGCCCAGCTCAGATTTAAAAAGCAAGAACTACAGAAGGATATGAATACCAGAGGACATGATGGTCCATTCATTGTGGGACAGCAATGTAAAAGAATACCAAAATGCAATATGCATGTTTATCAACTGGAACCACATGCCTAATAACAAAATTGCAAAATCACTCATTTGGCTTCTATACAATGTACAGTTGGCAAAAAATAGAAGATCTCCATAGGATGATTGATGCTAATTCTCCTAGGGATGATTAAATAGGGATGGGGTGGGGAGGAGTACCTGGAAGATGAAAGAGTATTTTAATTGTTATCTTAAACATTAATTGTTTTGATTGAAATCACCCTTTTCAATATAAGAGAACAATGAATTTTACCATACTGCTCTGAACCACAATAGAAAAATCAGAATCTGAATCTAAAAAACATTCTCTATTTAAGTACTTATTTAAATACGCATGTGTTTGTCTGTAATTTTTTAATTTTTTATATTGGTGTCTCATAAGGAAATGAAAACGTGCTATCCTTATGGGATCTTATACATTTTAGCTGAGCTCTGCTTCATTTGGTGGTTGGCTGTATGCTGGTGAGTCTCTTCTGACTCATAGTGACCCTGTATAGAAGCTTCCAACATTGTAAATCTTAACAGGAGCAGAAAACCTCATTTTTCTCTTGGGGAGTGACCAGTGGCTTCAAACTGCTGATCTTTCAGTTAGCAGCCAAATGTGTAGACCACTATACTACCAGGACCCCTTTGGTTGTTGTTAAGTGATTTTGAGTTGATTTTGACTTGTATAGGGCTTCCAAGGAGTATATTGGACCTGTGGTTCGAAGCCCATGCTTCAATTCATAGTGACCCTGGATAGGAATTCTGAGTAGCAGTTGGTGAGCTTGAACTTCCAACCTTATGGTACAAACAGAACTTGGGGTCCAGTGCTTATCCTATAGTGCCACACCAGGACTCCTTTAGCTCTGCCTTACTGAGGTAGTTTTAAGTATCCAAAGTAATCTACATCAGAGCACCATCAATTACATCTTTTGTTCTTCTGTTTTCTTATGTATTGTTCAAAGTCCCACCTAAAATGAAATAAAGGGCAACTGTCAAGATGACAGCTTAAAAACTATCATTCCTGCATTGTTTCTGGAATATTCAATTGTGCAATTAAAAAAAAAATCTTGTTTAATCATCTCCTTATCTGACTAATTTGCATTATCTCATTGTATGATATTAAAAAGATGACAGGGCAATTCAGACTTTCTCTTTTTATTATATATTTTATGATCTGTTGCTCTAGGACTAGCTCAGTTTTGCAAATTAATATTGGAAGAGGTGGCAAGGAATATTGCAAGAGAAAAGGAACAAAACTCCCAAAGAGATTTATTCTCATATTCAGTGGAGAATCATTTGTTTTATTAATTTCTAATTCTTTTGGTATATCATGTTAACTTTTCAAATCTATGTCTGATTTCTCATACAGCTATTATTTAGCCTTACTCTGATTATAATACAAAGTTCTGTTGTTGTTTTTTTTTTTAAACAACATAGAATGCATATATTCTACTTACATTTTTAGTAGCTCTGCAGCAGTGCATGAGATGAAATATTTGAACAACAGCTAATGCTTTATGTGCTTTTCACCCCAGGATTTTTTTCCATGAAAAAGCAGTGGTCAGGAATGTCTAAGAGTCCCTCTATTAGTCAGTATTCACTTTGTTTTAATTTCCAGTTTGACTCTAATCCTTAGGTATCTGAATCAGAGCCCTGAACATACCCTCTGATCACATTATACAAATTATCCAAATAAGATAGGAAAAGGAAAAAGAAGAATACAGAAATAAGATTTGTAAATAGGATTGCTTTCCTGGTGTGAAGAAATCAAATTCAAAACTATCGCCAGTTTGCATGTGTGTGTGTGTGTGTGTGTGTGTGTGTGTGTGTGCATAGCAACCTCTTTGTTGAATCATAATCAATATTGTTCTCAGAGGAGTTTATAAGCAAGTATGCCTATTCTACTTTGATACTTTAACAGGGCTTTCTTTTTTGAATTTGTAACCTTGGTTTGTATGGATATATCCACAAAACTTCTGATTATTAAAGAGAACACTTCTGATTATAGATCTTCATTAAAAGATGACTTCATTGTTTGCCTGAATACCACAAGGTAAGTTAAAGCCACAGCTCTCCCCTCCCTTACCACCAATGTTTCTGAACTGCTCTAAATAATCTAAAGCCCTATTCAGCTTGCAGCCAGATGTGAACAATCACAGCTTGACACAAGGTACAAATAACACCGACTCCAGCCATTACTCTTAAATTGGAGCTCTGCCCTTGAGAGGACCTGGAGATTGCTCTGGATTTTATAACTTGCACATGAGCAAGTAGTAGACCTAGCGTGAGGAGGATGCTGCAGTGTTTAGGTTGCTAGACTGGAGACAGCCCTTGACTGCTAACTGAGAGTGGTCTGTTTCAAAATGGAGTGAGGCTAAAGGTCACAATTCAGCCTGAAGGACTAAGTGGAGCAATGTGTTCAACAGACAGAGACCAATTAAACAAAACAAAACAAAACAAAAATAGGTGAGACAGTGTATAAGTCCAGTTTGAAATCTCAATGACCATTTGCTTTCATTCTTCAAAATCTTCAGGAGTCTTCTAAGCCTCCAAGTCTAAAGCTGTTTATGGCTCATGGTGTTAGAGAAAATGGAGTCTTCACATTTGACCTTGTATTAACCTGAGACAAAGAGTCTGGACAGGAAAAGTACTATTCTCTGAGCAAGCTGCTATATTTGATGGTCATGGTCTGAGTTTACCCTGGGATTGTGCTTTAGAGGAAAACTAACAACTCTTTGTAATTCCAAGTAGAAGTGATTGATTTTGTCTGGGCTGCATGAGTCTTGAGTCTTTTTTTTTTTTTAAGTTACTTTGCCAGCGTTCCTTCCTCCTGGATGTCTAGTGCTTGTTGTAAAGAATAACAGCATGTTCCATCTGCAGAGAATGCCCCTGCTGAGTTAATGCTCAAGTCCAAGCCATCTGAACTATAAAAATCAGGAAAATAGGTAGTCTTCCTTTATACTTTTTTCTCCTGAATTGTGTCTATTGTATTTACCTTTTCCTGTTCTATTTGCCTTTTCCTTAAGTGTTGTTGTTGTTATTTCTGTTAAAAATGAGATTGTGTATTGGATATTGCATTGAGTCCCTCAAGAAGATTAAAAAAACAAAACAAACAAACAAACAAACCATTGCAGCTACCAGGGTAAAAACAAACATACTTCATAAATTGTGGTCAATCTTGGTGAAGCTCATGATTCAATGATGAGAAAAGGCAAGTAAAGAGGGCCATGATATATTCTTTAAACTAGACTGAGGTTACTTAAGAAGGCATAAAATCCATGAACATTGACTCTCATCAAGTATTATTTAGAACTGAAGAGTGAGATTTGGAGAAGAGAAAAAGGTTGTCATCTTCTTTAAATAGAAAAAAGATCACTCTCAAGGTCAACTCTGGTTCCATTTAGTACTTATTGCTGCCATGCTGGCTGATTCTGTCCGTTATTGGTTGTCCATGTGAAGCCTTAGTAGGAATAACTTATGATGTTTACTTAAATTTCAGTCACCTTGGGTCTTCGAGCTATGAATAGACCCACTTTCATTTGTTTCACCTATGGGGAGAATCTAAGTATGAGTCCTAGTGTAGGATCAGCACTGGACTGCTAACCTCAAGGTCAGTGGGTCAAACCCACCAGCTGCTCCTTGGAAACCATATACAGGGTTGCCAAGAGTCAGAACTGATTGGACAGCACTCAACAACAGTTATGATTTAAGTTAAAGACTCTCAGAGAAGTAGTACTACATTCCCTTTGAAAATAATCTCTATGTACTGAAATTCCTCAAAAATGTACAGTTGCTGATTGTAAGACCAGAGACTCGAAAAATGGCCAAGAGCAATATACAATATTGAAAATATTGATCCAAATAAATGCACAGGTATGTTCAATAAATTGAAAAAACTAAATTTCTTTATTTTGTGGAGTTATATCTTATATGCATTGAAGTGTACAGAGCTTAAATGAAGATCTTGATACATGTTTACATAGTGTATACAATTCTTTAACTCCCATACAGATAAAAATACTGAACATTCCCAGTATACTAAACACCTTTCCCCTTACCCTCCAGCTCGAATGCCTTCCAAGGTACACCACTATTCTGTTTTACCTCTTTCATAAATTTTATGAGCTATATATAATAAGCTATTTTTGTATCTGACTTCTTTTATTCACCATTGTGTCTGTGAGATTCATCCATATTGTTTTATGTGTGAGTAGCTCATTCCTTTTTATTGTTGTGTTGTAGTCTCTTATAGTTACAGAACAATTTGTTTATTCATTTTGTGGATGGACAGTTGGATCTTTTTCCAGTGTGGGCCTGTTATGAATAAAGTTGTTACAAATGCTATTTCATATATCTTTTAGAGGAAGCTCATTTGTTATGGGTGCCCAGCAGAGGAATTTAGGTCCTAGTGTATATGCACACAGATTTAGTGTTGTTTTTGTTGTTGTTAAGTGCTATGGAGTCAGTTCTGACTCATAGTGACCTTACATAGGGTATCCAAGAATGGCTGGAGGATTTGAATTGCTGAGCTTAAGGTTAGCAGTCCAGGGTTTATCTTACAGCTATACAAAAGAGCTCTAAAGATTTAGGGTTGTTGCTGTTAAGTGCTATAATGTCTATTCTGACTACCAATGACCCTGTATTGTGCTTCCAAGTAGCTACTGGCAGATTTGAATCACCAACCTCCTGTAGTGCTTATCCTATAGTGCCATACCAGGATGCCACAGATTTAGTAGATGCTATCAACTACTACATGGACCAAGAGTCAGTTGTTGAAACAGAACATGGAAACACTGAATGGTTTAAAATTAGGAAAGGTGTGTGATAGGATTGTATACTTTCACCATGCTTATTCAACCTGTATGCTAAGCAAATAATCCGAGAAGCTGGGCTATATGAAGAAAAACATAGCATCATGATTGGAGGAAGACTCATTAACAACCTGCGATATGCAGATGATGCAACCTTGCTTGCTGAAAGTGAAGAGGACTTAAAACACTTACTGATGAGGTTCAAAGAGCACATGAATCTGATGAATAATTGAAGTCTTGGTGTGGTGCTTCAGGATAAACTGAACTGCAAGGTCAGTTTGAACTACATGGTCAGGTCAGTGGTTCAAACTCACTAGCTACTTCTTGGAAACCCCATACAGGGCTGCTAGTAGTAACTCCATGGCACTTTACAACAACAATCTGATGAATCATTGCATTGAGGATACTTCTATATGTTTATTGCCCTCAACAAATTTTTTTTTTTTTTTTACTTATATAGGATTTGGGAACTTAATTTAAAAACTTGATCTATGAAGCTTGGATATAATGTCAGTCTCTTGACAATCAACAAGAAGGTAAGAAAAGAGAATGCTTACTTAGAGCCTATTATGCTGTGAGAACTTTACGTATGTTATTTAAATTTTCAACAACTACATGTGGTAGATATTTTTAATGGATAGAAAAGAACATACATTTATGAATTGAGTCATTCAATTTTTTGTTCCTTCTTCTTTTCCTCCTCTGATATGCCCTGGTTCTCCTTTATTGTTGTTGTCCTTTACCCACACATAAATTGAAAAATAATGTGTTTTATCATTTACAGAGAATATCCACACACACCCAGGGCTTTCTGACAATATTTCCTTAACATATTAACAATCTAACACCTTGTGGGGTGGTCCTGAATATTTCTTTTAGTGTTTGAAACTTTAAGTAATATCCATTACCTTTGTAAATAAAAATGAAGCAACCAAAAATAACCAAAGAGTTGTAAAGTTCTTTCTGTTTGGAAAAACAAACAAAACTACTCTTCCTTCTGTTTAAATGAGAAACTGGATCTTTGACTTCTCAATTTGTATTATGAGAAAGTAATCAATGACGTGTTTTATTTATTATTTATTTCAAAAGATCACTCAGATCCCAGCTGTCAATTAACAAAGAGTCTTGGCCCAACTCTCAATGAGTCATATATTGATGTCTGCCATTTCAGTTTCAGCAATTCTCCCTTATCTAAGATTAATCTTTTTCAAAATTGTTCTCAAATATATAATTAGTCTCATTCATAGGATTAGTCTGTTTAATAAAATAGAAACTGGCTGGAAAATAGTAAGTTGAGAGGTAAACCAATAATTTCTTTAACCTCAGAAACCAGTTTATGTGGTGCCTTAAAAGGAAGTGTTTAAAGTTGGTTGATGGTGCCAATAACTTTATTTTTGGGTAACAACTTTCCTCCATTGTGTTTCTTCCTTCTCTTTACCCATTCCTATAGACAAGAACAAATAAATATAATAAAACTAGAAAGCAAGAACAAAATAGTACCAAAAACTTCTTTTAAAAAATTATACCTACATCTACTTATTTTAAAAAGATTAAAGTATACCCTGAATGCTAACCAAAGCCCTCTCGTTGCCCTCTCAATTTGTATGACGAGAAAGTAATTAATGACTTATTTTCTTCATTACTTAAGAATGAAGGTGAAAGCAAAATGTCTCAATATAAGGGATTTACATGGTTAGCATTTTACACAAAGCCTAGATACAGAGTGGATGCCCCCCCGACACACAAAATATCTGGATTGATTGGTCTAATTTTTCCTTGTCCAGTGGCTTGTAAATATTAGTGCTATCTCACTTTCTTTGCTTATCTTGTATCTAAACAGTAGCCTGTCCATTTTGGTATTGATTTTTTTTTACTACCATACTAAGAACAATGAACCACCTCTGCCTTGAAACACCATAATAAACCACTTTAACTTCTGAAACCTACCAGGCCAGATCACAGTTTTTCATGTCTTCATTAAAGACTAATATACTATCCATAAATGCCACTAAGGGCCAAAACATTTGTTTCGGAACTCTCCTGGAGACTGTCCAACGACATGGCATAACTCCAGCATACCCATATTATGCATTTCAATTTCTGTATTTACTTTAGTCTACATAGTCCTATGAGATATAATACTCAGTGATTGGATGTGTTCATATAATTGAAAATCCATATTTTGCCATAATTTTAGTACATTCACATAGTTGAATCAGTTGAGAAAAGGTCTATGATTTGATATAAATATACTACAGTCTTATGCTTAGAAATGACAAGTATATATTTGGATAGTCAAAAGGATTAGCTGCCAGTGGTCCATCGAGGTAGCAATTTTTCTTGATTTTCTCCAAATCTGTTTATTTTGCCTTTAAAGTAACTTTGTTAGGTTAAAGGGTTGCCAATACATCTTTATTACAGAATTCAAAAGACTCAGATGCAGTTTCGGAGCAGCAATGCTTATCTAGTGGAGTTTGAAATACATCAGTTGCTTTCAGTCCAATCTCATTAAAAAGGTAGAGCTAGACATGGTTTGGCAATGTAGGACAAGCACTGGACTACTAACCACAAGGTCAGTGGTTCAAGCCCATTACCTGCTCCTCAGAAACTCTATATGGGGGCTCTATGAGTCATGACTGATTCAATAACACATGAAAATAAAACATTTATGAAGATACAAAAGAGGATAGAAATAAAACAGCAACTTGAGTTCATGCAGAGTGCACTGAAACAGTGACCAGGTACTGGGATGAAGCTACTGCTCAAGTTGTGAGGAATGATATTTCTAGGCTGTTATTTTGGATACATGTGAGTGGCTATTCTGAGACTTACGGTTTGACTGGACAGGATATGGCTGGGTGTGACTAGGATGTGGCTTCCTAGGAAAAGCAACCAAACATTTGAAAGGAAAGGGTATGACCTAAATTTCATGCCCTTCATTTAGACTAAGATGTTGGTAGTTTCCATCTGTGAAGGTGCTGTGTGCAATGCCAATGGAAAGGAAATGTCTTTTCAACCAATCGCTCTTATTTAACTTTGAGACTCATTGTATGTAATGATGAGCCATAGTCCATTGCATTGAAGATGCTTCTCTTGATGGCAGCATGCTCACAGCATGATTGCAGGCTGCAGAATCCAAACAGTAGGCAGCAGAAAAGAAAGAGTTGATTGAATAAAAATCAGGTGACAAGATCATCAGAATGTCTCATCCACCTGACATGACCTACATCTTAGCACAAAGTAGTGAAAGTTTTAGAATATCACAGATTCTGGGACCAAAAATGAGAGTCAACAATTCATGAGCTCTAGCTGTTGTCAAATAATATATGCCTGTTTTCCCCAAATTCACAAAGCAGTTCAAATTTTGATCATGGGTACATGTTAGAGTTGGACTCTTGGAAGTCTCTCCAGGAAATACTCTCTCTGTCTTTTTTATTCACCTTTTCAGAATACATTGGCTGAGGACCTACTACATGTCACATACTGTGCTCAGTATGGACAAGTACAAAGAAGAATATAATATTGTCTATTGATTAAAGAGCTCACATCTAGCAGGAGCAGTGTACCCATAAATTGAAGGTTGTTGTTGTTGTTAGGTGCCATCGAGTTGGCACCAACTCATAGTGACTTTTTGCACAGCAGAATGAAACAATGTCCAATCCTGAGCCAACCTCACTACTGTTGTCACACTTGAGTCCACCTGGCTAATCCATCTCATTGAGGGTCTTCCTCTTTTTCTCTGACTCTCCATCTTACCAAGCATGATATCCTTCTCCAGCAACTGTTCCCTCCTGACAATATGTCCGAAGTCTGAGAGACGAAGTTTGGCCATCTTGGCCTCTAAGGAGCACTCTGGCTGCACTTCTTCCAAAACAGATCTATTGGTTCTTTTGGCTGCCCACGGTACTTTTAGTATTCTCCTCCAACACCGTAATTCAAAGGCATCAATTCTTCTATGATCTTCCTTATTCACTGTCCAGCTTTCGCATGTATATGAGGTTATTGAAAATAACATGGCTTGGGTCAGGCGCCCATCTCAAGCTGACATCTTTGCTCTTCAACACTTTTTTAAAAAAAATAGAAGGTATGTCATGCAATTCAATCCCATACAGATCTAGAGCTATGCTCAGCATATTATGGGAACAAGAAAGAGGTGTTACATACTTACTAGACACAGTGAAGTAAGAGCAGTCAGAGAGTTTGATGTGTAGGTAGGGGTCATGCAAATGAAAGACAAAGGAGTGAGGGAAAGTATTCCTGACAGTAGGGGTTCAATGAGAAATGGTGAAGATCTCAGAAAATCATAGGATGTTGTTTGTTCTTTTATTCCTTAGAAAAAAGTTTCACTTTCCTTGAATGTGAATTACTTGACTCTGAGAAAATGGCAATTAGACTGAAGAGATAGGCAGTGGCCAGGTAATTCAAGGCTTGCCTTTTCCAGATAAATCTTAGGTCTTATTCTATGTGATAGTAACAACAGTAGGCAAAAGGGAGTCCTGATGTGGTGCCGTTGGATAATCACTGGAATTCTAACTGTTAAGGTGGGCAGTTCAAACCTACCAGATGCTCCCATGAAGCCCTATAAAGTATATATGAATTGGAATCTACTTGATGGCATGTAACACAACACAAAAATATAGATCTTATAAAAATTCCAATGTGAAGACCACATCCCAAACCAACTAAATCACAGCCTCTGGGGATGCATGAGGAGCCCAATGAAGCAGTGGTTAGAATGGATGGCTGCTAACCAAAGGCTGGCCATTGGAATCCACCAATTGTGCTGTACAAGTAAGACGTGGCAGTCTGCCTCTGTAAAGATGACCGCTTTGGAAACCCTATGGGACAGTTATACTCTGCCTTATTGGGTCACTGTATGTTAGGATTGACAGCAGTTGATTTAGTTTTTCTTTTAGGGGTGTATGTTGGGAACTATTGGTTAAGAGAAGATGGAATAAAAACCAGTGAATATTATTGGGAGTAGATGGAGTTAGCATGAGAAAGACTGGGCCAATTATTTTACATTTGCTTTTCTCATGACTCTTCACGTCCTAATTTCTAAGGAATGATGAGACAGTGACAGGTAATTTGTATTCTCCTAGTTGCACTGGTGGTGCTGTAGGATAAATATTGGACTACTAGCCACAATGTCAAGGAGCTCTGGCAGCGTAGTGGTTACAAATCGGGCTGCGAAACTTAAGGTCAGCAGTTCGAAACTACCAGCTGCTCCATGGGAGAAAGATGAGGCTTTCTGTTCCCGTAAAGATCCTGTACAGGGTCACTATGGGTTGGAACCGACTTGATGGCACTTAACAACAACAAGCCACAAGGTCAGCAATTCAAACCCACCAGCCATTCCTCAGAAGAAATATGAGATTTTCTGTTCCTCATAAGATTTGCAGCCTCAGAAATCCTATACAGGGTTGCTATGAATCAGAGTCATCATGAGAGCACATAATGAGTCACAGTAGAAATAGAGGTAGTGTAGCCAAAGATAGCTTTCTAAGACCACTTCCTTGAGTAAATAACCTTTTCATTCATTTTTCCTTATAGAATAAGTTCACAATAGTAATATTTTTAAGAGAGTACAATTATTTATAAGACAAGTAGTAGCTGTTTATGCCATAATGTAATGTAATGTCTAAGTTGTTATCATATACCATATAAATCAGTTATAAATAACCCATTTCCTTGCTCAAGAAAGTATACCAACTCAGACAGAAATCACTGAACACATAAATGGACTTTTTCTTTATGTTCTGTTTCACATCTTTTCTTCTGCTTTGGGTTCAAACTAGAGATGGTTTTTTGCCCTCGGTCCCCTCGGTTGGTGAGGAACAAACATTTTTCCCTTTTTGTTCCAGAATACGATCTAATTTAAAAAGCAATAACAAATGCAAACTGATAAGCTTGTTGATCTAGCTAGCCATCTTAAACTAGGAAAGATAGCTTGAGATGTAGGTCATGCCTTACGAAGTTTACCAAGGAATCAAGAAACAGAAGTTAAGAGAAAAGGACATTCCCTAGAGCCAGCCATGAATTTGGGCTTCTAGCCTCTTTCCTGTGACAAAATAAAGTTCTCTTTGCTAATGCCACCCACTTGTGGTATTCCTGTTACTACAGCACTAGAGACATAAGACAAAGCTTCAGAAAAATCTGCAGGCTGAACCCTCTTCCATTTTGAAAGCAGTCTCTTTCTCCAACCTTCCCTGATGTTTTTACGTTTTTTCTCACCACCCAGACTGTATTTGCTGGTGTTGTGAATTCTCTTCATTGTTTAGTTTCTCCACTGTCCTTCATCTCATTTTCTACCAATAGTGTTGTTTCTGAGTATTGTCGTAGGCTCAGCTATTAGGGGCTCTATCTGGTCAGCCCAGTCACTAGAGTCAGGTGACCTTCCCCCGACTTCACTATCTATTCACTAGCAATTTTACTACTCAGGTGGCAGAGAACAAAGGAATGAAGGTTGGACTATGAAACCTACGACCTAGTCCTGTGTTAGCATTGAGCGAGTTCCCTTCCTAAATGTTCCTCTTCCAAAAGTTGGAGAAACTGATGATATGTTCTGCCTACCTCATGGAGATATCATAGGGGGGGAAAATCAAACTGTTTTATGTAGACATTATTAGAAAATACCTTGTTTCAAAAATGTGTAAAGCAGCGGTTCTGAAATTCTACCTTGTATCAGGATCACCAAGTTATTGTCGTTGTTAAGTGCTGTTGAGTTGGTTTCCAACCATAGCAATTTAGTATGTTGTTGGTGTTGTTAAGTGCCGTGGAGTCGGTTCCGACCCATAGCGACCCTGTACAGGGTTTCTGAGGGTGTAAATCTTTACGGGAGTAGAAAGCCTCATCTTTCTCCCGTGGAGCGGCTGGTAGTTTTGAACCACTGACCTTAAGGTTCGCAGCCCGATTCGTAACCACTGCGTTACCAGAGCTTGTTAAATCACAGCTAACTGGGCTTATCCCCAGAATGACAGATTCTAGAAGTCTGAGGCAGAGTCTCGGAATTTGTATTCCTAGCAAGTTCCCAGGTGATGGTGGTATTACTAGTCCTGGATCACACTTTAAAAACAGTGATCTGAGGCATTTGATACAATACTTTGGCCTCTCAGTTTACACTGGTATCTGTGTTTCCCTACAGCTCTACAACTCTGAGATGCCATTAAGAAGATTAAAGTGTGCTGTGCAAAGAGTAATTGGAACATTGATTAGGAAGGTTGCTAGTTGTCATCAAATCAGCTCTGACTCATGATAACCCAATGTCCAACACGACAACATATCGCCTGGTCTCACACCACCTCCACAATCATTGCTATGCGCAGGTTCATAGCTGCAGCCACTGTGTATTGCGAAAGTGTTCCAGCCTTGGCGGCTCATCTTCCAGCACTACATCAGACAATATTCTATTGTATCCCCAGGATTGTCTTTGGCTGATTTTTGGAAGTAGATTCCCTTGTTTGTTTTAGTCTGGAAGCTCTGCTGAAACCTGTCCACCATGAATGGCCCTGCTGGTGTTTGAAATACTGGTGGTATAGCTTCTAGCATCATAGCAACATGCAAGCCACCTCAGTACAACCAACTGTCAGACAGACAAGTGGTCTGGCCAAGAATATAGGGCTTCATAAAGTGCCTGTCGATGGGAAATGCAAGCATAAGAAAACAGAACTCATCTGAGAAGCTCCACAATCTCCAACGAAATTTATTTTAAACCTTGTGTTTTATTAGATGATGATGCAATTTACTTATTTTTACTTTTCTAGACTTTAGAAGTGGCCAGTATTATGTTTTAATTAAAGACCAATAGGCTAGAGTGAGCATCTGAGAAGGAGCCCTCCCACAGACTTCCTGTTGCCTGTATGTCAAATGATGCAGGCTTGGTTTGCTGGAATGAAGAGAGGTAGACCAGGGCACTGTCAGCCTTCATGTTAGCGTGCCATCTATAAATGGTAATGTAGGGGGCACTGGGACCATTTTGACTGGAAAATTGCAATATGCTGGGAGATAGCTATAAAACCTGTGGTTATAAAGCTAGAATCATCCTAACATCAGGTTATTAGTGAGATCTATTGTGAAGCGTCCAAAGGAAATCTGATAGGTTGAGCCCAAGTCTGACATGCCAAATGACACTATTGTTGTTGCTGTTCTGTGCCGTGGAGTCATTGCCAACTCACTGTGACCCTGTATAGGTTTTTTGAGGAGTGGCTGGTGAGTTTGAATTAATGACCTTATAGTTAGTAGTCCAGGACTTATCCTACAGGGCCACACCATGACTCTAAATGACACTATGTTGTTGTTATTGTTAAATGCTATCAAGTTGATTAGCATTTGTAGTGGTTTTGTATGAGGTTTCTGAGAGGCGGCTAGTGAATTTGAACCACCAACTTTGCGGTTCAAACTGGTCTTGCAGTCCAGTGCTTTTCCTACAATGCCATACCAGGACTACAAATGACACTATAGGTACCTACAAAACCTGTCAGAGACACTGTAAGACTCTAGGTTTCTATATGAATAGGGTCTCTACAGAATATTGATATGTACGTAGTGTGTGTATTTGAACCAGTATCAGAACAATTAAGCTTTGGATGAAATGATGGGTCAATTTCATTGCATGTCCTAAGCAGTAGCCCTGGTGTGGCGCTGTGGGTTAATGAGTTTAACAGCAAAGTTGGTTTGAAATGCGAGGTCAGTGGTTCAAGATCACTAGCTGCTCTTCGGAAGCCTTATATAGGGTGGCTATGGATTGGAATTGACTCAATGGCAGTTAACAACAACAACAAAGCAGTAGTGTGCATGGTTAAATTAAGAAGAAAAGATGGGCCGACTCAAAGCTACTCATATGATTCAGATTGGTTGTCCAGGTCTCACAAAGGCCCAAGCCCAAGCTTCCTGGCTTTTGCTTCCTTCAAGGTGGAAGGATGGATCTGGTCAGTAGCACAGCTCTTGGTTGCCCTCTGCAGGGACAAACATCAGGAGCCCTGGTTGTCTGGGGGAAGACTCAAGAGCACTACAAGTCCTGCCTGGAAAGACGTATATGCTTGTGGCAACAAGTTTAAAGGCACTCTTAAAGTGCCTATCCAGTGTGAGTGATTTCACAAGCAAGCAATATTTTAAGGAGCCTAATGCTTCAGTGCTTCAGATGTATAAGGGATTTGCTGACTTGGGAGAATGGAGTTATTTGGGTATGAGAATAATGAAGAAGAATTTTCTCCTTTTCTTTCATTGGAAGTCTATAGTTTTCTGTGGGTGGGTGATCTTAGGATAAAACAGAAACAACACAACACATACACACACACACAACTCTTGTGTTTATGTATTTAGTAATGATGTCAGTGGAACTAATGAAAAGCAGATTGGTTACAGCCTCATGGAAAATCAATGCTCAAGCTCTTTCTTCTTTGGGTTTTTGATAGTACATGGTTCTCATCTGTGACGTGACTTCCTAATGAGTTCCCTGAGAGTGAAATGGAGACACTGAAGTCACTTGTCCTGGATCATACAAAGCAATGAAAAGACACCTCTCTCTTCAAATGTTGCTTTCTATCTCCATGGCTGATCTGCATGAACTTTTGTAATTCTGTTTCATGAGGTTTCTTCCTGGAAATAGAATTTATCAGCTGAAAACTAAGATATGTGCATTGTACATGCATTCATAGACTAAAATAGAGCAACCTTTGGGAAATTTTATGACTTCATGGTGACTTAATGCACTGTTATTTCCTTACAGGATTTGAAACTAGTAAACTTGGCTTTGTAAATACATATTTAAAGATAAACTAGAGCCCAAGTCACTAGTCTATAGCCAAAGAATACAAATTTCTCTCAGAAACATTTGCATCAGCATGTCTTCAGGAAGTATATGGGAGAAGAGACATTTAGGGAATATGGTAGAAATGATTTTTAACAAGACATGTGCATTTTTAAAATTTTCTTCTTTGTTGAAAGGAGATGAAGGCAGGTTTAGCCATTTGGGGCAAAAATATGATTATAATAAATGTCTGTAGTACAAAGCTATCATAAATGTTCTGATAAATAGAATCTTCTCACACGTGGGGTGAATGGCCACATTCCAGAGGAATAAGTATAGAGGACAGAGCAGGCAAGTAAGCATTTGGAGCATCAGTGGCCTTGCATATGCAGAAAAAAGTTGGGTAATAACAGCATTGCCAAAGTGTGTTTTTTTATTGGATTTAAGGATATATTCCCCCAAGGGTCTCATTGTGAAATAGAGTGGAGAAAACCTGTTCAGCAGAATTGGACAGTTTTCATCACTGCAGGAATTTCCTGCTTTCCTATACCAATGAGCATTGAGAACCTCTAATTGGTGGACATGATAATGAATTTCCAATCTTTTTAGACCACACAACCAATTTTCTTCACGCGTCTATGAATATACTGATTTTGATCATTTTTGTGGACGTTTCCAGCTCTAGAGTTATATAAATATGTCAAGAAACAGTAAGAATTGAAAATAGGAGAAAATTAACTGTAATTTGAACCACGATGGCTGTGTTTTGCATTTCCACAACATGGTAGCAAATTATTGTTTTATTATTGTTGTCATTGTATTTTACATTTTCAATATTATTACATTATAATTTTTATTTATTATGATGTTATCTCTTAATAATTTTTTAGACTTGGTCTTACTATTGTAGAGAAACCAAAGAAGGAAAAAAGTTTTCCAGTAAGGGAAATGATTGGATATTTTCATGGTGGTGGTAAACCATTAAGTCAGTTCTAACTCACAGTGACCTTGTACAGAGTTTCTGAAGCAGTAAATCTTGTCTAGAGCAGAAAGCCTCATCTTTTTATCACGGAGCAGCTGACAGATTCAAACGGCTTCATTTTCAGTTAGCAACCCAATGCATAACCACCACTATGCTACTAGGGTTCCTTATCAGATTGGTAGCAGCTGAGAATAATATTAGTAACTTGCTTATTGGTTTCAAGGCAACACAGTTCTCAGCTATAAGACCAAAGCTCTTTCTGACCTTTAGTTTTCATGGAAAACTATGAGCTCACAATTTGCCAAAGCCAGGCAACCCCACGGGGCTACATTCAGTTTGGGGTTTTACAACAATGAGAGAAAATGGGGTGCATTCAAAGCTGAACCATAAAGGTTATTGATGAGTTGGAAAATAAACCCAATCTGGAAAGGTTGAACTACATAGCCTTTTATTTTTCTAGCTTACAGAGGAGAAAGTAGAAATACCAGTTTATAATGACAAGAAATACCAGTTAAAATCTCTACTGTGGCAAGAGTTTTTAAACAGTAGAAGGTGACCAGCAAGAAAAGAACAAGAAAAAAATGAGCTGATGCTGTAGCAGTTATGTGCCGTGGAGTCAGGTCTGACTCATAGAGACCCTGCATAGGGTTTCTGAGGCTATAAATCTTTACAGGAGCAGAAAGCCTCATCTTTCTCCTGCAGAATGGCTGTTAGTTTCAAACTGTTGTCCTTGAGGTTAGCAGCTGGACTTGAAACCACTATGCTATCAGGGCTCCTCTGCTTATGGTATAGCCATGAGGAATTATATAAGGGGAATGGTTTTCTTACTCTGATAGTTTGCCCCATGACTGCTGTAATTGACTGCTTGATCAGACCAAATGCTAATTTTCAAAGCACACTTTAGCACTGAGGAACTAATGTTAGTCAGTGTTGAAGAGCAAAGATGTTAGCTTTAGGACTAAGGTGCACCTGACCCAAGCCATGAGGTTTTCAATAACCTCATATGTAGGCAAAAGCTGGACAGTGAATAAGGAAGACTGTAGAAGAATTGATGCTTTTGAGTTATGGTGTTGGAGGAGAATATTGAAAGTGCCATGGCTGCCAAAAGAACCAATAGATCTGTTTTGGAAGAAGTGCAGCCAGAGTGGTCCTTGGAGGCCAAACTTTGTCCCTCATACTTCGGACACATTGTCAGGGACCAGTTGCTGGAGAAGGATATCGTGTTTGGTAAGGTGGAGGGTCAGAGAAAAAGAGGAAGACCCCCAATGAGATGGATTGGCCAAGTGGCAGCGTCGATGGACTCATGCGTGGCAACAGTAGTGAGGTTGGCCCAGGATCAGGCAGTGTTTTCGTTCTGCTGTGCAAAAGGTCGCTATGAGTTGGTACCAACTCGATGGCACCTAACAACAACAACAACCAATGTGAAGGAGTCTTGGTAGAGTAGTGGATTACAAGTCCAGCTGCTAATTGCAAAATCTGCAGTTTGAAACTACCAGCCACTCCGTTGGAGAAATATGAGGTTTTCTGCTCCCATAAATATTTACAGCCTCAGAAACCCTATAAAGGGTCACTGTGATCTTACATAGACCATAGGAAACTTAGACAAAGAATTGATTTTTCCTTTCCTGGCACAGATAATCAAGTGTGATCTAATTGAAGAACTGAGAAGAGACCTCTTTAGTGGACCCATGTTGTTCTGGGAGTTCAGTTTGGATTCTCTGGGACACTCACTACTACCTGTCCTTGTCTAGCCCTTCGCTACTTCCACCACAGAAGACCAAAGGTGGAGTTGGTATAGCAAGACCAGGAACATGGGTCCTAATGAACATAGTCTGTAACAAGAAGACACTGGATTTACAGTGTTGAAGACGGGGCAACGGTTGCTCAGAAAGTTAGTGTGTGAAGTCCCAGGAAGTTAATGTGACTGCCTTGTGCAAGACCTAGGAAAGCTAAAGTGAAGCTGAAAATACCTTTCCAATGAAAGTTCACATGGACGCATATAGCTGTTTATATCTGTGAATCTGACTCAAGGTAGGTAAATCAATAATAAAAATAGATGGACAAAAAGAGATCAGCCGTATTATAAATGTTATTAATACGTTCATGATTTCTCCACAATTTATATTCAGAAATTGCTAATCCCTTAAAGTATTTTGTTATTATTTAGAGTCATTGAGTCAATTCCAGTATACACACACATAATATGGATGACAACATTAATAAAGTTTAGGACTCAGGCAGATTTGGACGGTTATTTGTAGCTTTTACTTCTGCTATAGTTTTCTGGAGCTCTGGTAGCGTAGTGGTTACGAATTGGGCTGCGAACCTTAAGGTCAGCAGTTCGAAACTACCAGCCGCTCCGCGGGAGAAAGATGAGGCTTTCTACTCCCGTAAAGATTTACACCCTCGGAAACCTTGTACAGGGTCGCTATGGGTCGGACCCGACTCGATGGCACTTAACAACAACAACAACATAGTTTTCTGACCTCCCTACTGGCGGCTTGGCTGGAGGTACCGTAGGAGTTTGGATTTGGTATAAGAGAAGCCATTTTACACTGTTTGAAGTGGAGTTCTCCAAACTCCTTGTTGTTGTTGTTAAGTGCCGTCGAGTCAATAATGACTCATAGCTACCCTGTACAGGGTTTCCAAGGAGCATCTGGTAAGCTTGAACCTCTGACCTTGTGATTCAAACCAACCTTGCAGTCAAGCACATTAACCCACAGTGCCACAAAACTCTAGGCAGGGCCATTTTTCTCATTCTAAGGTTAAGCCTTGATTCTGTGGTGAGCAGCCTTCTAGAATCCAGGTCAGGGCAATCAGAGTCAAAACTGTAGAGCCTTTAATCAAATTGATTCCAGGACAAGCAGCCAGTGACCAAGGAATGTCATATATGGATGTCTGAAGGCCTTTGGATAAAACTGAAATGGTCTCTATGAGAAGATTGTGGGAAAATGGAATTACAACATACTGGAAGTTTTGTGTTTTTTTTAACATATTCTTTGAACCCCCCTCATACATTACTTCTTCTGGATTCTTACTGGTCCTATTTCATCACACTAGAGAGCTCTAGTCAAGTCCTCATTAGCACTAAATCTTCACTCACCCAATTCCCGCTGGCTTAAATGTGAGATTCCACCTTTCCCCTGTCCAATTTGGAAGAAAAGTACTCAGAAAAATTGATTCTACTATCTTAATGTTCACCATTATCTTCCTCATTTAGCAACCAGTCCACCAGGAAACGGAATGTTGCTCTTGGTCAGTAATTCAATGTGGATTGAGCACCCAAATTATTTCCAGGATCATCAATGGCTTTAACACTGCTCAGCAGAATTACTAATTGTCCCTCATAAGTAGCCTTTTTGATTGTTGTCCTCAATAGCTACTGAAAATGTGTGCAATGCTGATAATCTTTACCTTCAATTTGGCTACTCTCTCTCTCTTAGTACATACTTTGTGGAGCTCAATTTCTTTATATCTGTATAAACATATATATATGAAGGAGCTTCAAAAGTTCAGGGAGAAATTCCATTATCTTTCAATTTCATTTTTCCAGAAACTCTTTGAAGTCCCTCATGAGCACACACACACACACACACACACACACAGAGACATGCACACACATGAGGATTAGTAAAAAAAAATATTGCTACACCATCATTGAAATGTATATTAAACAAGAATATTAAAATGCATGAGAATTGTTTCTTGACATATTTCAAGGTACCGTTTCTATCTCTCTATCCCTTTCTTAAAGAATTCTGTGCTTCTTAATTACCATATGTCAAAACTGCAGTTCAGGCATCTTGGAGGCATTCAAACCACGTCCCTTTTAAATGTTCTTTGAGTTTGGGGGAAAAAAGAAATCTGAAGGAACGAGATCAGGGCTGTAGGGTGGATGGGATAAGGTTTCCCAAAAAAATTCCCATAAGACAGTCCTGCTACCATCAAAAAATGAGCATGTGCATTTTTGTCATGGGGGGCAAAAAATTCATCTGTGCAACTTTGCTGGCCTTTTTCTCACCAATGCACTTTTCAAGTTTCTGAAAACTTTTTCCTAGTAAGCTACTGTGATTTTCCTGTGTTTTTTGAGAAAATCTATCAAGATTCTCCCTTGGGAATCCCAAAACTCAATCAACATAACTTTCTGAGCTGATTTCTCTGCTTTGAATTTAATTGACCTAATAGATCCCCTCAGAAGCCATTGTTTTGATTGGACCTTTTTTGGGGAAGGCACCCCAACACAACAGCTAACACATGTATTACTGAGAGAACTTGTCTTCAGTAACCACTGATCACTAGAGACATGTTCAGACATGTTTTGTTTGGAATAAACCCAGGTGTGTATGTATGAATTAGGAACCTTGAGCAATACTTTATACTTACCCTTTTATATAGTAAAAGAAACCCCCATGCTTTAAGCGATTCCATTTTGAGACCCTAAGTCTTACTTCTTTTGTCTCCAAAGAAGAGGGACCCTGCTCTTTTCAAAATGTATTCTTCTAACTAGAAGTTCCATTTTAAAATCTTCTTCCTTCCTCCTCTGAAACCTTCCTCCATCACCCAATCCTATAGTTTCTCTTTATCCTTGACACATAGACATGGTGAACTGAAAACTCATATATTTTTAAGTAACCCAGCTCCTCGTGATTGTGATAGAATAGAACCGACCTATAAGGTTTTCTAGGCTCCTGGTGTGGAACTGTAGGATAATGCACTAGACTGCAAGGTAGGACTGAATCGCAAGGTTCAAACTCATCAGCCGCTCCTTGGAAACCCTATACAAAATTATAAAGATTGTTGTTGTTGTTGTTAAGTGCCATTGACTTGGTTCTGACTCATAGTGACCCTGTTTGGGGTTTCTGAGAAGTGGCTGGTGAATTTGAAGGGCAAACTTGCAATCCAGTACTTGTCCTATCATGCCAAAAGTGGCCATAGATCGAGCAGCTAGGAAGCTGTTCATAGCCATTGAATTGTTCTTGTTCTAAGACATGCAGTCAATTTTTGATTCTTAGTGATCTCATGTGACAGGTGGAACTTCCCTATAGGGTTTTCTAGATTGGTGTGGTGCTGTAGGAGAAGCACTGGACTGCTAACTACAAGGATGGCAGTTCAAACCCACTAGTCACTCCTTGGAAACCCTATACAGGGTCCTATGAGTCAGAATTGACTCAATGATGCTTAATAACAACAACAATCTTTACAAAAGCAGGTTGCCAGAAGCTTGCAGAATGTGCCCTTTGATTGTTTAAATGATTACATATTCCTTAGTGTTTTTGTGCACAAATCCTTCCCCCTGCCACCCAAGAGGGAATAGAAGCAAATACTATTGAATGATGACACACGGAGGAGATTGTAATCATTACAATGAAATGATGGTGTTTGTGGGGGCTTTTTAAAGTTGCCTTCCAAAAAACAAAGCAGGTGGTCAGGTTTTACCTCCACAAAACCTCTGGCTTGTCAAGTCTAACCTCCACAAAACCTCTGGTTGGGTTTGAATCACTAAGTGTTTAATTAGTAGCAGAAAACATAACTCCCAGGAACCCTTCTTTCCTCATGGTACAACACTTTTTATCTTTCCCTTTCAGCAAAACTTGTAAAATCTCTCTCTCTCTCTCTTTCTATCTCTGTGTTCATCTCTGTTTATGCAGAAATAGTGTCTACGACTTTATTATCTCTCATTCACTTGGCCTCGGATCAACATAATCTAGTTCAGCTTCCCACTGATTCACTGAAGTGTCCTGGTGCATCGCTGTGGGCTAATGCGTCAGACTGCAAAGTCGTTTGAACTGCAAGGTCGGTGGTTCAAGCTCACCAGCTGCTCCTTGGAAACCCTATACAGGGTCGTTATGGGTCGGAATCGACTTGACGACACTTAACAACAACAGCAACATTCTAAGGTTAAGGTGACCTGGTGGTGTAAAGTTAAATGCTCAGCTGCTTATTCAAAAGGTGGGAGATTTACACTCACCCAGTGGTTCCACATGAGAAGACTTAGTGATCTGGTTCTGTAAAGATTTCTGTTGTTGTCAGGGCCATTAAGTTGGTTCCACTCATAGTGACCCTATATAGGTTTTCCAAGGAGCGGCTGGTGGGTTTGAACCATTGACTTTGTTGTTAGTAGTCCAGTGCTTATCTTACAGTGCTATACCAGCCTAGAATGCCTTATAGGGCAGTCTCACTCTGTCACAAGTGATACTCCAAGCCAAAAACAGATTCCATGGCATCTAAGAAGAATAAGTCTATGACTACCAATCAGCAGCTTCCTAGGTGTTCAGTCTAATGACCACTTCCAAACTTCTTCTAACATAATGTCTCCATGGGATTTGAGACCTTTCCTTTTGAAACATGGTTTTGATTTCACATTATTTGTTTGAAATCAACTTGATGACACTAGGTTTGGATTTGGAGTTTGGGTATGTATCTCTTACTGAATGTTGTTGTTGTTATGTGCCGTGGAGTCGGTTCTGATTCATAGCGACTCTGTACAGGGTTTCCAAGGCTGTAAATCCTTACAGGAGCAGAAAGCCTCATCTTTCTCCTGTGGAACAGCTGGTAGTTTTGAACTGCCGACCTTGAGGTTAGCAGCCTGATTTGTAACCACAATTATAGCAATTGATTTTTATTTTTTTTTAATCTCTTGAAAAGGGATAAATTTCTAAATTCAGTCATTTGGACTACATGGGAGTTTTACTATGCTCCACCTCTTATTTTCCTTGAAAAAGTATATAATTAACAGTGCTCTTGTTAAGTGCTGTCTAGTCCATTCAGACTCATAGAGCCTCTGTTTAGGGTTTTCAAGGAGCAGCTAGTGAATTTGAACCACCGACCTTGTAATTCAAATGATCTTGTGATGCAGTGCTTATAATTCTTATATAATAATTAAATGAAAATACCTCAATATCTAGCATTGCCCTATGTAAGGAGTAATGCTAACTCTCCTTGAAACATCTTAAAAAGGAATGCATTTGGTATAAATTACAAATTAATGCATATGAACAGGATTTGGCAAATAATTAGAAAAAGGGATAACTTTTTTTTATTTGTGTAAAATAATATAGTGAGGAGATGTTTAAATGTACTTAAGAAACACTGAACTCATGAACTTTTCTTTATTATCTGAGCTCTGTGTTACAAGCAGCTGTGGAAATGGGGGAGGGCCCGGGAGTAGAGAAGGATAAAACTGTGTTCAAGGTTCCTTTCGTGCAGTAACCAAAAAAGAAATTATACTACTGAAAAAGTCTAAATAGTTAGATTGTCTTTGAAGTGCTCATGTTTTGTTAACTATTGTTACAATCTTTACATTGTTTTTAAAACAAAGCTTTTGGTGATTTACCAGAGCAAGAATCATGTATGTGTGCTTTGGAAGAAAGATTGGCAAGGAATTACTCAGCAGGATCTGTACAAGGTTGTTTTATTTTTTGAAACAAGCCATCTAGAAAATGCAGGACGAAAATGTTTTATTCCTTGTAAGACACACTGAGTAAATGACTGATTCTATGCATATACTGATAACCTTTCTAAGACACAATTTTGGGGGGAAAACATTAAAAAACTTGTTTTTAATAAATCAGGAAACTGAGTCTGTATTCATTAGAGTTTGTCAGTTTTACTTACCCAATTCCTTTCTTTTAAGTGTTGGCAACTGAAGACTCTCATTCAAAAACTGCATTTTGTAAACTCAGGTGCCGTATTCAGTTGCTGGCGTGAATGGAGTTTCTAGTACCAGCCTGTTCTTTTGCTATTCCTGTTTCTCTTCAGTGTGTGAAAAGAGTGCTCTTACCACATAGGAAAATGCTATGTTCACCTGTTTAGAGATCACTTCTGCAAGAGAGGTGTGGAGTGGGGGCTGTTTACTTGATTTAACTGATCTAAAAATCAGTTTCTTAGTAGAAGAGCTCAGATGACCCTAGCAAAGGTATTATTTTTTTCAGGCACATTTTTTATATAGACGATAGAATGAAATGCATTCACAGAGTATATGGTATGTTGTTGTTGTTGTTGTGTGCCTTGGAGTCGGTTCCGACTCATAGCGACCCTGTACAGGGTTTCCGAGGCTATAAATCTTTACGGGAGCAGAATGCCTCATCTTTCTCCCGCGGAACAGCTGGAAGTTTCGAACTGCTGACCTTGCAGCTCGCAGCCCGATTCGTAACCACTACGCTACCAGAGCTTGTATATGAAATAAAGAACCCTGGTGGCACTGTGATTTAGACGTTGGGCTGCTAATTGCAAGGTTGGTGGTTCAAACCCATCAGCTGCACCTCAAGAGACAGATGAGACTGTCTAATCCAGTAAAGCTTTCAAGTGTCAGAAACCCTATAGAGGGTTGCTATGAATCAGAATCAATTCCGTGGCAGTGGGCTGGTATATTAATATTGTAGATGTGTTTTATGAAAACAGTCTCTGGGTGGTATAAATGGTTTATGTCCTCTGCTACTTACCAAAAAGTGGAGGTTCAAATCTACCTAGCAGGCATCTTGCAAGAAAAGTCTGGTGATTTGCTTTTGAGAAATTGGCCACTGAAAACCTTATGGAGCACAGTACGACTCTGACACACATGGGATTGCCGTGAGTCGGAATCAACTTGACATTGAGTTGGCTCAATGGCAACTGGTAGTGCTGTGCTTTATGACAGATAAACAAAGCTGGTTAATCTGTAATTTTGGGCAAATGAGAGGATTGTCTTAGTCATGGCCATGTGACTTGTTTCAATCAGTGACATTTAAGTGAACTTAACATGCAGATGGAAACATTTAACAACCAATGGACACTATTTTATAACCCTTTTCAACCACCGTGACAATCAGAAACATTACAGCTGGTAGATCTCCATCATCATGTGTTCTTAAGTGAGGAGAACATGGAACTCAGTCTCCACTGAATCAAAACAAACATGTTGCATAAGTGAACTTTAATCCATTGACACTCAGAAGTAATTTTTATAGTGGTGGTGGTGTGCCATGGAGTCGGTTCTGACTCATAGCAACCCTGCTTAGGGTTTCTGAGGCTGTACATTTTAATGGGAGAGAAAGCCTCATCTTTCTTCTGAAGAATGGCTGGTAGTTTTGGCTGGTAGTTTCGAACTGCTTACCTTTAGGTTAGCAGCCCAATTCGTAACCACTATGTTACCAGAGCTCCTTAATTTTTATAGTAGGACAAGAATAAATTTAAAAGATATATATTGCTACTAGCATTCTAGCTCATACATGGAATGGTTTATTCCAAACAAAATATATTTACACATGCCTCTGTGATCAAAGGATGGTGGTGGTGGTGGTGGCCCATGGAGTTGGTTCCGACTCATAGAAACCCCGGTTTCCAAAGCTGTAAATCTTTACAGAAACAGAAAGCCTCATCTTTCTTCTGTATAACCACTGGTAGTTTCAAACAGCTGACCTTGAGGTTAGCAGCCCAACTCGTAACCACTAGGTTATAACTGCAGTAAAATGCCATCAGTAATGCAGGTGTTTTAGTCTTGCTGGGGTAACTTTAAAACAAACAAACAAACAAAAAAGAAGATCCAATCAGAATAATGGCTTCTGAGGACATCTGCTCAGCCAGTTAAATTTAAGGTAGAGAGGTCAGCTCAGAAAGTTATTTCTTGGACACCTAAGTGATACAGGATGATCACAGGAAATTCTTATGAAGATGTTTTAAGAAAACTGTAAAGTGCACTGGTGAGAAAAAGGTCAGGGAAATGGTTCCGAGAAATATTTTTGCATCACGACACTGTTCCTGTTCGTTCTTCAAGTGTAACAAGGACTGCTCTATGAAAATTGCATTGGGAATCCTTACTTTATCCATCTTACAACCCTTATCTTGCCCTTTCAGACTTTCTGTTCCCCAACCTCAATGACCATTGTCTAAGTCCCTCAACAGTGACAAAGCTGCCATTTTGGTATGTTGTAAATGAAAGAGCATAGAATTATTTGGAGAAGGGTTAAAGAGATGTAAACACCACCTTTAGAAAGGTTGAGACTTAGATGAAGGATATGATGAGAAACAATAACTTCATGATTTTATATTTTTGTTAAATGAAGGTTGCTATGATTTTGTAGCAATACTTTTTGACTTAGCTCTTGTAAAGTCTGTCTTATAGTAATCTTTATTATATTATACATGTTAAGTGGCATGTATACTCTGGTACATAACATGCATACCATGTATGCACTTATGGATGTATATATGTAAGTGCATGCATGATAGGTATATTACATAAGGAGCTCTGGTAGCGTAGTGGTTACGTATTGGGCTGCGAACCTTAAGGTCAGCGGTTGGAAACTACCAGCTGCTCCGTGGGAGAAAGATGAGGCTTTCTGCTCCCGTAAAGATTTACACCCTCGGAAACCCTGTACAGGGACACTATGGGTCAGAACCGACTCGACGGCACTTAACAACAACAATGATGTTGTTGTTATTGTTAAATGCTGTTGAGTGGTTCTGATTCATAGCGACCCTGTATTGGGTTTCTTAGGGTGTGAATCTTTGTGGGAGCAGAAAACCTTATCTTTCTCCCAAGGAACATCTGGTGTGCTCGAACCACCAATCTTGTGGTTCACAGTCCAGTGCTTATTGTATGGAGCCACTGTACTCCGTATAATATGATATATCTGAAGTAGTTGATATATGATATTATGGTGCGTTTGTGAATCACCGTTGAGTCGGTTCCAACTCATAGTGATTCTGTATAGGGTTTCCAAGGAACGCCTGCTGGATTTGAACTGCTGACCTTTTGGTAAGCAGACCAGTGCTTATCTTACAGTGCCACTAGGACTCCATATCATATTATATATTTCACCATTTCCTATTACTGGAGTCCTGGTGTGGTACTATAGGATAAACACTGGACTGCTAGCCACCAACTATTTGAAAACCCTATACAGGGTCTCTAAGAGTTGGAACTGACTTCATGGCACTGGACAACAACAATAACAACACATATCACTATAGTATGAGATGTAATACCTACCTATTGCCATTGTGTTGTTTCTGTGGTAATTTCTTTCTCTCAGAGAATTGGCAAAACCCTATGCTTGATTAGGGATGTGTTTATTCGGGCTCTTATCTGAATTCTTTTCTTTTGTCATCAAGTGCAGGACAATTTAGAGTTATGTTTCTGTGTACCAGACTGATCTGCATTAATTAACATCGGACTTATGACTTCTATGTGTAAAAGCTGACATATGAGGTACAGAGTGTTCTCATTCTTTCAGCCTGAAAGTTTAGAAAGTTAAATTTATAAATTACAACTTTGATATTATATTTAAGCCCCCTAGTTGTTTCCTGTTTCCAATTACTGATTTTTCAGAAATTGAAAAAGCCTGGAAATTTAATGCTGCTTGTAATTTTTGAAGAGTACTGAAAAACACTTCTTGTGGATTTTTGGCCCTCCTTCCATGTGTGTTGTCTTAGGATTTTTGCTTAAAGTTGTATTGTCACCTAACTTTGCAGTTTTCCTTCACTTGGACCTCACAGTGATGAGTAAATATTTGTATATGGAATCACTTTGTACAATGTCTCTTTCAACAATTAGACTGCCAGTCCTTTGATTATCTGCTCACTCCTTCATCCCTAGAGGTCAAATCTATCACATAGTAGGTGTTTAGTAAACGTACAAGGAGCGCTGATTTTACAGTGGTTATGCACTTGACTGCTAACCTAAAGGTCAGTGGTTTGATCCCACCAGTGACTCCTTGGGAGAAAAGACTTGGTGATTTGTTCCCATAAAGATTTTAGCTTAGGAAAATCTGGTAGCGTAGTGGTTACGAATCAAACTGCTAACCTCAGGGACAGCAGTTCGAAACTACCAGCTGTTCCGTGGGAGAAAGATGAGGCTTTCTGATCCCGTAAAGATTTACAGCCTTGGACATCCTGTACAGGGTCGCTATGAGTCGGAACCGACTCCACGGCACATAACCACCACCTTTTCTACTCTGTCCAATGGTGTTCTCATGAGCACAGTCAACTTAGTGGCACCCAGTAATGGCAAACATTTATTGGCAAATGACTAAAAGCACTTTCCAAAGTTTGAATTCTTCTCAGCCAGGTAGTTTTGTTGGTTTCTCTTTCTTTTTGCTTGCATGAAACTTTTATGAACGTCTATGGAAGAAACCATTGCATGATTAGTTAACGTTATATATACGCTTTTCCTTCCTACCTGACTTCATTTGGTACACAACAGGAACATAATTAAAGCATGCATTGCACTCAGAACACAAAGCAGGCAAAAACACATAAATTATTTTGCTTAAACAGAAAAAAAAAATTTTTTTTAACTGATTTTTAAAATTTTTTCTTTTTGGAGTCAAATTATTGGATGTATAATCATGCTTACACACTGGATTATGGACTTTCAGTTATTATGGAATTTACCTAAATCTTGACCAAAATGCACCTTTTCCAGCTGGTCAAAGAGAAAGAGACCGGAAATCTGTATTCTAAATCAACTTTAACCTTGTTCAAGTGTATCTCAACACACTGTGATAAACTATATCACTCTCCATGTCCTTAATCTAAGCACGGTCCACAGAGACTGCTCCAGGGAGGTGGAGCATTGTGGGGCTACTTCTCATATTGACTCATGGGGAGGAGAAAGGATGGGGTATTGATTTTAGTCCACTTAGATTTATATAGGAGTCTTGGTGTGGCACTGTGGGTGAATGCCCTAGGCTGCAAAGTCATTTGAACTGCAAGGTCAGTGGTTCAAGCTTACCAGCTGCTCCTTGGAAGCCCTATAAAGGGTCGCTATGGGTCGGAACTGATACAATGGCACTTAACAATAACAACAGGTTTATATAGGAGTAGTGCCATAGGCAGGTGCCCTGGTAGCATAGTGGGTTACGAGTTGGTCTGCTAACCACATGGTCAGCAGTTCAAATCTACTAACTGTTCCGTGGGAGAAAGATGAGCTTTCTGCGCCTATAAATGTCTACAGTCTCGGAAACCCTGTGCAGGGTTGCTTTGAGTGAAAGGCACCCTGGCAATGTAGTGGGTTACTAGTTGGTCTGCTAACCAGAGAGCAACAGTTCAAATCCACCAGCTGATCCATGGAAGAAAGATGAGGCTTCTAGCTCCGGAAAGATTTACAGTCTCAGAAACCCTATGCAGGGTTGCTTTGAGTCTAAACAGACTTGATGGTACATGAACACCACCACCACCACCACCACCACCTGCCACTGCCAATAGAAGGAACCCTGGTAGTGCAGTAGATTATGAGCTGGGTTGCTAACCAAAGGTCAGCAGTTCAAATCCACCAGCTTCTCCAAGAAAGAAAGATGAGGGTTTCTGCTCCCATAAAGATTTACAGCCTCAGAAACCCTATACAGGATCACCACTGTCACTGCCAATTGTGTGGCTTTGTAGGATAAGCACTGGTCTGCTAACCACAAAGTCTGTGGTTCAAACTTTCCTGTTGTTCCTTGGAAATCCATGGTCACTATGAGTCAGAACTGACTCAACAGCATTTGTCAACAATAACATTGCCATTAAAAGGCGATCCTGAGTGTTATAAAGCTTTACGTGCTCAACTACTAATTGAAGGTTGGTGGTTTGATACCACACAGGGGTGTGTTGGAAGATAGTCCTATGATATGCTTCTGAAAGATCCCAAGCTTGAAAACCTTTGAGGCCAGTTCTACTCTGCACACCTGGGGTCATCATGAGTCATAATGGATAGCAACAACAACGAAGTGTCATGGAACAAATGGTTAGGTACCAGGTTATCAACTGAAAGGTTGGCAGTTTGAGTTTATCCCTAGAAGCCACGGAAAAGAGGTCTGGTGACCTAATTCCCAAAGCTCAGAGTTATTGAACCTCTAAGGTACACAGTTCTACACTGGTCACCATAAGTTGGTATCTACTCACTGGCAACTGGGATAGAGCCATTGAGTAGGAATGTATCTGAAAACAGCAGAACATGTTACAAATAGCTTCTGGTCTATTCATCTCTCCTTATGCTTTCTTCATGCTGCCCCCCCCCCATTCCTGTTTTGAATATGAAACTAAGTAGATGTGTTTGGGAGGAGTTTGGAAATCCTTGAGAAATAACAAACATGTCTAAATGAGGAGACTTGAGATTGAAAGATCTGTCTTACCATCTGTTAAGCACCATGATGGCCACAGCTGCGTCTAGACCAGACTATGACTATATCTGCAGTACCTAATATGGTAGATGCTATGTGGAAATGGCTCAATAAGTCAAGAATGACCACAAAGACATCTGACATGCCAGCAATGTGACTCGGTTATGAACGACTGCTCATTTGTGAGCATTGATTCACATGAGCTCAGACTACAGACTCAATTATGTATATATATAATCAGTTGCCTGGCAGGTCTATTGAGAATCTTCTCTTGCTGTGAGGAAGAAACACGTTTCTGTCTGGTTTCACCCGTGGAAATGATTGTCCACCTCTGAATGAACCCATCTGTTCCTTCTTCAAATAGAATGCAGTTCTAGGGAAGGAATAAACACCAGCAAGAGAACAAATGGAACTACATATGAGATAGCAGATTCAGGTAATGAATTACAGAGATGCATTCAACAAATCTGCTTTGATGTGACATTGGAGTGCTGGTGGCAATAAGATGTTGGCCAAGCCCATTTGATAACGCCCATGGAAAGACAAATTTAATCTTCTGGCTTAAGAGCCTACATAAATGTGTGTGTGCACACATCTCTCTCTTTGATCAGTTAATGGAATCCCTACTAAAACACATTTCCATCCCCAAATGACTGTTAGTCAAGTTTTTTACCTCTTGCTTTGCATTCTTTCACCGTGCCCCTTGACTTACAAGAGTCAGTTTCAATTCTACTTCAAAGAGAGGGGCATGTTTATCATCCTCATGTGTGCACAAAAGCAGAAGAATAAAATGCTTTTAAATAGAGCATTGCAAATTTGCTCAGAATACATATCACTGTGTAGAAGAATGATCGTGTTCAAGAACAGGCCTGTAAAAGTTTACTATTCAAAGGGTGATGTTCTCAGTTGGAGAGATTTCTGAAACTCTGTAATCCACTGCAGTGATGAGTATTATTCCTCGAGGTTTTAAAAAGAGCCATTTACCAAGTAAGTCACCAATTTTCAATTAATCAGCACTTCAATTTTTTAGAGCTTGAGAGCTACATACTTTAATTCTGTAATGGACTCAAAGAACATGCCCCTAGTTTAGAGATGACTCAGTACTGGAAGCAAAACATTTTAGTGTAAACTACCCCAAAACAAAACAAAAAAGCCAAACTCATTGTCAACGAGCCGATTCTGACTCCTAGAGACCCTGTATAGGGCTTCCAAGGCTGCAAATGTTTACAGGAACAGAAAGCCTTATGAGTCTCCTGTGGAGAAGCTAGTTGGTTTGAACCTCTAACTTTAGCCTACAGTGCCACACATGAACCTCAAAATTGGAAACATAATCAGAATTCTTCCATGTCAGGTACTTAAGGCTATTCTTCCCAAGCATTGTCACTAACACTTAATATTTAGATGCTTCACTTTTAATTTGATAATAGCTAAGCAGAGTAAGGAGTTCTAGTGTGGTACTAAGGATAAGCACCATACTGAACTACAAGGTCGGTGGTTCAAACCCACCAGCCAGTCCTTAGAAACCCTGTATGTAAAACCATCACTGTGAGTCAGAACTGACTCCACGGCATGTAACAACAATAACAACAATAGTAAGAGTAATAGGATTCAGGTGTGCGTACTGTTCAGGAAGGATGGTGAAGCTCGAATTCCTGGATTCCAAAATTCTATCTTTGAATTAGCACAATGCATATAAAAAAAGAGGCAGGGGGACCTGTCATTGGGGTCTTGAGGAAAACCTCTGCGATATATATATATATATATATATAAACAAACAAATAGGAAAGTATTAAACCAAGCCATTCCCATCGACTTTTGACTTTACTTTGACCTCATGTAGAACTGAATGCCATAGAGCTGTCTTTACTGTAATTTTTATAGAAGCAGGCTGGCTGCACTTTATTTGACACTGTGTGCTGCTGAGTGTCTTTGAACTGCCAACCTTTCTGTTAATAGTCAATCACAAACCATTATACCATATACTATCCAGGGCTATATATAAATATACAGATAACTAGGTGGGTGGGGTGGGATGTATAAATATATATGACTTCTGGTGTGGGTTAATGCACTGCACTGCAAAGTCAGTTTTAACAACAAGGTTGGCAGTTCAAGTTCACCAGCTGCTCGTAGGAAACCCTGTACAGGATGGCTATGAGTAAAAAATTATTTGATGGCGCTTAAGTGCTGTGGAGTCAGTTCTGACCCATAGCCACCTGGTAAACTTAAACCACTGACCTTGCAGTTCAAATCAACCTTGCAATTCAGCACATTAACCCACAGTGCCACACCAGGACACTGTCTCTTTCTGTTTCACTCATTCTCTCTCTCACTCTGTCTCTGTCTGTCTCTCCTCTCTATCTATCTATATATGTGTGTGTGTGTGTGGATAGATAGATAGATAGATAGATAGATAGATAGATAGATAGATAGATAGATAGATAGATATTGCTTAGCTTCCCTGTATTGGCTTCCTAGGAATGGTTGGTAGGTTTGAACTGCAAACCTTGTGGTTAGTAGTTCTCCTAAGTTAGATGGTAGAGTCCTAGTATGGTGTTGTAAGATAAGCACTGAACTTCTGACTGCAAGGTTATCAGTTCAAATCCAGTAGTCTCTCCTTGAAACTGCTATACAGGGTCACTATGTGTTAGAGTTGACTTGACAACTTTTAGCAACAGCAACAAAGTTGGAAGGAAGGCATTCAGCAGTGGAATCAAACACACTAATTTTGAAGACGGCACAAGACTATCAATGATTTGTTCTGTTATACATTAGGTTGCCATGAGTTGTTAACAGCACACACACTCACATACAGGTCCACTAGTATAGTACTTAAAATGCCCAGCCAATAACTATATGCTGGGGGTTCAAATCCACCAACCGATCTGCAGGAGAAAGATCTCGCAATCTGCTTTAGTGGAGTGACTGCCTTGGAACCCTGTGGGGCAATTCTCCTCTCTCCTATAGGTCAATGTGAGTTGGAATTGACTTGACGGCACTAGGTTTGGGGTTTTTGTATAGTATTGTCCAGTAGTTCTAGTGTGGTGCTATAGGATGAGCACTGGACTGCTAACTGCAAAGTTGCTGGTTCAAACCCACCAGCCACTTCTTTGAAACCCTATAGAGGGTCATTATGAGTCAGAACAAACTTGAGGGCATTTAACAGTAGCAACAGTGTCTATGAAGAGAAAGCAAAATTAAGAGTTGTTTATTGTTCAAGGTTTGTTTTTGTTGTTTTATTCCTTCCAGGATGTTTACTTATTGTTAACTTTTTATTGAGATTTGGAGGAAAGTTTAGAGAACAAATTGGTTTTCCATTAAAAAATTCATACGCACTTTGTTAAGCACACCAACTGCGGTCCCCACAGTGTACCAGGGCTCCTTCCATTCCTCCTCTTTTGTTTACCATTTCCATTTATCCTTTTCTATCTACGTCTGCCTCCTGAGCTGTATCCCTGGGCAAACAGTGCCATTTTGATGTATGATTGATTGTTTGAGTGAGTGGGCACCTTCTTGGTGTTTTTACTCACTGTTGCCCTGTCTTTTGTTAGACCAAAGATTGATCCATGGGGGTGAGTTCCATTCCAAGCCTGAAGAGTGACCACAAGCTGTAAATCTCAAGGGTTCCACTAGGTCTCTGTCAGACCAGAAACCTTAGTCTTCATTTATTTTACAAGGATTTTGACTTTTGTTCCACAATTTTTTCCCGCTCTATTCAGGACCCTCTGTTATGATTCCTTTTAGAGAGGTCAGCAGTGGTAGGCGGCACCATCTAGTTCTAGACTCAGGACCATGGAGGTCTGTGTGGTTTGCTAGTCTTTTGTATTGTTTCCATTCATCTTTGATTCAGTTGGACTCTCACAATCTTTTAACATCTGTTGCTACTCAGAAGAATAGGATGTAGAACATTGTCTCTGTGGACCTGTTGTTTTCTTAATTCCCCGTGAATTGGTTCTGACTCCTATAGACCCTGCATCGTTTTTCTAAGGAATGTCTGAGAAGTTTGAATCACTGACCTTGCAGTTCAAACTAACCTTGCAGTCCAATGCTTATCCTACATGGCCACACCAGGACTCTGTGGACTACATCATGCCAATTCAAGCTTGATGTCCCCAAGACTATGGCCTTTAGTCCCCAGGCGCAGTGATCCTTTTCTGAAGGTGTTTTGCTAATAGCTAAGACATTTACTTACCTTTGCCTCCTGTTTACTCCATTATATACACGGACATAATTTACAGTTCAAACAAACATGTATGTGAAAATCACGATTGTGAATATAGTGTCTTTTGGATTCAGGGTTTTTGCTTCCCTCATTCCTATATTCAGTATTCATGGGTGATCAGCTCTGGAAAGCCAGTGTCACATTTTCATGAGACAATCTGGCATCTGTCTTGTCTGTTTCCCTGATGGGTCAGGGCTCCCCCATTAGCACCAGTGCTGCTGTGCAGAGACCAGGAGAGTGGCGGCTGGGCATCTGCAGGTGATGGCTCCCAGGTGTTAGCCTACAGGAAATTGCTGGAAGTCAATGCAAATGTCAAAGCTCTAGACATTCAGCTGCAAACACCTTGCAGGCAAGGTCAGTTTTTTTTGTACTTGTAGCAAAAACTGAAGAGAAACTCAGAAAGTACTGCCCAAGTTGTCCCAGAGGGAGAAGCTGACAAAACTTAGCTCCACTATAGAAAAACATTTCACACAAATAAAATGTCCACTGCTCCCAAGGCAAAAAAAAGTTCAGTTTAAAGTGTGCATCTGAAGGAAAACAAAACTTACTTCTCAAATGTCGTCCATACATGGCAGGGAAATGAGTCTTTTCTAAGTGAAGGCCCCTTTGTCTCTTGACAACTTAGTATTTATTCCTTCTAGTTCAGTGACAAGAAAGCCTTTCTTCCAAAATTCAAGCCATCTGTGCTATTAGCAACATAATCAATCCTAGCCAATAAATCACCACGCCCAATGTTCGTGACAACGTGAATTCTGTAGTATGTTAGAACATTAGAATAAATGACAACATGGTATGATCTATAGAGTCTCTTAGCACCATCCACTTCATCCAGCTGGGAAAATTATGACTTCCCAAATCTTCATAATTTGGAGTGCTTATGTTTGCTGAACAGACTTCTAAAACTGTGTGGATCTGGTGGATATTTTAAAACCACTTATCCCTATAAGAAGCCCTCAAGATTTTCTTGTAGAAAGACACTGAGATTAGCACTTCTTCCTTCTGTCTTCAAGCAGTAAAAAGGGTTAATAAGAGATTAACCATTTAGAAACTAGTGAAGAATACAAATTGGTTTCTTAGTGTAGAAAAGTACAGAGCCTTTGGCCTGGGTTATTATACAGAGACTTCTTTTTCTTGAAATTTCATTTTACAAATGAAATCTGCTGAGATAGTCCATAACAGTTTGTAAATATTAAGCTATTATATCCTGATCTCCTTAGGGATGGCGAGTTGCGAACATGAGATTTAAAATATTTCAGAGTCCATATACTAAGTCTGTGCACATCTCTCCCCCAAATGTCCACAATGATAAGATATGGTGTATAGAAATGCACTGGATGACTCATTATGTTTTTTCTTGATTAGTTCTTTATTGGGTAACTTTTTCTTGAGACTCTACCAAACATCTGTAATAAAAATAATGTATGGTGATTCCCAGTACCAGAAACGATAGCCTACATACACTTAGGAAAAGCCCTCAGGAAACTTGTGGATGAACTCTTATCAGCAATACAGGAGACATGAAATATTTAAAGGCAGATATAAATAGGTGCCTGTAAGTCATCATCAGGCACATAATGTTGTAGATGGCTGGGGGATTTGTTTGAGTCCAACTCTGGCATTTCCTCTACCTTAGTGACAGTTAGACAGTCAATAACACTATGCAGGGATGGTGCATCAAGAAAACATTATTCAAGAGTGGGCTACAGCCCAACCAGTGTGCAAGATGTTGAAATAACAAACTATTTAAGGAGAGAATTTAAAAAATAAAAAATGCATCCTAGGTGGAGTGCTGAGAGGAAGCTGTGTACTTATATGCCAGACTAGCAGGTATTTATATATTGAAATCGATGTAATTGGTATGGCATATATTATTTATTGTCTAAGGACATACAAATACTTATGGTCATCTCTACATAAAGCCATTCTGACAATCCAAAGCACTAAAATTCAATGCATCGTTCTAGAGATTTTTTTTGAGTGACAATCTGTCTAACTTTTAAAATATCTTCAAAGGATGTTTCTCAGAATAGCCCTGCATGATTCATTCCAGTATCCTTCATCACTTGTCAATCAATAAATCAGTCCTTCAATCAATCAATCAATCAGAACCAGGTATTCTCATAAACAATCATTCCCAGGGCTTTTGCATTTCAGTAACTGGGGAGGGGGGTTCGGGGAGGGGGGAGACTGACATCTAGTGTTTTATTTTCAAAATAGGAATTGAAATAACAGAAACCACCATTGTTTAATAATATAAAAAAAAATTACATTTTAAGATCAAAAAGGAAATAGGGATATAAGATTAAAATATAGTCCATCCCAAGAGTAAGAGTTGGAACTTTAAAATTGTTATGCTATGTAATGTTATGTTATGTTATGTTATGTGTTATGTTATGTGTTATGTTATGTTATGTTATGTTATGCTATGCTATGCTTTGTGTTATGCTATGTTATGTTATGTTATGTTATGTTATGTTATGTTATGTTATGTTATGTTAAGTGCTGTTGAGTTGGTTCCAACCATGTGTAGAGTTTCCAAGGAGCAGCTGGTGAGCTTGAACTGCCGACCTTACAGTTTAAATGGCTTTTCTGTGTGGCCCATTAACCAGGACTCCAAAATAT
>NW_006408558.1:2371790-2391661 GCF_000296735.1 Chrysochloris asiatica | reverse complement strand
ATATATATATACACATGTGTTTATATACATGTAGTTGTTGTTAAGTGTCTTGGAGTCGGTTCTGATTCACAGCAATCCTGTATAGGGCTTCTGAGGAGTGGCTGGTGAGTTGAACCTAGTGGTTCAAACCGACCTTGCAGTCCAGTGCTTATCCTACAGTGCCACACCAAGGCTCTCTCTCTCTCTCTCTCTCTAGGAGTCCTGGTGTGGAGCTGTGGGTTAATGCACCAGACTGCAAAACCATTTGAACTACAAGGTCAGTGGTTGAAGTTCACCAGTCACTCCATGGAAACCCTACACAGGGTCGCTATGGGTTGGAACCGACTCAACGGCACTTAACAACAACAAATTATATATATATATTTGTTGTTATTAAGTATTAAGTGCCAGAGAGTCAGTTCTTATCAATAGGTTTCTGAAGAACAGCTGGTGGGTTCAAACGGACCTTGAGGTCGAGTGTTTATCCTATAGCACCACACCAGGATTCACTCTATCTATGGTGTGGCACTGTGGGTTAATGCACCAGACTGCAAAGCTGTTTGAACTGTAAGGTCAGCGGTTCAAGCTCACCAGCTGCTCCTTGGAAACCCTAAACAGGGTCACTATGGGTCAGAACCGACTCAACAGCACTTAACAACAACAAATCTATATATACTGTTTCTGAGAAGTACCTGGTAGATTTGAACTGCCAACCTTGTGGTTCACAGTCCAGTGCTGATCCTACAGCGCCACACCAGGAGTCATATATATTTACGTATATAGCTGTCCTTTCATTATATAAATTTAAACCAACAAGCATTCTTTGTATTATCTATAAAAAACAAATTGGCTGATTTGAAATTCTGGGCATAATTCCAATTTAGAATAGACATCTATACTGTCAAAAATTGGTAATTTGAGAGATTCCCAAACTATAATTAAATTCTAAATCACAGGCTAAAATGACAACTTTAATTCTGATGTATGAATCAATTATTCAACTGTTGTTTCCCATCTCCAAGTCAACGCTTGGGTCATTTGTAATTCTAGGGCTCAGACGCTGAAAACCAGGTTTCTGCTTTGTCAACTTGTTTAGCCAGTAGGGGGCGCTGTGAGGGAGGAGGGGGAAGACTCTTAGGCTAGAGAAGGAAAGAGAAACTTGGCATCTTATTTGTTTTCCAGGAGCTTCCTTTCTTGTTGACGGCTAGAAGCATCACCCAGCAATGCTTCTTTACCTGGGAAGCATTGTGCAGTTTTTCCAACGTTTGCAGAATCACTTCATCAAGATCCACCAAGATACCAGCCCCAGACAGCTGGTGACCATAGGTCTAGGTCCCAGGCTCTTACAGCACAGCCCCTCTTTGAAGTTTCCAATTAATGCCATCCAGTCCTTTGTTACCTCCGCCCTCACGATAGGAGTTGCTTCCTACAGTTGCTGCTTCTGAGATACCTTAGATCAGGATTGGAAAGCTGCAGCCTGTGGACCAAATCTGGTTGGCCACCTGGTTTGGATAAATAAAGCTTTATTGTATGCAGCCGTTTCTCTCCTTTAGTCATTGTCTGTGATAGCCCATAAAGCTTAACATATTTACTATTCAACCATTGCCAAATCCTTATTTAGAATTCTCTTTTCATTCTTTCAGTTACCTAGCTAACAACTTTCTATCTGGATATCTATTCTTTATATTAAATTCTCTTTGTTCTGATAAATGGGTGAGTTTTCTGTTATTAAATTCATTTGATGTGTAACATTTACAAATTAACAAGAAATCGGCAATTAAGAGGACTGCAAGAGGAGAGACTGAAAGGAGCAAAACATAGAGCACATCACCTAATTCTGCAATTATTGCCACCTCCTAAAATAAAATCCAACACCAATTGCAGTTAAGTTGATTCCAACTCATGAAATACCTCATGTGTGTCAGTGTAGAACTGTGCTCCAGAGGGTCACTCTCCCATAGAATACTCAAGGGTTGATTTTTCAGGAATTTATCACCAGACCTTTTTTCCAGAGTTGCCTCTGGGTGGACTTGAACCTCCAACTTTCAGGTCACTAATGCTGTGCTTAACTGTTTGTACCACCCAGGTACTCCACTGAGTTCCTCATGCTAAAGAAAACAAATGATTTTGTTCAAGGAGAAATGAACTGTCAAGAGGCTTTTTGATAGCATATACTAAACTCAGATGAATCTACAGCAAGAATAATTATGAATAAATACAATTAAAAATAACAGATCAAACTAGCAACTTTCTAACCAAACAATGTCTCAGTGAAAAAGACCCCTAGGTCCATTTAATGTTTTCCTTTATTCTGATCTAATAGTTTTAGATAAATCTAAACTCAGATTCGTTTCCCATACGCTTTTGTTGCAAAAAAGAAAAGAAAAGCAATGTAAGGTTGAGAAAAAAAGGAATTATTTTTGAGGAGAGGTGTATCTAACGCATTTTATTCTATCTTTTGACAGGAACCCATTTAGGATATAACTAGTGGGAATAGAGTTTCAATGTGATGTTCCATTAGGCAACTTATTTTTGGCTGCTTATTAAGAAGCATTGTTGCCTAATGCACCGTCTTAATGACTTAATCAAGTTTTTCTTACCTAGTACACAAGGAAAGCTTTCTTGGCTTTCAAAAGCAAATGTCAGACAGTATACAGAAAGATAACAGTCTTGTCTACAATTATTACAAATCACTTTTGTAAGGCATTAAAATCTTATTAATATTCCTGGACTCTAAACCTAAGAAGAGGTGAGCTAACAATCTTACCATGATTTTCTACCAAGATTTGCAGCTAAGTTTTTACAATTTTTAAAGCAAGATGGTTATATATACACATATTGGAGTTCTGGTGTGATGGTTTAGGATAAGCACTAGACAGCTAACCATAAGTTAACTATTCAAACCCACCAACCACTTTGTGGGAGAAAAAGAAGATTTTCTGCTTGCATAAAGATTTACAGCTTCAGAAACCCTATATAGAGTCACTATGGGAGTCCCTGGTGTGGCATTGTGGGTTAATGCGCCAGTTTGAACTGCAAAGCCGTTTGAACTTCAAGGTCGGCAGTTCAAGCTCACCAGCTGCTCCTTGGAAACCCTATCAGGGTCGCTATGGTCAGAACTGAATCGACAGCACTAATCAACAACATGTATGCATACACACATGAGGGTGAGTTAAAAATGATCAGCACTCCGGTTATGTTAAAACACCCATCCACATCAATGGCTGATGACAGTGTTGAATGTGTATGTGAAATGATTCTGTAAAACACATGGGTGACAGTGGATTATGTAGAATATCATTTGCAAATCATTTGCTCTGCCTAGGAAGTAATCCACGACAGACTAGGGTTTCTAAAAGTTTGATGGATACCAAAAGAACTCACGGAAGAGCATAAACAGAAGCGTTTGGACATCTGCAAATAAAATTTGGAATAATACTCAAAGGAAGGTAAAAGTTTCTTTTAAAAAATCGTTACTGGTGATAACACCTGGATTCATCACTAGGAGCCTGAGAGTAAATGGCGGAGAATGGAATGGACACATCTTCAACTGACAACCAAGAAAATGTTCAAAAGCCAAGCATTAGATAGAAATTGATGCTTATAGTTTTCTGGGATACTCAAGGGCCAGTATTGGAACACTATCAGGAAAAAGGTTCAACAATCAGCAGTGCTCATTACAGTGAGATGCTCACTGAAGAGCTGAAGCCTAAACTTGGGGTTAAATGCAGAGGACTGCTACCCAAGGGCTTTGTGATCTTGCATGACAATGCATGCCCACACTGTTGACACTCTGTGAAAACTTCCTTTTGAGGTGTTAAAGCATCTTCCCTATAGTCCTGACCTTACTCCATCAGATTTTCACCTGTTTGATCCCCTGAAAGCAACCCTTAAAGGGACAAACCCTTTAATGAAGAAGTGAAGACAGGAGGGTGTTCATGACTTGCAGCTCAGCCTTAAACATTTTTAAATAATGGAATACGAAAGCTTGTCGACAGATGGAAAAAGTATATTGAAAAGCAAGGAGATTACGTAGAAAAATTATGTATTTGTCTTTTTTAAAAGTTGATTAAAATAAATTCTACAGCCAGAGTAAGGATAATTTTGGACTCACCCTCATATGTGTGTGTTTGTAAAAAAAAATATTTACATACATTGTTGTTAAGTTCATTTGAATCCCATCCTAGTCAAATGTATGTGTATGTGTATATACACAAAATACATAAACATACATTGTTATGCTCATTTGAATCCCATCCTAGTCATTGTAACCCTGTGTAGGGTTTCCGAGGAGCAGCTGATGGTCTTAAACTGCCAACCTTGTGGTTTTCAATCCAGTACTGATTCTATAGTGCCACACCAGGAGCCCCAAGACGTGGTGTTGTAGATCAGCACTGGGCTACAAACCACAAAGTGGGCAGCTCAAACTCACCAGTTGCTCCTTGAAAATTCTATACAGGGTCACTATGAGTTAGAACAGACTCGACGGCACTTAACAACATATATACGTGGAGCTCTGGTAGCATAGTGATTACGAATTGGGCTGCTAACGTCAGGGACAGCAGTTCGAAACTATATATATACGTGTGTGTGTGTGTGTGAGAGAGAGAGAGAGAGAGAGAGAGAGAGTTGGTTTTTTTTAGGTGCCATTGAGTCAGCACTGACTCAAAACAACCCTATGCACAACAGAACGAAACCCTGCCTGGTCTTCTCTTTGGAATGGACACAAATACTGATCTCTTCCAGTCAGTTATCCAGGTAGATGTCTTCCAAATTTTCTTGACATAGATGAGTGAGTGTCTTCTGTGTTGCACCACTTTGTTGAAAGGTTTCAATTTGTGTTCCATCAATTGCTGGTGCCTTCTTCTTTGCCAATGCCTTCAGTGTATCTTGGACTTCTTCCTTAAGGATCATTGACTTGATCATATGGTACCTCTTGAAATGGTTGAACATTGGCCATTTCTTTTTGGTAATGACTCTGTATTCTTTCCATCTTCTTTTGATGCTCTCTGTATCTTTCAATATTTTGCCCATAACATCCTTCAATGCAGCAAGTCTAGGTTTAAATTTTGTCTTCCATTTCCTCTGCTTGAGAAATGCTATGACTATTCTTCCCTTTTGATTTTCTAATTCCAGGTCTTTGCACATTTTGTTATAATATTTGACTTTGTCTTTTCTATCTGACCTCTGACATTTTTTGTTCCGCTATTGTACCTCCCCACTTCTTCCATTTGCTTTAGCATCTCTGTGCTGGAGTGCAAGTTTCAGTGTCTCTTCTGACATCCATTTTGGTCTTTTCCTTATTTCTTGTCTTCTTAATGACTTTTTGTTTTTGTTTTTGTTTTTTTTCCTCTGTGATGCTCTTGATGTCATCCCACAGCTCTTCTGTGTCTTTAGTGTCTAATGCTTCAAAGCTGTTCTTCAGTTGATTTCTAAACTCAGGTGGGATATATTCAAGGCCATGTTATAGCAGCCTTGAATTTGTTTTAATTTTCTTAAGCTTCAGATTGAATTTTCATAGGAGCAATTGCAGGTCTGTTCGTTTCACAGCTGGTCCCTGGCTTGTTTTGGCTGATGATATGGAGTTTTTCCACCTTCTTTTTCCACAGATGCAGTCAATTTGATTTCTGTATATTCCATTTGTAGAGGTCCATGTTTATAGTTGTCTTCTAATGTTGTTAAAAAAGTATACTTGCAATGAACAAGTCATTGGTCTTGCAAAATTCTATCATGCAATCTCTTGCATTGCTTCTATCACCAAGGCCATATATTACTACTACTGATCCTTCTTCATTTCCAACTTTGCATTCCAATTGCCAGTAACTAGCAACACATCTTTATTGCAAATTTGATGAGTTTCACACTGAAAGAGTTTATGGAATTCTTCAGTTGCATCCTCACTGGCTTTAGTGGTTGGTTCTTAAATTTGAATTATAGTGCCATTGACTTGTCCTCCTTGTAGGCATATGGATATAATCCTATCACAGACTGGGTTGCACTTCAAGACAGATTTTGATAAGTTCTTTTTAAGGATAAATGTGAAGCCATTGCCCTCACTTTGCCATTCATGGTATAGTAAGCCATGTTATTGTCAGATTCCATGATAGAAGCAACTTAAGAGTTTTGTCATGAGATAACTCAATCCAAACATCAACTGTTAGTGACAGTTGATATTTACACTTTCTAGGATGATACAGGAAATAATTAAACTTGATCAGTTATAAGAAATCCAAGAAACTGATGATGTTAATGGGGCTATGGTGCCCTCAAAAGTTTTCTGAAAACATAGGGTAATGTCATTAGCACTAAATTTGCTCACCTGTAACAAAGTTGTTTTCTTATGGAAAGGTAGATGGGAATGGAAACCACATCATGATGAAAAAAAAAAAAAAAGTCTGGAATGATTTATGTGTGTGGTCTGGCTTGGAAGTGGGTGGTAGAAACAAGGGGGGGAAAATTAATGACCTTTTCAGGGAATTATTATTATTTTTTACTCCCATAACTCTATGGAAAGAACTATGCTCCTTGGAATTGGAGTGATAAAATCAGGGCTAAAGGAAAATATAAGAGGGATTATTAAAATATTCTTATAAAGAGAAACTAAGAAAGTAAGACTATGTGGCATTCGTTTTATTTGAATGATATATATCAAGTATAAATGGATGTTTGCACATGTATGTTATTTAAAGTTGGATAGCAGGGACTAGTGCAAAGAAATCCAACTTCTAGGAATAATTGTCAAAATACATGAGTTGAAAAATAAACGATAGTCTAAGAAAGCATTTTTTATTTTCTTTTACAAATGCTCACTTAGTAATTCACAGTGTCTGACTCCATTCTGAGTGTTGTATAAACAGCAATTCAATCTTCATGGAAACCCTATGCAGCAAATACTATCATTAGCTCTGTGATGCAGATGAGAGGACTGGGGTTCCGAAATAGTAAGTAACTTATACAAGGGTATGTGGTACAAATGGTATCTATTTCCAACCACTAACTAATAGGTCAGAAGTTTGAGTCCACTCAGAGGTACTTTGGAAGAAAGGTCTGGTTATCTACTCCCCCAAAATCAGCTACTGGAAGCCATATGGCATATTGTTCTGCTCTCATACCCATGGTGTCATCATAAGTGAGAGTTAACTTGATGTCAACTGCTATGAGAGCACACAATTAGTAAGCGACAAGGATAGAGTTGGGGGATGCAGGGGAGTCAAAGCAAAGTAGCCTGGACAATCTAGTGAGATACCACTGGACTGGGATATTATTCGTTACTGCAGCGGTTGTACTAATTCTGCTGAACATCAGTGTTACTTTTCATGATTCAGAATGGATCAGAAATGTTCAGGATGCAGTTCTTTAGTGAAGACAGCATCTTTGCAGCCATGTCCACAAGCAAGCCTCTTTCTAGCTTTTAGCCCATTGGTCTGGCCTGTGACCTGCTCAGGCAATGTCATAAAACTCTTTTAGGGTTGCCAATAAATGCCAAAAGGGCACTCTAGTCTACAATAAACCTCAAAAAGCCTGAAGGTGCTAGGCTCTTGCTCAGTGGATGGGCAAACCAAGCTCTCAGAGTAAGTGCCTGGGGCACCCCACTTCACAAGCTAGTCTCCTATCTAAAGGCATTCATCTTTACTTGCTCTGGGGCACCGGAAGCCCACTGCTCTGTCTTGCACTCTGGCCCTTGACTCAGTTGGTGCCGCTGCTTCTCTGCTGCCACAGCTTTCCGTCTTTGGATCAAGGAGGTTCAGTGTGCAGGGATCTCAGGACCCCAAGCAAGCACTCTACTCCCGGCTCTTTCTTGATGATAGTGAAATTTCTCCTTCTGCTTCTGAGATGGCTCATGGACAACCAAGTAGAATGGCAAAAATGACCAATTTCCATGTTAGACTTCTAAGTTTTTACAATCACAATTAAGCCTGTTAATTCACTCACAACTGAATCATATCATCCCATCAGCATCTCCCCCTACCTTTTTCCATTAGAAAAAAATAAAAGTCATTTGGTGGGCATTACAAAGACTATGGCTAGAAGAGACGTATTAAATAATTCACTGCATTGCACCACATATAGACGAAGCCATCAAAATATGGAGCAAAATAGATACCAAGGAGTCCTGGTGTGGCTCTGTGGGATAAGTGCAGGCCCACAAGGTTAATTTGAACTACTAGGTTGGTGGTTCAATCTCACCAGCCACTCCATGGAAACCCTATATTGGGTTGCAATGAGTCAGAACCAAGTTGACGTCACTTAACAGCAATATTATGCAACACAGAATTCTAGCACCAACCTGAAGGTCAAAAAGTTATCTCAAGATATAGCACATATACCCTGAAAACCAAGACACCTGTTTTCTAAGAGTTTTATTAAGTCAAAGAGGAGTAGTGAAAACCTATGTTGTTGATTTCCTATTAAAGTAGACTTATTTAAGTCCCCATTAAAAGACCACAGTCTTTATGATGTCTTCCCTCATCCCACCAGTCTGGAATGATACCTATTCTTCCCTGAGTGATAAAAATGAATTGTTATATAATGACAGTTAATGCAGATTAATATTTATTTCATGTGTGTGTATCTGTGTGACCTTTTCCCTCTCAGGTAAGATGCTATGGAAAGACAGGTAAAATATTGTATATAACCTTCACATCAAGCACAAGACTAGCGCATAAAACATCTAAATGCAAACCCATCAAATGCCTGATTGACATGCAAAGTTTGTCCTGCTTCCAGGTATGTTTTCAGGCTCATAAGTACACTAATAATTCTGGTGACAATATTTCAGGTGTTTCTCTGGGTCAAAATTATGGTCCATCTTGCCTGCATTCCTTATTTGTAAAATAAGGTATTTAGAGATTATAGTTATAAGTAGCCACACAACACAGTTTGTATTTATGATACAGAGAAAATCATAGTGGCTTTCAAAATAAATCCTCCAGGAGAGTTAGCCATACTCATACTCAATACTTTGGAGTTGCTTCCAACTCAGCATCCCTATAGGATAGAACAGAACTGTTCCTTACAGTGTCCTTCATTGTACATCTTTACAGAAGCAGGCAGCCTTATCTTTCTCCCACAGAGTTCCTGGTGGGTTTGAACCATGGATCTTACATTTAGAAGTCTAATATTTATAACTTTTGGTTGGTTGATGATGCATGGAAGGGATTTTTACCATGGCAGTGAAACAATATATGATAGGATGAATGCAAAGCTAATGTTCTTCCATGTAAACTATCACATAATTCACAATAAAACATTAAAAAAAAGTTTAATACTTAACACACTGCATCACCAGGAAAGTTAGGTCTCCTATATATGACTACTGCATTTTAGCTCTTAATGAAACAAAAGCTTCTAAATAAACCCATCTTGGGTCTGTAATAACATAACTGTAGAAGAAAAAAGCAATTTCTTGATGTTTCAAGCTCTCTGCCTCTCTCTCATTGTGATCAATCATCTTGGTACATGATATGGTGGTGGGTAGGGGGTTGGAGATTATGGGTTGGGGATCACGATCTTTAAGACTAATAGATCAGAATTTCCATTTTTATTCTTCCACTGACTAGATCTATGATTAGGTAAGTTGCTTAACTGGATAGTTTATCAGCAGTTTATAATTTATTATAAGGAATAGATAGTGTATGTCTGTCTTATAGTTCCTATATATTGCCTGTGTTGTTGTTAAGTGCCTTCTAGTCAGTTCTGATTCATAGCAATTCTGTAAAGGGTTTCTGAGGAATAGCTGGTGAACTTGAACCACCAACCCTCCAGTTCAAACTGACCTTGTGGTCCAGTGCATTATCCCACAGTGCTATACCAGAACTCCATATATTGCTTAATGTGTAGAAATTCAATAACTATCCATTCCCCACCTCTTTTCAGTTTTAAATGGCAAGCAGAAAGATGATCCTCTAAAATAATTGGGGGTTCTAATTTAAACAGCTTTACCACTTTAAGTAAAAAAATCCATGTCTGACTAAGTCGAATTATAGAAATCTGAGGACAGGCATCAACCCACCTTCAGTTCTTCCTTTCCACCTTTGTTTTCTCATCTTAGAAAATTGGGGAACTGTGGTATTTCTCTTCAAAGGCAGGAAGTGTGTCTCTCTGCTATACTTTGCACCCAGTCTTTATTGGATTATGTAGCATTATCTAAGTAAACATGAAGATACCAAACACATCCTTCCCCTTGAATACAAAGTCAACTGAGTCAGTTTTTTTTTTTTTTTTTTTTGGTAGCTTGACATGCTTTCAGAAAGATCAAATACCAAACCACCTGCCAGCTGCAACTCCCTAAATAGAGCTGACTTTGGGGTGAGGCCATTTATGTGGTATGTGAATGACTTTTGGTCAAGTCTAGACCTCTTTCAGGCTGATGAAGGAATTAATGACAAGGAGTGAGCTGACATCTGCTCAATTTTGTGTATATAGGTATACGCTGAGCAATGCCTAGTTTAGTAAATGGAATGATAATGTTCCAGAAGATTACTGTGGGCTACCAATAAAACATCTGCCTACACAATGCTTTCCTCTCTTCAGGACACCTGTCAGATCTAACTTGTCTTTTCTTGATCTTTCTTTTTTCATTATATCACCAAATTTTGTTGATTTATATATATTTTTTTCCTACAAAATGCACCTACTCAATTTGTCTAAACCCTGGGTTGAGGTCATAATTTCTACCGTAGAATACTACAGTAGATTTTCAATGAGGTCTTTTTTGTCTTCCTTTCATTTTTGATTCACTTCAATCTGTTCTACAACTGTAAAATTAGATTTCCAAAGAGTAAACAAATTCAGAATAAGTAGGCTGCAGATTTCCTGACCCAGATTAGGTCTTTTCCCATTCCCTCCGGAAATTCTCCAACAACTCAACATTTCACATGCTAGAAGCACAAGTGGAACAAAATCTGTGACCAAACCTGACCTTTCTCCCCATCCCAAGATGAACACAAATCATCTGTAAAGGGACATGGAGTCACAGCCAAGAAAAGGTAGAACTTTTCCAGTTGCCATAGCTACCACTAGGAGTCCAACAATGACGAGTTCTCTGTCAGGGATCAGTGAACTTCTGACAGGACACACTACCTGTAGACTGTGTTGTATGTTGAGCCCTCATGTGTCCTGGCAATGACAATGAGAAAAACAGCAGAATCTTCATCTTAGCAGAAGACTTCAGTCTATATCACGTGCTACCGAAGTCTTTCCTTGTGTTTTTCAAATAATGTTATTGACTTATGTTTTCACATCACAAAATGCATCCATTTCAGGTCTATAATCCAATGGTAGCAATTTTATGGCATGGTGGGGCCAGCACCATAAATTAGAGCATGATCATCTACCCAACGAGATCCCTCATGTCCATTTACAGTTAATCTTTATTCCCACCTTCTATTCCTGGCAACTACTCATCTGGCTCCATAAATTTGCTTTTTCTGCACATTTTATACAAATGTGATCTCCCATGTCTGGCTTTTCTCACTCATAATGTCTTTAAGTTTCATCTAAGAGGCAACAAGCTATATCAGTAGTTCAGTCCTCACTGCTGAATAGCATTCTATTGTATGCATCCATATACTTTGTTTCTCTGTTTACTAGGTGACAGACATTTCCAGTTTTTCATGAGATTTCTTTGTTTGTTATGAATTAGACTGCTATGAATATTTGTGTGCAAGTCTTTGTGTGGACTTAACTTTTCTTTTCCTTTGTGAACATGCCATGGAGTGATTCTGCTATCCACAAAGAGCTGAGTCTGTTGCCTGAAGTGACTTAAATAAAGACACACCCAAGGTGCCAATAAAGACACCCTAAGGTAAAGACAAAACAGAACATCCTTTATAAAGCTTCTAGCATAATGGATTATGAGCTAGGCTGCTGACCACAAGGTGTGCAGTTCAAATTTACCAGCTGCATATTGGGAGAAAGATGAGTGTTTCTGCTCCTGTAAGATTTACAGTCTCTGAAACCCTATATAGGGTTGCTATAAGTTGGTACTGACTCGTTGGTACACACCCACCAACACCACCACAAGTATGAGACAAAGGGGTTTTCTCAAAATTCTGTTTGCCTCTAGATGCTTTTCAAGTGCCGTTGATAGAGTAAGGATTGTATCATAATCATGTTATACATGCAATTTCATATGTTAACAGGTTAATAAGCATGTATACGAGGGAAACAAAGATGGCAGCCTTTAGCGTGACTCATTATAATGTTAAATCTCCACCCATGCAGGTATTTTTTAGTATGACAATGTCTCTAGCAAAGTAATATCAATGACTTGGGATTTCTGGCCTCTTTTTTTTTCTTTATTTCTTGTGCATCAGTTTCTGACTATCTGTTTTTCCTTAAAAACTTGCATTTTTGTTTCCTTCATCTCACTGGGAAGAACTTTGTGAAACTTCTTCAAGGGTAGTATGCATTCCTTTACTGCCAAATTCAAGCCCCAGCACTGGCCTCAACAAGCATGGAGATGTGCGGGGAAAGTGGCAGTGGACTTGGTCTATTTAGGAATAACAGTGAGGCTTAAGTTATTGGATTTTGTTTGATCTCGTTTGATGGAGGTTGACCAGCTCACTTTTTCTGGCTGGCAGTCTCAAGTCCTTCAAGAGATATGTGGATTTTGATGAGTTGATTGGCCAATCTCCACATAGGCATGTATGGCTATCCTGGCCCTCTATGTGCATGTGTGTAGTGTTCTGTGTCACTGTGTGTTGTGTGGTGTGATGTGTGAGGTGGGATGGTAGATATGCTTTGTAGGATAAGCACTGGACTGCTAACTATAAGATCACTACTTCAAACCTTTCAAACACTTCTCAGAACCCCTCCACAGGATTACTATAAGTCTGAACTGACGATGACACTGACACAGCAATGTAAATATGACTTAAACTCACCCACTGGGTTGTATGGTAGTTTCATGATTTAGAGCTGAAAGTCAGCCAATGAGAATCTTATGGATTGCTGTAGTCCAATCCACAGCCAATCATGAAGATAGTACAGAAGCATGCACATTTATTTTCATTGTGCATAGGATCATCATGAACTGGGGCTGACTTTACAACAGCCAACAACACCAACATGAGCTAAGGTGAAGAGTTTTCAAAATAACCAAAATATGCCGCTCATAGCTTTAGTGTTATGAGTTACAGATTATGCAAGATGGATAGTGGTCGGGAACACCAACATTTGGCAGTTTGGCCACTCTTTGTTGTTAGTTAAGTGCTGGTGAATCAGTTCTGACTCATAGTGACCCTATGCCCAACAGAACAGAACATTGCCCGGTCGTGTGCCATCCTCACAATCATTGCTACGCTTGAACCCATTGCTACTGTCACTGTGCCAATTCATTTCATTGGAGCTCTTCGTCATTTTTGCTGTCCCTCCACTTTACTAAGCATGATGTCCTTCTCCAGGAACTTGGACCTCCTGATAATATGTCCAAAGTATGAGTGATGAAGTCTTGCCAGCCTGCCTTCTAAGGAGCTTTCTGACTGTACTTCATCCAACACAGATTTGTTTGTTCTTCTGGCAGTCCACTATTTTGTTAGTGTTCTTCTACAACACCATAACTCAAATTTATCAGTTCTTCTATGGTCTTCTTTATTCATGATCCAATTTTTACATGTATATGTAGGTACTGAAAATACTATGGCTTGGGTCAGGCACACCTTAGTCCTCAAAGTGACATCTTTGCTCTTGAAGACTTTAAAGAGGACTTGTGCTGAAGATTTGCCTAATGCAATTTGTCATTTGATATCTTGACTACGACTTCCATGAATAATTGTTGTTGTTGTTAAGTGCCGTGGAGTCGGTTCCGACTCATAGCGACCCTGCACAGGGTTTCCGAGGCTGTAAATCTTTACGGGAGCAGAAAGCCTCCTCTTTCTCCTGCGGAACTGCTGGTAGTTTCGAACTGCTGACCTTGTGGTTCACAGCCCGATTCGTAACCTACGCTAAAAATATTTGCATGCTAAGCTCTTCTAACAAAATGGCATCCATTTGAGTTTGGGCATCTTTCAAGTCTTTTCATTAACCACTCCCAAACCAAATCAAAACCCACTGCCATCAAGTCAATTCACATTCATAGTGACCCTATAGGACAAGGTAGAATTGTTTCTTAGGGTTTCCAAGACTGTAAATATTTGCTGGAGTATACAGCCTACTTTTTCTCCCTTGGAGCATGGACTCTGTGAATAGCAGCATAATGCTTTTTCCACAGCGCCACAATGAAATTACCTAATGTGGATCATCCCTCATGGTTTCAGTCTTCAGGAAACCTCAATTCCTTGAAGCTTCAAGAGTAAGCAAACTAATCATAGGGCAAGTGTTTTACTGCTGAATCAGATTGCCTGTTTCTTAACATCCAGGTATGTCACTTCAGTGACACCAAACCAGAGGAGTTGCTGTTGAGTTGATTATGACTATTGGCGACTTTATGTATTGCAGAGCAAAATTGCACTTCACATGACTTTCAAGGCTTTTGGAAGCAGATTACCAGGCCTGACTTCTGAGACATCTCTGAGTTGCTTTCAACTTTCAACCTTTTCAATCTTTTGCCAAGTTGCCAAGTGGTTAATCGTTCAAATAACTTGTTGTTGTTATTTTGTTTCTAACTCATAATGATCCTCATAGGATTTCTGAGGAGCAGATGGTGGTCTAGTGTTTATCCTAAAGCACCACACCAGGACTCCATCATTTAGTTGTACACTATTTGAAATATCCAGCAACCCTTCTCATTCAATCTTCTCTGGTGACAAAGAACCTGCTTAAAATAGTACTGCTAAGGTATGATGTGGTGCTGCAGGATAATGTGCTAGGTTGCAAGGTCAGTTTAAACCATGAGCTTGGTGGTTCAAACCCACCAGCCGCTCCTCAGAAATGCTATACATGGTCGTTATGGGTCAGAACTGACCCAACTGCATTTAACAACAATAATAAGGTATGGTAGGAGTCCTGTGCCATAGTTCTGGTAGTGCAGTGTCATAGGATAAGCACTGGTGTCATGTGTGGCACTGTGGAATAAAGCACTGGACCCGAGGCTGGTTTGAACCATAAGGTCAATGGTTCAAACGCATCAGCTGCTACTTGGAAACCCTATATAGGGGTTGCTGTGGGTCAGAACTTACTTGATAGCACTTAGCAACAAAGTAGGTTAGATTGAGTCCTGGTGTAGTATTGTAGTTATAAGCACTGGACTCTTAACCATGAGGTCAGTGGTTCAAACCTGCCAGCTGCTCCTTGGACACCCTATAAAGCATCAATATGAACAAGAACAGACTCAACGGTGTGAGAAACATTGTAGATACTGACAAACACTCAAGTAATCCAATCTGTAGTCATTTTAGTGAGAGTGAGATTTTTTTTATTCAATTTTGCAAAATTGGGTGCCCAACCCAGTAGACATGGGCAGATCTGCTGCATGGCTGGCCCACAAACAGTTTTATTCCCATCTTGAAAACCCCCCTCCTCCTCCAGTTTCCCTTTTACTGTGTACTGTGAAGTTTTCAATCTGCCCCTAGGGTCACCTACTGATCCTTACTGGAAGCAATCTCATTTAAAGTTACCCCTCCCACCCACACACCCATGAACTTCCCCTATCTCCTTGATGGATGTATTCTTATTTGAAAGTTTCTAGCTGGTCAAACTAGTTCTTCCCCTCCCCTGAGGCTTTTTATTATGCTAGCCTGTTCCCCAAGTCCACCCTCAGTCCTGAAATTGGATAAGAAGAATAATTTCTCATAAGGGTGCTTAACAACAACACCAAGGTAGATTAGGGGATTCTGATGTGGCAATGTAGGATAAGCACTGCACTGCTAACAGCTAGGTTGGCAGTTCAAACTTACCAAATGCTTGTTGGAAATCATATATGGGGTTGCTATAAGTTGGAATTAATTCTGTGGTATTTAACAGCAACAAATTCAGCGAAAGACTGGAACTAAATTGCATCTGCTCTTAATTGTGGGAACTGAATGTGTAAGCACTGCAACAATCACTTTTTTTCTCTATATCTCAGAGCTGCATATTGTGTGTGTGTGTGTGTGTGTGTGTGTGTTTTTGCTCTTCTGAAGTCCCAAGTTTTCTTTCCACTCCCCTTCTTCTTTTCCTCAATATTATTAACCTATCTTTCCCCCAATGTGCCAGTGGCAAGAGTCATAGGTCAGTATGCAGAAAACAAAGCTAAAAGTGAAAACCCAGAAGGGAAGTCAATTGAAGTGTTAAACTGGGGTCAAGAGAGACAGAGCAGGAACCTAAGAAAAAGTTAGCTCTACTAATGGCCTGGGAAGACACAGAATGAGCCACAAATTGAGCCAGTTTGGGTATGGATTCTAAGAGTATTGAAAGTCTATAAGGTTCTCTTTATACAAATAGCCTGCTGTGTTTTATCACACCAATAGCAAAGTCTTAAAAAGACCAAGCTAAGCAATGCATTTTTATTTTTCAGAGCTGACATTCTTATTGAGATGTGAGTATTCCATAGCCTTCATGAAATATCTGGGTGTTACTTCTAAGTCATTGTAATGGAAATAGATGACATCTCCTTTTAACGTTTATGAAAGCATGAGACTTTTCTGTAGCATAAGAAGATATTGTTTACATAAAATGGAAATGAGAAAGATTTAACTTAAATGAATAAATACATCTTTGCAGTGTTAGTCAGTGTTAAGATTCTCTATGAGGCTGAGCTTAATGCTTTTCTTCAGAGTTAGAGCTCTTCTTGAGTGGGTGAATTCACTCAAGATCTGCATTAATACTCTAGAAGCACATTGACTGTCATTTCTTACTGCGTGCTGCTTAATTAAAAGGGATGTCAGACACTTCTAAAAAGGCTATGGTAAATTGTCAAATCCAACAAAAGGCGAAATTTTTAGATAAAAAGCACCTTATGTAAATTAGGCCCTCCCCCTAGCCCAATTCCCTTCCTTCTTCTAACCACTGTTACCATCATTTTAGTTGACTTTTGTCTGGCATTTAAAAATGAAATGTGATTCTCTTATTCACTCCCTGGCAACACTCCCTGAAATATTCTGTTAAGTGTTTCAATTATAATACAGTCCCAATAGGATCTCAGTAAGAGGTATTTTTAAAGATATCTTATCCAGTACATTATTTTTTGCAGTCTGAATGCTACCCAGGTTGCAATAAATACAGATAAATTAAGCAATGCTTAAGATCTTTTAACTTTAAATCAATAAAAGAATAAATGACTAAACAGATACTCTGAGTTTTAAGATTATCAAAGGTCCTTTATAAACCTTTGCATTTGAAAGAGCATCAGATTTATCTTATTTATATTCAACTGAGTAACCAACAATAAAAACTAAAATGATCTATTATAAAAATAGAATCCTCGGTATTAATTTGTTGTATGGATTTAGTTGGAATTTCTTAGGAAATATATGGTTTATTTGCATTTAACTTTAAAATTATAAGTCGAGAAAAAAATCTTGTGTATGGGGACAGAGTTATTTGGTAAAAACAACAGTACACTACCAAAGAGAATTTCTGAATCCTAGAGGGAAAAAAAAATCATGATTTTCCAAGATATATGATCTTTTATAAAGTACTTAACTGTTACATATGTCAATTTCTCCATATTTAAAATGAGGTTAATAATATATGGCCTGCCAATCTTATGAGAATGATGTAATATTCAAAATAGAAAATATTTATTGAAGATCTTATGAAAATTAAGCATAAATGCAGGGCATCTCTTTCTCTTTTAATTATGATAAATCCCATTTCCATTCTAACAAATGACCAATTTTAAATGCATCACCTATTTTAACCTCTTTCCAACCCTTTATTATGGCTTGAATGATATCACTACCATCAAATATAGGAGGGGATTGTAATCATTAAGATGAAACGAGGTGTATGGTTTAATGTATGTAGACTTGATGATCTTGTCTGTAAACCTTGATCCAATTCACAAGAAAAAGTTAAAAAAAAAAAAAGTCTGTTCTCATAAGCCACTCAATTTGTACAACTTGATACATCCCCTTAGTAAGCGAACATGCTCTCCTGGATAGAAGGGAGAATGCCTTCAGAGTCCTATTCAGTTGATTGGGACATTTTCAATTTGTTGCCATGCTTTAACAAAGATGCATACTGTGCTTAAGTAAAGCCTAAAGCTTCGGAAAGTAAAACAAATGGGCAAAGGAAGCAAAAAATACTGCTACGATTGAAATATGATAATTAGCAAAAAATAAATGAGAAAAATGAAAATTTATTATAAGTTATATAGCTTTTAAGTATTCTTGAGATACAGAGCATTTAAAAGAAACAAATGGAAATTATAAATGAGATCTTACAATACTAATATCAAGAACTTACAAACTCTTGTTGTAATTTGGAAAACAGATAAATTGACCAAACAAATAGACCCTTGTCAAATTCTTATTTTGCTAGATTAACTAGGTTGGGAATTTTATTATTGAAGTTCATTTAAAATAAAGAAATAAATACATTTCTCTGTCATTTGCCATCAGGATAAATTCTGTAATAAGTAATTGTTTTCGGAGTAGCAGCTTTTCAAAAGTGTCATTTCATTCCTTTTTTGCATGTTTCACAAATTTGAATATTCCCAAAAGACAGTAGTATGCCTTCAGCATGAATAAGATGATTATAGGATGACAAAATTTTTCTTGAGAGCCATTTTAAAGAGTCATTATATATACTTTGTCAGCTTGCAATTGGATGTCAGCTACATTAGGCTAAGAGACTACCATATAGAATAAAAACAGAATAAAGTAATTATGGCAGTGGGCCAGTTGCAAACTGAAGAGAAATCTGTATATTATGGGGTTTCTTTTATTTATTTTTGCATCCAAGGACGTGTGTCTTAAACTTCAGACTGTACCCCATGACTTTTCAGTGTTCCTTCATGTCTCATTGATTTCCAGGTTATGAAAATTAGTTGACAGTAATGAGGTATTTATTTTGCTCCTGTGTAATCCCAATAATCCTGTTGTACTCTTCTTCTTCCTCAACCATACTGTAGTCAACAGAAATCTAATGCTTATAATTGTCTTCTGTTTCATATCAATAAAAAGAAATTATTCTTGTACCTTGAAAAAACTATAGTTGAGAGAAAGCAGCCCACCATAGGGGAGAAAATGACCTAATTGGTGTGCACTTAATGTTCAAGCTGTCTGTCAACACAGACATTTTACAGCTTTGGTCAATAAAATTGAGTCACCAGTTGGCAACGGATGAATGTTATTTATATTTTCAATTAATATAAATAAAAGCGAAGGCTATAAGTTGTTCTATCATATTTTAATTGTCTAACTGAAAACTTTTCTTGAAAGTGGGAAAAAGAAAAATAAATAAATGTTCTAGGTCTTTCCTTCCTTCTGACTTTTCTTCTCCTTTCAGGCTCCCCTTACTTATCCTTCTACATGTATTTAGAAGACTCTGTTTGGTGCTGGATAAGATCTGGTAAATCACTAAGATAGTTTTTTTATTCAGCATAATTTATGTATTCAATAAATGTCTTATACCAGACATCATTCTACATATAGGTAGTATTGAACTTCACAACATTGGCAAAGCCCCCAAGTCCCTGTCTGATAGACCTTATATTCTAGTATGCATACGCTAGAGAAATTATTTTCTGTGTTTTCTGTTGTTGTTAGGTGCCATTGAGTAGGTACCGACTCATAGCGACCTTATGCACAGCAGAATGAAACTGCCCGATCCTGCGCCAACCTCACTACTGTTGCCACGCTTGAGTCCACTGATGCTGCCACTTGGCCAATCCATCTCGTTGGGGGTCTTCCTCTTTTTCTCTGACCCTTCACCTTACCAAACATGATATCCTTCTCCAGCGACTGGTCACTCTTGACAATATGTCCAAAGTATGAGAGACGAAGTTTGGCCATCTTGGCCTCCAAAGA
>NW_006408558.1:2368731-2369765 GCF_000296735.1 Chrysochloris asiatica | reverse complement strand
TTCAGCTTCAGTTTGAATGAGTAATTGATGGTCTGTTCGACAGTCTGCCCCACTAAAATGAGTTCTAAATGATCAGAAGAAGGCGTGACTAGGCAGCACAGCAAATACAAAGGTAGACATGAGGTTGATATAGTTGAGAAACTTAAAGAAGGCCAATGTACAGGAGTATGAGGAAAAGTGTTACAAGAAGTTAAAAGGAAATTAGCATTAATCTAGTTTTTTGTGCGAATTAAGTATATACCTTTTTTATTATTTTGAATAATATGTACAAGTATACATAGTAACAATTTATGCCATCAAAAACCCATTTCACCACACTGTTGTTTCCAGCATGCTTTACCTAACTGGACTTGTAATACTATAAAGGGATATCTGACAAAGCATTAGTATTGCCTTGCTTGATATACCCTGCTCTGCTGGTATATGAAATTGAAGGAAAGCAAAATCACTTGATCTATAGGAAAAAATATTGCAAAAAATCTGAGCTCCAAAGGGTATTAAAAAAAATTTTTTTTTGCACTTTAAAATAGATAAATAGTACCTAGTAATTTTGAGGCTTTAGTTCTTCAGGAGAAACTACTCCATTCATGTAGATATTTATCTATATTAGAAAGAAGTAGAATGCCAACCCCAATCAGTCTGTTCAACTTTTTCCTTCCAGTTTTACCTCTTGGGTAGAAGAGACTTCTGATTATGGTGCTGTATTTTTCAACTATTATAAAATGTTAGATGTTCTCAAACATTTTTTAGAATAAAGGTTTTTAATCTAGTTTATGCAATTGAAGGAAAAGAAATTTAAAGGGTATATTTAAATATTATATACATCTGTGTATAAGAAAGACAGCACTTGTCTGTCAGTTTGTCATACTGTGGTGGCTGTGTGTTTCTAAGATGCTTGAAACTATGCCACCGATACTTTAAATACCAGCAGGATCACCCATGGTGGGCAGATTTCAGCAGAGTTTCCAGATGAAGACAGACTAGGAAGAAGGAGAGGTGAACTACTTCTGAATGTTTAGCAACTGAAAAACTTA
>NW_006408558.1:2365806-2367201 GCF_000296735.1 Chrysochloris asiatica | reverse complement strand
CTTGTTGGGGGTCTTCCTCTTTATCTCCAGCCCTCCACTTTACCAATCATGATATCCTTCTGCAGGGACTGGACCCTCCTGACAATATGTCTGAAATATGAAAGACAAAGTCTGGCCATTCTGTCTTCCAAGGAGCACTCTGGCTGTATTTCTTCCAACACAGATTTGTTTATTCTTTTGGCAGTCCATGGTACTTTCAATATTCTCCTCCATATTGAAACACCATAACTCAAATGCTTCAATTCTTCTGTGGTCCATGTTTTGTATGCATATGAGGTTATTGAAAATATCATGGCTTGGGGCAGGTGTACCTTAGTCCTCAAACTGGCATCTTTGCTCTTCAACACTTTAAAACGGTCTTGTGCAGCAGATTTGCCTAATGCAATACATCATTTGATTTCTTTACTGCTGCTTCCATGAGTGTTCATGGTAGATTCAAGCAAAATAAAGTCTTTGACAACTTCAAACCTTTCTCTGTTTATATGGATGCTGTCTACTGGTCCAGTTGTGAAGATTTTTGTTTTCTTTACATTGAGGTGCAACCCATACTGAAGACTGTGGTCTTTGATCCTCATTTGTGAGTACTTAAGTCCTCTTGACTTTTAGCAAGCAAGGTTGTATCATCTGCATATTACAGATTGTTAATGAGACTTCCTCCAATCCTGGTGCCATGTTTTTCTTCATACAATCCAACATCTCTGATTATTTGCTCAGCATACAGGCTGAATAAATATGGTGAAAGAATGCAACCCTGGCACACACCTTTTCTAATTTCAAACCATTCGATGTTTTTATCCTTTCCAGCATATAGATGCTAAACCAAAGGGAAGAAATGACGACTTAAGAAAGATGAACAGAAAATTTCAAAGGACTTCTGAAAATACAAAGTCAAGTATCATAATGAAATATACAAATAATTGAAGTTATAAAACCAAAAGGGAAAAAACATGCTTAGCATGTCTCAAGATTGAAGAAAAAATTCAAGCCTTGACTTGCAATATTGAAGGATTCTATGAGCAAAATACTGAATGATGCAGACAGCATAAAAAAAACTGGGGTAACACACAAAGTTCCTGTACCAAAAATAAAAGTTTGATGTTAAAGCATTTCAAGAGGTAGCATAAGATCAAAGCAAGGTGCAATGAATGCACTGGAAAAGAACAAGCCTCCAGAAATTGATGGATTACGAATTGAAATTTTTCAATGAATTGATGCAGCACTCAAGGCACTCACTCATTTATGCCAAGAAATTTGGAAGACAGCTACTACCTGGTCAACTGATTGGAAGAGATCCATATTTGTGCTCATTCCAAAGACAGGTAACTCATTGGAATGCATAAAGCATTGTATAATATTATGAATATCACATGAAAGTAAAGTTTTGATAAAGATAAT
>NW_006408558.1:2343319-2364277 GCF_000296735.1 Chrysochloris asiatica | reverse complement strand
AGGACTTGTTCCCTCTTTTGAGCTACTGCTTCCATAGGTGTAGGTTAATGAGACGATATACGATAGAATGAATGTAAAACTAATGTTCTCCCATATAAACTATCACATAATTCACAATAAACCATTTAAGAAAGAAAAAAAAAAGAATTGATATATTTGAATTATATTGTTTTAGAAGTATATTAAAAATGTCTTAGACGGCTAGAAGAACAAACTAATCTGTGTTGGAAGAAGTACAGCCAGAATGCTCCTTAGAAGATAGGATGGCGAGACTTTGTCTCTCATCCTTTTCACATATTATCAGGAGAGACTACTCCCTGGAGATGGATATTATGCTTGGTAGAGTGGATCATCATTGAAAAAGAGGAAGATCTGCAATGAAATGAATTGTCGCAGTGGCAGCGCTAATGGTCTCAAGCATAGCAACAATTGTTTATATGGTACAGGAAAGGACAGGGCCATGTTTTGTTCTGCTTTGCATAGGGTCGGTCGATATGAGTAGGAACTGAGTCATGACACCTAACATTAACATAGGAAAGGAGTTCTGTGTGCTTCTGTAGGAATTGCTACACTTGAACTGCTAACCTTAAGATTGGTGTTTCAAACCTAACAGCTACTCCCGGAAACCCTACCAGGGTTGTTATGAGTCAGAAGCTACTGGATGCACTTAACAGAAGCACTTACCAAGAGCAACACTTAGGAGAAATCTCCTGGTGATGTTGTGTTGTTGTTAGGTGCCATAGAGTCAGTGCTGACTCATAGCAACATCCACAGCAGAACGAAAAACTGCCTAATCCTGGGCCAACCTCACTACTGTTGCCATGCTTGAGCCTATTGATGCTGCCACATGGCCAATCCATCTCGTTGGGGGGTCTTCCACTTTTTCTCTGACCCTCCACCTTACCAAACCTGGTATCCTTCTCCAGCGATTGGTCCTTCCTGACAATATGTCTGAAGTATGAGAGACAAAGTTTGGCCATCTTGGCCTCCAAAGAGAACTCTGGCTGCACTTCTTCCAACACAGATCTGTTGGTTCTATGGGCAGCCCTTGGCACTTTCAATATTCTTCTCCAACACCATAACTCAAAAGCATCAATTCTTCTACAGTCTTCCTTATTCACTGTCCAGCTTTCGCATGCATATGAGGTGATTGAAAATACCATGGCTTGGGTCAGGCGCACCTTAGTCCTCAAGCTGATATCTTTGCTTTTCAATACTTTTAAAAGGTCTTGTGCAGCAGATTTGCCTAATGCAATACGTCGTTTGATTTCTTGACTGTTGCTTCCATGAGTGTTGATACTTGATCCAAGAAGAATGAAGTCCTTGACAACTTCAATCTTTTCTCCATTGATAAGAATGTTGTTTATTGGTCCAGTGGACAGGATTTTTCTTTTCTTTACATTGAGATGCAATCCATAACAAAGGCTGTGCTCTTTGATCTTCATCAGTAAGTATTTTAAGTCCTCTTCGCTTTCAGCAAGCAAGGTTGTATCATCTGCATATCGCAGGTTGTTAATGAGTCTTCCTCCAATCCTGATGTCACTTTTCTTCATATAACCCGGCTTCTTGGATTATTTGCTCAGGAGCACTGGATGGTTTAACATTAAGAAAGGCGTATGACAGATTTGTATTCTCCTGGTGATACAAGTGTTTGATGCACTCTGTTTCTAACTGAGAGACAGTAGGTTTAGGAGAAAGATCTGGTGTTCTACTTCTGAATAATTAACCATTGAAAACCTTCATGGGATTGCCATAAACTAGAGTCATGTGGATGGCAAGTGGTTTATATATTTATAGGAGTGGAAGACACAGAGTAGAGTGAGCTACAGAGTTAGGTAAAACCTGGAATCATGCTGTATGTCTTCAAATCTCTCTGTAGTTTACTAGCATATAAACATCGTGAAGTCACTTATCTGTCTATGCCATCTGAAAAATTGATAAAAAGCAAACCTACGTGTCTACATGGAAGGTGAGAATTTTAGCTCTGCACCTCCAATATCTTCTAAAGAATAATATGTAAGAATTGTTTCTTATTTTGTGAAGTTGAAGGATGGTGGGGAGAGAGTTCAAGCAAAACCATTCTCTTCTATCATCTTGAAACAAACAAACAAACAAACAAAATGAGGAGCAACTGTCTGAGAAGGAACCCCTGACGGATCCCACATTTGAAGAAAGATGAGTTTTGAAAGTGCCAGCAGGGTAATATGGTGCAGTCATTAAAATCTGAATGTGTACTTGTTATTTTCTCTCTGAGGGTATACTCATTATGCTGACCTTGTCTCACACCGTTACTGTTAACATCTTGCTTTCCTTTATTATTAATGTCTCTCAGTGTTATATTAAAGATTTTGTTTCAGTTAGAATAGTAAAAAATACTTCACTCTGAAACCTACTTCCAATATGGAAGTATCTATCATGAAGGAAAAAAAAATTAAACTTAGTTTTATTAGAATTTTATAAATCATCTTCAGTTAAAGCAATTACTATTATTAAAGGCCTCACTGCTTAACTGTTAACCCAAAGGTTGAAGGATCGAGTCCACTCAGAGGTATTTTATATATATATATAATTTTTATTTATGTCTTTCTCTCGTTCCAATTTTCTTTTCTTTTTTTTTTTTTACATTCTTATTGTGAATTTGAAAAAGTTACATGACAGAATATTAGTTTACATTCAGTAAATCATATTTTGTTTCTTTGCAATGATTACAATCCCCTCCATGTACCATCAGTCAACAGTATTTACCTCTATTCCCGTCCCTATCAACCCTGTGTAGAAGAAGCAAGGTTGATCTTTGATATGAAGATTCCTTCCCTTTGGGTTGGAAGTGTGAGCAGCTACATCAATAAGCAAAGGTCCAGCTCATCAAATTGTAGCGATTTATGCTAGCTTCCTGTATTGAACTTCTTTATCTTCATCTGGTCCAGTTCCAGTCAGCTAGCTATCTAAGCTATGTCAAATAGGTACTATCTGCAAGTTTGGGATTTCTTGAATGCCTTCCCCCACTGTTTCATTCTGAGCTTTAGCCTCTAATGGCAAGGTCAGTGTCCCTGGGCTTGGGAGTTAACAACATACTTCCCTAAACTTCATCTCAAGGTCATTGAGTGTCTTTTATCCTCTTTCTTTCTCTTGTCAAGGTCATTGAGTGTCTTTTATCCTCTTTCTTTCTCTTGTCAAGGTCATTGAGTGTCTTTTCAAATGGGAATGGTCCACCTCAGAGTGTTCTGGGTGGGGCTCAGGATTCCACCTAATGTCTCACACTCCACAAGTGCTTAACAAGAAGTCTGTTTCTCTGGGTAAATTCTAATTCCCCTTTTAGCTAATCCAATCAGTTATAGGCTGAAGACTGATTTACAAGCTTTCTGTAATCATAATTCCCAATATTCCTTTCTATCACAGTTAAATATCTATTTTACAATATAAAGCAAGTGAAACCAATAGCCACAAGACAGTCAAGCACCTTAACACTATTTCTGCTCCTCTACCCATTTAGTCTATGTCTCCTCCTTTACCCCACTTTTACCTTGTATCACAGAGCACTGTTGTTCTAAGGTTGTAAATACATCACCATTGACCTCTGAGGTACTTTTGAAAAGAGGCCTAGCGATCCACTTCTAAAATATTAGCCAATGAAAACCCTATGGAGTACAGTGCTATACTCTGACACACATGAGGCACCATGAGCTGGAGTTGACTCAACCACAACTGGATTTGGGTTACTCTGGAAACCTTTTGCTAAACCAAAGCACCACCAAACAGTAATAAACAACAGGTTGTGTAAGTCAGTGACTAATAACATTCTCAGGAAAAGGCTTTTCAAAGCCCCAACTAGAAATGGTCCTCTGAGTTGAACTTCCTTTTTCTCTTGAAACACGGAGAGATGCCCAGAACTATGATGGGGGGCCTGAGTGTTTCCTAAGCCTATATTCTCTGTCTTATCCATATGAGTGGTCTATAGTTGTGATAAAGCTACAGCGTGTCTGCCTTGGTATTTGCAATAAGCAGCTTTTAATTGAATAAGTAAATAAATGTGTTGTGGATAATTTTAACAGTAAACCTCAAAGTATATTTAACATATAATGTAGCTGAACTAAAGCATGCATATTTGTACATGTGTATGCATACCATTCTCTGAAGTAAGGCCCAGCCATCTGCCTTTGAATGGTCAAAGCTCTGAAAACCTTGTGGAGCAACAATTCTACTCAGCACACATGGGGTTGTCACAAGTCAGATCATCTCCACAGCAATTAACAACAGCATTATGCACACCATTAAAAAAAGGAGAAGACTACTTAAAATCAAATAGGCAATACTGTAACTCATGCTCAGGGTTAAATAAGCACTTGTGTGTTAGTCTAGGGAGCTACCTTGGCGTCTACAAACAAAAAACACGTGTCATGTCATTTCTACATACAAAACATTGCATTGTTCAAGCCATCAATTTCCAAATAAATATTTTAAACACAAATTATTGGTAAACAGGGTAGTTGGCTGTGTGCCATAGAGTCAGTTCCAACTTAGAGCCACCATGTATAGAGTTTCTGAGGCTATAAATCTTTATGGGAGCAGAAAGCCTCATCTTTCTCCCTCAGAGCACCTAGTAGATTCTAACTACTGACCTTGCAGTTAGCAGCTCAACTTGTACCCCACTATGCTACCATGGCTCCTTTAGTAAACAGGGTCATTCCTTAATATAACTCAGCTTATATTCAGCAACTACTTTTCAGTAGTGTTTAATGTTTTTCCTTCTCCCAAAATACCCACCCTTAGCTTCTCTATTCTTTTAGCTTCTGACAAATTCCCCAGTGAGTACCACACTTTGTCAGCCACTCTGAGTAGCCTGACTGATAAGGCCTAGGGCCAACTACTTTCAATTTGTCTACATAGCAGCATTGAATTAAGATTACTATCAATAGGTATCCAAGCAGTAGGTCCATCTTTAGTGTTAACTTCAACCTCAGAGTCCTAGACCCAACCAGCTGAATTAATCTCAAGAGCTATCAGGGTCTACCTTAGAAAAGCAGATGGCTTTCTCCTTAAGTTTCTGTACTAACCTTCCCTTTAGGTCCAATGCATGAACCCGGGTACAGCAGCGTGCATTAATGATTGCACAAATCAAGACTCTACCTTGACCCTTAAGGAGGATGGTCATGGCCATTCTATGATTCATCGCAACTTGGTCAGTGAGTTGAGGCTGAACTGAATTCCATTTAGAGTCAGGTGGGTATCATTTCCAAAAAGTCATGCCTCTATCAGCATCCCAACCTTGCTGCCAAAAATTATCACACATTCTCAAGGATGTGCAAGTTTACTATACTTGAATACTGACAACTTAGTCTGCTATAGTTTTATGCATGTTGGAAGAAGACACGAGACTCCTGCATCAGAGACAACACACGGCAGAGCAGGAAACATGACTAGTTTCCCCAGTCCCCCAAATCCCCTGGTAATGATGGAGAGGGGATCAGGTGGATATTTCATATACATCTGGGTCAAACCTGAAGGACCATGAGTTTAGAAAACCACAGTCTATATAGGAACCCAAGTTTATTAGAAGGGGTAGCAAGAAAAGCTGCCCAATCTATGCCTTAGAGAAAAAACATTCTCTTTATTTTACTGAAAGCAAACAAAATTGCTCTCTGTTCCAAAGACAGACGGAAAGTATGTCAATTTTCTAAGGTTGCTCATTATGCAAAGATTAAATGAAAAATATTACTACTAGTGTTCTGTTCATACATGCATGGATTTATTCCAAATAGAACATGCTTAAACATGTCTCTGTGATCCGTGGATGGCTACAGAAATGTTCTCTCAGTATTACACTTGGACTTAGTCTCATTAGTGTGCCTTCAAGCAACAAAAGTATATTTTTTATGCCATGGAAAAAAAATGATTTTGAATTCAGGACTAATATGAATATGAAACATCAAGTAGAAATACCTTATGATCCAGCAATTCCTCTACTTAATCCACAAGAAATAGGAGCCAGAACATGAGTAGATAATATGTTCATTACAGCATGATTCACAATAGCAAAAGGATGGAGACAGCCTAAGTGCCCATAATGAAAGAACGGATAAACAAACTGGTACATACACACAACGCAATAACGATAAAGCTGCAAAACATCTCCTAACATGGATAAACCTTGAGGACATTATGTTGAGTGAGATTAGTCAGTCACAAATGGACAAATATTGCATCAGACCATTATTGTAAAAGTTCAAGAGAAGATTTTCATATTAATGGGAAATTATTTGATGATTACCAGAGGTGGAAGGGAGGATACATTAATGTATAGGTTAAGGGGTAGACACATGACAGTTGGGTGACAGAGAGAGATCTCCAGCATCAATTGTTTCACCAAGGCCATATTTTCCAATTACTGATTCTTCCCCTTTGTTTCCAACCATTGCATTCTAATTACCAGTAATTTTCAATATTGAAGAAGTTGATTGTTTTTGTTGTAAGTGTCATTGAGTCAGTTTTGACTTATAGTTACCCTCTGTATGGTATCTGAGGAGCTTCTCATGAGTTTGAACCACTGACCTTGAAATTAAAATCGACCTTTTGGTCTAGTGCTTGTCGTATAGTGCCACTTCAGGACTCTGAAGAAATTGGTAGGATTCTTTAATTTCATCGTCACTGGTTTTAGTGGCTGGTGCATAATTTTGTACAACAGTGGTATTAACTAGGCTTCCTTGTAGGTGTATGGATGTCATCCTATCACAGACAGCATTATGCTTCCAGACTGATCTTGAAATGGTTCTTTTTGATGATGAATGTAGCCCCATTTCTCTTCAATTTGTCATTCCTGGCATAATAAACCATATGATTGTCAGATTCAAATTAGCCAATACCAGTCCATTTCACCCTGGCATATTGATGTTTATGCATTCCATTTCATTTTTGACAACTTCCAATTTTTCTAGATTTTCTAGATTCATACTTCATACATTTCATGTTCCAATTATTAATGGATGTTTACAAAACTTGAAACTCTAGTATGGGTGTACAATGAGGCCTCTCAAAAGCTCAAGAAGGGAAGGATGGAGTATGTCCTTTGTACCCTGAGATCCCTACAATTTGAACCTCCTCCATCCATAGACAGAAAATGGTGATAACAGAAGAATGGCAAAGGAGCAGTCAGAACAGAACAAAGAGCCACAACAGGGGACAGAGTGGTGGGCTTCTTGGCCCATGGTACAAGTGAAGCTGAGTGGCTTTGGGCAGGAGACTCATTTGTGTAATGGGGCGCCTATAGGCACTTAATTGGGGAGTTAGGTTGGTTGACCCACAATGCTAGAGCCGAGTTCTTTCTGACTGTGTTTTACGATGGAGTGGGGTTCACTGTAAGGAGATAGCCTGGGTGGGCAGAGAGAGGTCTGACAGTAGGCATGACTGAGGAGAGGTTGTCCTGACTGGAAGCACTGTGCGCTGGGCATTCCTGATGCTTAACTGTAACCTGTCAACTTCCCTAATAAACTCCATCAGTGTGAGTATGGTGTCTGAGTTCTGTGTGGCTGTTACAATAAATTACTGAATTCGGCATGAGTAGAGTATACGTATGTGAGAGGGATGGTTTGTGGTCATCATTTTTTGCACACAAGAATCCCTGGGTGGCACAAGCAGTTAAGTACTCAACTATTGTCTATAAGGCATCTTAGGAGACAGGCCTAGAAACTTGCTTTTGAAAAGCCATAGCCTTTAAATATTTCTAGAACAGCTCTACACAGCATACCTGCAATTGGAATCGATTCTGGTTGGAATGGACTCTAGACTACTAACATCAAAGGCAACATGCCTTTAAACTGACAGCTCTCCTAACAATAAAACGGCTTCGAAACATCCTCCAAAAGTAAACTATTAGTTCTTTTTCTTTTTTAATGTGTCATGAGCTGATGAAATCATGAAGCTAAGCATCCTTATTTTCAGTCCATTGCAGGGTTTAATCATGACTAATGGTTAAATGAGTCCATCTGTAAAAATTTTTGGTTAATGAAAGTTTATGCTGATTGGCTCCTAAGTTTTTTCATGCGAATCTTCTTGCTTTCTTGTGTGACATGCTTATTTTGTTCATTCCCTGCCCCAGGTCTGGAATCTGCCATTTCTCCAAGAAGTCTTATATCCTTTGGTGGGAAATGATATTTATATAGGCCACATTGTGACATTTTAAAAGGGAGAAAAGGAGCACTCTAGAAAGAACATTCCAGGAAACAAATAAAACGCTGAATAATGTTAGTCTGTAGACAAAGAAGAGAACGAGATGTTGGAAGAATGTCCCTTTACTTACATAATCAAAAAACCAAAAGAAAACTCAAGTCAAATTTTATCCATTGCTTCCGATAGAAGAGCCCAATGGTAATTGTTTATCTAATTATACTTTATAAGATCATGATTTTTAGCATTCTTACTAAAAAGGACAAATAAGTATCCTTTTGAGACAGTGGATTTTCTCTAATAAGATGTTTCAAAAATCGAACAAGGGTTCTTGTTTATCTTTCTGCTAGCTTCACCACATTTATTTTCAGACCTTTTACATCGTCCCCTAAAGAAACACTTTACCTATTCTTTTCCAATTCCCTTCCCACCCAAGGTAACCTCTAATCTGCTTTCTGTCTCTATGCACTTACCTATTCTACAGTTTCCTGAGTGTAGTTTCTCGTTGATGGGGTTATTTTAATACGGTTCGTGTTCATTTTCTGTATGCAGCCTTATTTTAACTGCTTGCTCCATCTTGTCTGTTTTAAGTTCAGTGCCATTATTTGGTCAGTTTCTGAGAGCAAGAAGCTAAGGGAATAGCTGAAACCAGCAGAGATGTTCTGCTCTGTGATCCCCAGTGATGGGGCAGTGTTGCGTTTGGTGACCTGTGATCACAGAGCCCGCAGATGGGCAGCTCTGACCATGGATGAGCATTTTGATGAGGCTCCCATGACAAATGTAATGGAAGGCTCTGGCTAGCTGATGCATGGCTGCCCTCCTGCCCTCATTTAATATAGAATGCATTCCTCATTCCACATACCATAGTCTATTTATGGATTCTGCTCAGAACAGCCGGGAAAATAAAATATATCTTTGGCTTATTTAATAAAACTGGACACATAGAACAAGAGGGAAAGAATTGTTCAACGTCCCAGCCACATCTTAGCATACAGATGGTAACTATAGGAGGTGTGAGTTGCAAAAAAAAGAGTTGATCAGGATGATTTGTTCGAGTGAATTTTGATTTTGTTTCTAGCAGGCCCCCTCACATGGCATTGTTTATGCAAATAGACCCTCTTTTCAGAAACCGTCTGGCTTCAGAAAAGCCCTGTCAATAGAGCATAAAGGCTAAGTTGTACAGCAGCAGTCAGCAGACCTGAAAGACCAGCTGAATAGTGCAATGGATGCAATATACAGGCAGCAGGCAGACAGAGAGGCCATTCTTCTCTGGGCACCAACGTGTAGAAAAGGCAACAGACCCCCGAAGAAAAAAAAAAGGCCTGGGGAAAAGGGGTAGTCCTCCTTCTGCTGCAGAGACAGAAAAACCTCAAGTCCCAGTCACCCAGCATTGTATACACAAGTGTCCTGAAAAGATAAACTCAGAGTTAACCCTTCCCATTATAATGTCAGCGGCTTAGATGCATGAAAATAATTTTCTTCTCTCTTTTATTTATCTTAAGTAGGATTTTGATAAAGAAAGCAGCAGTGTTCTATTTTCTCAATCAAAACAAAACCAACAAGCCAAGTTTGTGCTTCCGTTTTCCCTTTCGTTTATATCCTGATGAGCAATTCTTATAGGAACAAATGAATACATTTAATAAGTGTTGACGGCACAGGGGAAATGGGGAATCTGAGGGTTTTCCTTGGTTGTTTGTATTTTTCTGGTTTGTGTGTTGCATACAAAAAGCTGGCGATCTCCATTGCCCTGCAGTTTGTAGTTTGCATGTGTGGATCAGAATAAACAGAGAGAGAGAGAGTGGTCCATATATATTGTGTGGATACCATTCATGGACTGTTCTCCATATATAAACATAGCACTCAAGCATAATGACTTTATAAATCAACCAGCAGGGAACAAATAATCATACGAATTCTGAATTATATTTCTGTTCCTATGGAAGACTATTTAATTTTTTCACTTTTTGAAAAATACAGATGTTTCCCACAGAATTTTTTTGAATGCTAAGAAACATAAAATCTGAGATAGTAAAAGAACTTCCTATCAGTAAATTAAATAACAGCTGATAGAATTTTTCCTCTGTATCATTTATTAACATTCCATTTTTAAAAAGAGCCCAGAGTTTCATTATTCCATATGAGTGGATGTGTGTCTCTTACTGAACACATCAACATACCTAAGAATATTGGTTGCATGATATAACTGTACATAAATGCAGAAAATACTGACACTCTAACAATGAATGTATGCTTGGTACTTCTATACAGGATAGTAATTATTGCATCTATTTCGACTTTCAGAGAATTATTATTATTTTTTGAACTAGTATCACAAGCCATCTATTCTGATCATGGGGAAAAGAATTAAAAATAAAACCGTAGGCCAATGCTACATAAGGTAAATGAATAATGCATTTTTAATTTTAATAATTCTGTCTCCCTTGCTTCGGCTGCCTTTTAAAGTGATGAACAATTCCTCAAAGTCCTTTTTCCGGGTACTGGGTGATAACAACCAGGAACTTCAAACAGCTTCTGCTTTGTGAGCTTTGGAAATAGCTGGATGTTGTGTCCATCTTAGAATTACATCTTTTTGAACTGCACAACCAAGAAAGGAGAGAACCATCATCTGCATTTCATAGGCCTGGCCTCTTTTCCAAATATGATTGCCTTTTCCCTCCTTTATTGCCTGTGAAAACAGCAGCAGAGATTTTAGAGGGGATCTTGGAGGATCTTAGCAAGGGGGTCTTTTCCACCTGTCATCAGTTTGGGTTTTGCATATCAATAAAAAATTAATAAACTAATTTCAGGCATATATGACATGGTGAAATGTGGAAAGCCTATTGTTCAGAGAGAAATAGTATATTCTTATCAGTGGATTTAAACAGCTATTCATCATTTCTAAAGGGCAATTATTTGGAATCCATTAAACTGGAATTCATAATACCCTTGCATACTGAATTTTAAATAGAAATCTGTATTTAGATGAAGGAATACATTAGTATAAGTCATTAGAGCAGTGAAAATCCATGACTTGTTCATTTTTCACTTTTTTTCCCCTTCAGATAATATGAAGTACCCGGGATGTTGGTCATTTAATAAAATCAAACGGAAAGAAAACCATGCACTTTCTCTTTCAGTAGTATTGCTGTGGATAATGAGGGTTTCTTTCTTTCTTTCTTTTGTTAATCTCCATGTTTCAGCTTTTCTAATTATTACTCAGAAAAGGAATCCTCCCCTTGCCTAACCCCTACTAAACAACAGAGAACCCCTGACTCAGAAAAGGTGACAGGTGTACCTTTCCAGGAGAGCTGAGCATCTGCACCCTTAAAGTTACGGCTTAAGGTGTTGTTGTTGCTGTTGTTAAACACTGTTGAGTTGGTTCTGACTCATAGTGACCCTGTCTATATAGAATTTCTGAGGAGAGGCTGCTGAGCTCGAAGCGCTGACCTGGTGGTTCACACTGACCTTACAGTCCCGAGCGAGCGTTAACCCGCAGCGCCACACCAGGACAGCAAAACTAAAGAGACATCTATCTATGTATGTAGATTGCTGTTAAGTACCATGATTCAGTTCTAACTCATAGCGACTTTGTATAGGGTTTCCAAGGAGCAGCTGATGGATTTAAATCTCCAATCTTGTGCTATGTATATGGTTGTTGTTATTGTTGTTAGCATAGTGAGCCTGTGTATGATTTCCAAGGAGCGGCTGGTGAGTTTGAACTGTCGACCTTGTGATTCAAACGACCTTTCAGTTTAGTGCTGATGCAGCATCGCTCCAGGACTCCCATATGTAGATTTTGTTTGTTTGTTTGTTTGTTTGTTAAGGGCCATTGAGTCTGTTCTGACTCATAGTGACCCTGTGTACGGTTTCTGAGGAGCAACTGATGAGTTTGAATGGCTAACCTTGCGGCTCAAAGCTAGCTTGAGGTCGAGTGCTTATCCTAACGTGTCATACCAGGACTTCATATATATAGGTTGTTGTTGTTGAGTGCCCTTGAGTCAGTTCTGACCCATAGTGACCCTGTATAGGGTTTCCGGGGAGCGGCTGGTGAACTTGAACCATTGACCTTGAGGTTCAAACCGACTTTGCAGTCCAGGGCATTATCCCACAGCACCCCACCTGACACACCTGGTGTGCAATATGTAGATTGGTGGTGGTTCTGTGCCATCGAGTTAGTTCCGACTCATAGTGACCCTGTATAGAGTTTCCAAGTCTGTAAATCTTTTCCAGAGCAGAAAGTCTGATCTATCTCCTGTGGAACGGCTGGTAGTTTCAAACTGCTGACCTTGAGGTTAGCAGCCTGACTAGTAACCACTATGGTACCAGAGCTATGTAGATAGTTGTTGTGAAGTGCTGTCGAGTCCATCCTGACTCATAGAAACCATGTACAGGGTTTCCGAGGAGCAGCTTGTGAGGTCCAACTGTTGACCTCCTGGTTCCAACCGACCTTTCGGTCCACTGCTATCCAACAGCACCACACCAGGAGTCCAACGTGTAGATTGTTGTTAAGTGCTGTTGAGTCTGTTCAGGCTATTAGATCCGTTTTATATATTGGTCTGAAAATATATAATTACTATCGTATTTATAAAACGTTGCTCTTATTCCTATAAAGAGACAGAGAAATCTGGATTGTGAGACATCTGACTAAACCAAGGAATACATCTTATACTACCAATTGATTTAATATCACCTTTCTCCACATAAAGTGTGCTAAATCAATTACAGTCCAACTTGTGTAAAAATAAATGTCAACTCCAAATTACTGTGGAGTGATATTAGAAATATTTCTGTATATCATCTCTACCATATTCTCCCAGCTTGGGCTTTTGTTGACATTTAGGTGTTAGTTATTTATATTGATTTCCTTAGGTGATATATTTGACAATGTGAGAATTATAAACCCAAAGCTACATAAGATATAGAAGACGTCACCAAAACATGGTAAACAAGACTTTTTACTAGCACTGTCCCCTTACCTCCATCCCTACTCCCTACACAACCTTTACATGCAAGATTCAATGAGGCAGCCTTGAGGAAAAGCAAAAAATAAAGAACTGATAGTCATATGTGCCACGTGTGTTGACGTGTGCTGGCAATAAATCAGATTTCTCAAAAAACAGCATATGGTCCATGACTTACAGCCTGGTTTGGAATGGTGTGAACGCAGTCTACTCTCACATCCACACTGTTCACACTTTTTTTCCTGACAAGCAGCTAGGTTTTAAACACATGCTTTAGCATGTGTGTCTGCTTGTATGTGGTGCACACATGAGCAAGCACATACTGTCATCACATACCTTCTATATTAACCTACATGATATGCTAGTACACACAAACCGGGAGACATAGATTCATATCAGAGGCAGTGCTTACCAAAGTTCAAAAGATCAGCAAAGAGCTACCATTTGAAATCTTTAATATTCTACAGTCAGTTATACTTAAAAACAAAAAACAAAAAAACCCCACTATGCTTAAAGATGCCAAGGCAAAGGGAAACCCCGTCAGGCACTGGAGTTCATGGTTGCTTGGGTTTTATCGAGACACAATTTTACAATGCATTGTTGTTTTGTTTTCCCCTAATGTATGGCACTGTGGAATAAACACTCAACTACAAATTCAGTTTGAACCTCAAGGTCGGAGGTTCAAACTTGCCAGCTGCTCTTCAGAAATGCTCTTCAGGATCGCTGTGAGTAGGGGCTGATGAAAGCACTTCAGAACAACAATCTGAGTAGATACATTTATCCTCACTAATTAACAAAATAAAGGAGCTCTGGTAGTGTAGTGGTTACGAATCAGGCTGCGAATCTTAAGGTCAGCAGTTCGAAACTACCAGCCGCTCCACAGGAGAAAGATAAGACTTTCTGCTCCTGTAAAGATTTATAGCCTCGGAAACCCTGTATAGGGTCACTATGGGTCGGAACAGCCTTGACAGCACTTAACAACAATTAACAAAATAAACTTAAGCATTTTTTATCACGCAACATTAAAAGAAGTATTAAACTATGTTTTTATATATTATATATAAAAGGTATGTCATATGTCATCTTGGACTCCTGATGTGGTGCTGTAGGATTATCACTGGACTGTTAACTACAAGGTTCTCAGATCAATGCTACCAGGCACTCCTCAGACACAGGGTTGCTAAGAGTTGGAACCAACTCAATAGCACTTAACAACAACAATATATACATATTATACATACATATATATATATACTGGGAGTATGTATGTATAAAGTAACAAGCATGACAAACACATAACTATGACAGCTGTACTATGGAAACTAATGTTATAATCAAGCTGACTAATACTTGGGAACCAATTTGATTCATGGATTTTGGAGGTGTTGTCTTCATTGAAAGTTTAGCTTTCAAGCATCAATTTCATTTTCAATATTCAACACCTGGTTTGACTGTCTTTCTCGAAAGCATGAACATGAACTACATCTGAGCAGCAGCATTTTCTTACATACTGTGTGGAACTAAAAAATCCAAATCAGAGTTCAGACAGAGCTCAGAAATAAAGAGAAACTAGACTTAGTGATTATCAACTCTGGCATGAGTTTTGGAACAGGTAGTGGTTATGAATTGGACTGTGAACCTTAAGGTCAGCAGTTTGAAACTACCAGCCGCTTCATGGGAGAAAGATGAGGCTTTCTGCTCCTGTAAAGATTTACAGCCTTGGAAACCCTGTACAGGGTCGCTATGGGTCGGAAACGACTCGACGGCACTTAACAACAACAAAGGTGGGAATGGGCAGCAAAAAATCTACTCTGAAGATGTGATGAAAAATTACTGAATTTTATTTAATCGGGAGAACCCAAGATGCCATGATTATGCCTGTCTCTGACATAACGTCAAGAACGCCATTTGTATCTCCCAAGTCTGTATTTTTTTCCAGTGAGAATTATTTTAATATGATATAAATTAATATTAAATTTTGGAAATTCATCTTAACACTCCTGGTAGAGTTGAAAGTGTGTCAGAAAGAAACAACATTATGTTATCAAGTAATTAGAACAGAATGCTAACTAACATCCTAAATCTAGCTGAGATCAGTAGTATTGAGGGAATGAGAATTTGTTGAAAAGAAAATAATTCGTATGAATTGATGGAATTTTTTATCTACATACCTTGTAAATTTGTTTAATTCATCTGTCTTGTTTTAATGAAAATATAATGTTTTGCCATCAGTTTTGCTAAAATACAAAATACAAAATACAAAAGAGTGTTTCAGATGTTCTGTACTTTATAAATGCTTATGGAATGGGTTTTGAGAAATTTTGTTATTTAGGAGCTAAAGGTATATTATATATATTAGGAGACTACATGGAAATCATTCATTATGATTGGGCTTATAAATTACAAGACTGGAGAGTAATTTGTAAGAGAGTTTTTTGGTAGTTTGACAAGAAATCTGTACCAAAGCAAACTAAAGAGATAAACCACATCCTTCCATACTCCACATTCTTTTCTGGACTCTTTATCATTCAGATTCTTCTTGTCTCTTTGTCTAAAGGCATGAACCCACTGATTGATGCGACAGTTTGAATAGACACATTTCTAAGTTGCCTACCCAAATTTGCTTCACACGAAGTGCCCATTTCTGCCCTCCCATTGAGGGCATAAGCACTTGAATTGAAGGGACTGTTCCCTTGGTGAAATTTATCTCAGCTGGGTGGAAGCAATTTGATTAAATCACTTACTTTAAGGAGTTAATGACTACCTATTTACTTTTTCCAAGGATATTAGCAATTTTAAAGAGGAAAATTATTAACATAAATTAGTCTTTTATTAATAGAAATTTAAACAGCATTCATTACAAAGACTCGTATGGGGTGGGAAGAGATTATGAAGTAGATGGCATTTTACATTATTTATTACATTCTACAATTAGTGGTGCAAACTGTTAATGTGCTTGTCTGCTAACCTAAAGGTTAGTGGTTCAAATTTACCCAGAGGCATCTTGGAAGGAAGGTCTGGTGATTTACTACCAAAAGAATCAGTCATTGAAAACCCTTTGGAGTACAGTTCTAATCTGGGGCACCATGAGATGGAATTGACTTAACAGCAACTTTAAAAAGAAATCTACCTTAACATTTTAACAGGGCAACTATCTTTCTTTATTAAGACCACTTAATAAAGATAAAGGGGGGTATTTTATTGAGAAGATGCTGGATTATTAAGATGGGTAGATTCATACTTCATGGAATTTTTAGAGTTAAAAAATTTAATGTAGGTTTTGCAAAAGGTAGAGCCAGGTTCAAATCTTGAATTCATTACTCAGAGCAATATTGAGCTAATTACCAAATTTCATTTTCAATATTCCAAAGAGTTCCAAGACACTCAATGTAAAAATGAAAATTAAATGAAAAGCCATATATAAAATGGCACAGTGCCCAACCTTCATTCATTACAAAATATTTATTGAGTGTCTACTATATCCCAAGCACATCGTATATGCTCAATATAAATGGTTTATTTCCTTTGTCTGTTGGCAAGCATACACACCTACAAAATACTCAATAGCATGTCATTCATATTATGAAAAATAAATTATGTTCAGCAAAAGACAACAGTTACCTATTAGACAGCTGTTAATTTTTCCTTGCCCTTCCATTTCTAGCTTTGTACATGGTTTCTAAGGATCTGATTTAGTCTTAAATGCAAAACATTTCACTTAAAATTTACTCTGGAGAATAAAGTATTTTTTATTATCTTTATTAAGTAAATATAGATAGTATACAAACTAAAAAAAAAAAAATCACTGCGTAAATTTGCAGAACAAACAAAATTACATTTAGAAAAATAAGTTGCTACTTTGTATTCCATCTAAAGGCAGTTTAAAAGCTGGGATTATTTTGCTTCTCAAGTAAGATGCCATCTATAAAGATAAAGAGTGTTTAAGGTCATGGTTTAGATTTGCCGTTTAGCTTCTATCAATAATTAAGCTCTGAAAACCTTGGCGTCAACAATTCTTTTTGTTTTCAAAGGTTAATTGCCGAGTTTTTCTGTGTGATTCCATAGTTTGAGCAAATATTCCATTAGCAAATTAGTAAACTGGCTCAATGCATCGGATTATTTGTGTCTGTTTGCTAGTTGTAAAGTCCATCTGTGATGTCTGGGCACATATAATGTGTCCATTGTCTGGTATTATGATGATATTGAATCTGGTTTGTGTTACAAAAAAGGAAAATTACATCATTCCACCAATGAATTCCACGTCTTATCTTTATTTTATTAGTCTGACCATCTCGTCTGCCTTCTTCTCGTTTATCAGATATTAATTTTGCAAGGAGATTATCAGTATTGCTAAATGAAGCAGAATCATCTCTTTTCTTAAGTTTTTGAATCTAGGCTAATATTGATCTATGTGGTACTGCAGGTTAATACACTGTACTGCATGGTTAGTGTGAACCCCAAGCTCGGCTGTTCAACCTCACCAATCACTCCTCAGAAACCCTGTGCAGTGTAGCTGAGTCGGAACTGACTCAACAGCATTAACAAACAACAACACTATTCTGGATCCCTGGTGTGGTGCTGTAGGATAAACACTGGACTGCTAACCACAAGGTCAGAGGTTCAAGCCCACCAACTGCTCCTCAAAAACCTTATACAGGGTCACTATGAGTCGGAATCGACTCAAAATCACTTAACAACAATGACGACTAAGTATTTGAGTTAACCTAAATCACATCACTTCATCTCTTGTTTCTCCTTCCTGATTCTCTTTAATTATTTCTGCTTCTTGAACTATTAATGTTTTCCAACCTATATGAATGTGATTTACCACCAAAATGAAATGCTGCCTCGTACTCAAGATCTTTGGTATGTTTGAGTCCAATGGTACAATATTCTGTTCTTACCCAAAGAGTTTCATTAACTAATTTTCAGAAGTATATTGCCTGGACTTCCTTTTTGTTTGCAAGTCCCACTGACACCAGTAACCCTGCTGGTATTTGAAATATCACAACATTATCACAACAGCATGCAAGCTACCACAATATGACAAACTGACAGACAAGTGATGGTAATAAGTAATACATTCTAACCAAACCCATTGCTGTTGAAGCGATTCTAACTCAGAGTAAACTGCCCTATAGGATTTCCAGTGCTGTAATATTTAAGGGAGACTCCTGATGTGGCACTGTAGGATCAGTTGCACCATAAGGCTTGTAGTTCAAACCCATCAGCCACTACTCAGAAATCCACTAGAAAGTCACTAGGAGTTGGAACCGAATTGACAGCACTAAACACCAGTAGCATAGTGGTTATGAATCGGGCTGTGAACCTCAAGGTTGGCAGTTTGAAACTACCAGCCGTTCCACGGGTGAAAGATGAGGCTTTCTGCTCCTGTAAAGATGTACAGCCTCAGAAACCCTATACAGGGTCGCTATGAGTCGGAACCGACTCCACGGCACATGACAACAACAATAACAAACACCATAACAACACTCTTGACAGGAGCAGACATCTGCTTCTTTCTTCTAAGGATAGGCTGGTGGATTAGAACTGCTCACCTTTTGATTAGCAGCAAAAAACTTAAGCACTATGTCACATCAGCAATTGTTGTTGTCAAGTGCCATCTAATTGGTTCTGACGCATAACGACCTTGTAAATAGGGTGTCCGAGGAGCAGCTGGTAAGCTTAAACCACTGACCTTGGGGTTCAAACTGACTTGCAGTCCAGCATATTAACCCACAGCACGATCCCAGGACTTCTAATCAGCAACAGAGCTTAATTATTGATAGAAGCTTAAGGGCAAATCTAAACCATGACCTTAAACACTCTTTATCTTTATATATAGCATCTTATTCTAGAAGCAAAATAATCCGAGCTTCTGAAGTGTCTTTATATGGAATTCAAAGAAACAATTGATCGATCAGAACAAGCTTATTTTTCTAGATGTCGTTTTGTTTGTTCTGTAGATTTATGCAGTGATTTTTTTAGTTTGCATACTATCTATATATTTACTTAATAAAGATAATACAAAATACTTATCCCTCCAGAGTAAATTTTAAGTGAAATGTTTTGTATTTAAGAAAAAATGATCAAAGACTAAATCAGATCCTTAGAAACCATGTACGAGGCTTTGCACATAACCTATGCTGTTATGTGTCAAGGTAGTTCGGACTCATAGCAACCAATAGGGCAGAGTAGATCTTCTCTGAAAGGTTTCCTAGGTTATAACCTTTATGAGGATAAGTTGTCAGGTCTTTTCTCCCACAGAGAGATTTATGGGTTCAAACCATGGACTTTTCAGTTAGTAGCTCACCACTTAACAAGGGCTTTTAGTTTTACCTATGTTGTTGTTGTTGTTAAGTGCTATTGAATTTGTTCTGGCTCATAGCGACACTTAGGGGGTTTCTGAGGAGTGGCTGGTGAGTTTGAACCAACGACCTTGTAGTTCAAACTGACCTCGTGGTCCAGTACATTATCCTGCAGTGCCACACCAGGATTGCTACAGTACACTTAATTTTTACAATAATTATGCATGGGAGGTGGTGTTTTCATTTTACAGATGAGAAAACAGAGACTAAAGAAGATGGAATATTGTTGTTAGGTGCTGCATATCACAGGCTATTAATAAGTGTTTCTTCAATCCTGATGCCTATTTTTCTTCATATAATTAATTTTCTCCAATTATTTGCTCTGTATAGAGATTGAATAAGTATGGTGAAATGATACAGTCCTGGCACACATCTTTCCTGGTTTAAAAACCACACATTATCCCCTTGTTCTGTTATGCCAACTGCCTCTTGGTTTACGTACAAATTGCTCAGGAGCACAATTAAGTGCTTTGGTATACCCATTCTTCACAATGTTACCCATACAGTCGAATGCCTGTTCATAGTCAATAAAGCACAACTAGACATATTTCTGGTAATCTGTACTTTTAGCCAAGATCCATCTGAATTTAGTAGTGCTATCCTTCCTTCCAAGTCCACTTCAGAATTGGGCTTGAATTTCTGGCAATTCTCTGATGTACTATTGCAGCTGATTTTGGATTCTTTTTAGCAAAACTGCATGTTTCATTATTATATTTGACTTTGTCTTTTCTAGCTGCCCTTGAAATTTCCTGTTCAACTCTTTTACATCCTCATTTCTTCCAGTTACTTTAGCTTCTCTATATTCAGGTGAAAGTTACAGTCTCTTATGACATTTACTTTAGGCTTTTCTATCTTTCCTGTCTTTTTAATCACTTTTGTTTTCTTCATGAATGTTCTTGATATCATCCCACAATTCTTCTGGGTTTTGGTCATTAGTTTCTAATGCATCTAATTTGTGCTTGATATGGGAGCTAATTTCAGGTGGGATATATTCCAGGCATATTTTGACTTTTACGGATTTGTTTTAATTTCCTTCAGCTTTAGCTTGAAATTGCATGTGAGCAATGGGTTGTCTGTTCTACAGTCTGGCCCGGCTTTGTTTTGACTGAGGATGTTGAGCTTGTTTCTTCATCATCTCTTCCCACAGATGTAGTCAGTGTTATTCCTGTGTATTGTATCTAGTGAGGTGCATGTTAACAATCACTATTTATGTTGCTGAGAAAAGCTATTTGCAATAAATAAACCATTGGTTTTACAAAAGTCTATTTTGTGATCCCCAGAATTGTTTCTGTCATTGAGGTTTTATTTTCCAGTCACCTTTTTTTTTTTCTTCTTCCTCAACTTTTGCATTCCAAACACCAGTAATTATCAGTACATCTTGATTGCATGTTTGATCAATATCAGACTGAAGAAGTTGGTAGAATTTCTCAATTTCATCATCTTTGACTTTAGTTGTTGTTGTTGTTAAG
>NW_006408558.1:2340453-2342505 GCF_000296735.1 Chrysochloris asiatica | reverse complement strand
GTGAGTTTGAACCACCGACCTTGCAGTTCCAATGGCTTTGCAGTCTGGCGCATTAACCCACAGCACCACACCAGCACTCTACTGGTATTTAAAATACCAGTGACATAGCTTCCAGCATCACAGCAACACATAAGCTATCAGTACAACTAACTGACAGATGATTGGTGGAAAAAGACTGAGTACTTTCCTTAAATCAAATAGATTGAAAGTGTCAGAGCTATTAGCTATGAATCATGCCCAGATCCATATCTGTCTAAGGCCTGTATACATTTCGTTTAACAGCACCACACTTAATCTAGCATTAACGTTGTTGTTGTTAAGCGCTGCTGATGAATCAGTTCAGGCTCATAGCATCCCTATGTAGGATTACCAAGGAACAACTGGTAAGTCTGAACCACCAACCTTGTAGTTCAAACTTTGCAATATAGTAACACTTCAAAAGATAGATTCTTATGTTCTGTGAATTATAATTAATTAATTGAAAGTAAACAAATAGGCAGCATTTTTTACCAACTAGAATTTTAAATTTGAGGATCTTTAAGAATATGTTGAAATTAAGCTCTGTGTTAACTTAGAGCAAAGCCCTATAATCAGGTGGAAGATGCACAAATTTACATCAATTTACAGAGCCAAATATTATTTTAAAAATCAAAAGAGTAAAAATGTGCTGTGTAGAATCACACATTTTTTTTTCCCAATCATTATCAAAAGGGACAAAATAAGCAATCCTTACATTATAAGTAACCGGAAAAATAATAGAATATGAGTTATGTGGCTTAAACCACACATGTTTTGGACTTGAACAAAATTCTCTATTCTGCATAAAGTAATCCTCATTTTTCATCAAATTGAATAGTTTCCCCATTAAAAACAGCAACAACAACAAATCCAAAAACAAAACAAAAAACTAAGAAAACAACAGACAGTGGTGTATTTTGATTGGGTTCTGGTCAGCTCCTTTGAAAATTTTCTGACTGACTTTTCTTACAATTAAGAATGGACACTATGAGAAGGTGACAGGTACTGTAACATACAATTTTCTGGCCAGCACATAATTTTGTCCGTTGTTATTCATCTCTACCACCTATCTGTCAGTTTGTGTTCCTGTGGTGGTTTTTGTGTTGCTGCGATGCTATAGTCACGTGTCAGCAGTGGGTAGATACGTTTCACTGGTGTTTTCAGATTAAAGAAGACTAGAAAGAAAAGCATGGTGATCTATTTTGGAAAATCAGCCAATGAAAATCCTATAAATCGCAATAGACTACAGCCTGATGTAGTACTATAAGGGGAGTCCCCTCCCCCAAGTGAGAAGGCACTCAACAATAGGCTTTAGCAATCCAACAGTTGGGAACATGGTGCAGGACCATAACAACATTTCATTCTGTACTACATGAATGTGCTACATGAACATACCATCCAATGTTACACATGACTGTTACACACCAAATTGTTCCAATTTGATGACAACTAGGAACAGTAAAAATCTTCATTTGGCAAACAAGTTACCACAGGCTCTATGGAGCAAATATGTATATTCATCCATATCCAAACTCAGAACTGAAGTTTTTGTAACTCTTTTTCTGAGCTTCAAAGGTAACTACATTTATGTGAGGTAGGTAATACACTCATGCATCTAGGAAATAGCTATCTGATGATTCAGTCATAAAGTGCATTCAGATGCCCAACAAGTAAAGCCTCTGTTATAAATTTAATTACTAATGTGATCTAGTTTGCTCTTATGAGACCAATAACTTAAGTTTTTTTTTTTCAAATTTAATCACAAAAACACTTGTTAATGTAGCCGTCATTAAAAAAAGGAATTAGTATTCTCATAAATAATAATACCTACATTGAGAGGCAGTAACACGCTCAGCATTTCTCAAGCTGGGGGAACTTAAGAAAAAATTCAAGCCTTGACTTTCATTATTGAAAGGTTCTCTGGGCAAATTATTGAATGATGCAGAAAGCATCAAGAAAAGATGGAAGGAATTCACAGAGTCACTGTACTAAAAGGAAATGGTTAATGTTCAACCATTTCAAGAGGTAGCATAT
>NW_006408558.1:2335460-2339293 GCF_000296735.1 Chrysochloris asiatica | reverse complement strand
TTTGAGTTATGGTGTTGGAGGAGAATATTGAAAGTGCCCTGGGCTGCCAAAAGAACCAATAGATCCATTTTGGAAGAAGTGCAGCCAGAGTGCTCCTTGGAGGCCAAGATAGTCAAACTTTGTCTCTCATGCTTCGGACATATCGTCGTCAGGAGGGACCAATCTCTGAAGAAGGATATCATGTTTGGTAAGCTGGAGGGTCAGAGAAAGAGAGGAAGATCCCCAATGAGATGGATTGGCCAAATTGCAGCATCGATGGACTCAAGTGTGGCAACAGTAGTGAGGTTGGCCCAGGATCTGGCAGTGTTTTGTTCTGTTGTGCATAAGGTCACTATGAGTCAGTACCGACTCGATGGCACCTAACAACAACAACATTGAGAGGTATTATTCATCTCTCATACTCTGGACATATTGTCAGGAGGGATCAGTCACTGGAGAAGGATATCATGTTTGGTAAGGTGGAGGGTCAGAGAAAAAGAGGAAGAACCCCAGCGAGATGGATTGGCAAAGTGGCAGCATCGATGGACTCAAGTGTGGCAACAATTGCGAGGTAGTCCCAGGATCAGTCAGTATTTTGTTCTGTTGTGCATAGGGCCACTGTGAGTCAGTACCAACTCGATGGCACTTATCAACAGCAACACATTGAGAAAGGAGTCCTCATGTGGTGCTGTGGGTTAATGTGCTGGACTGTGGTCAGTTTGAATCACAAGGTCTGTGCTTCAAGCTCACTAGATGCTCCTTGGAAACCCTATACAGGAAACCCTACAACAACAGCAACAACAAAAACATTGAGAAATAGAAAACACCAAGTTCTGGAGCTCATCCTTCATTGCTATATTTGCAGACTACATATCACTCTTATGTTGTTGTTGTTGTTATGTGCCATGGAGTTGGTTCCAACTCACAGTGACCCCGTACAGGGTTTCTGAGGCTGTAAATCTTTACGGGAGCAGAAAGCCTCATCTTTCTTCTGTGGAACAGCTGGTAGTTTCAAACTGCCGACCTTGTGGTTCGCAGCCTGATTCGTAGCCACTACGCTACTAGAGTTCTTACCTTATGGGACCTGACTATTTTCATTTTATTTGTCATTCATTGGCAGGTGTCTCTTTGTTGATTTAAAATATAATGGCACATGTTTCTGTCTTGTACACGCTAGGTTCAAATAATACACGTTCAAATTCACAAGGCGGACTTGCTCTTGTCTCCTCCCTCCTCTTCTCTGCTTTTATTCTCTAGCAATGTTTTGTTTTGTTTTTTTTTGCTACAAAGGCCACTTTATCCGTGAAGACTTCTGCTGTCTCTCCCAGCATATTCATTGTTCGCTAAGCATATTCTATTGGTATAAGACTCTCAGAAAATATTTATCACAAAATACCAGTAACATAGTTTATCTTGGATTATAGTGATGTGCTGGTGTTTCAGTGCTCCTCTTTTAAGTTCTAAACTCCTTAGATTAGATGACAAGCTACTTTCACTTATGTGCCACCTCTAATTGGTTGGTCCTGTGTGCTCCAGGTGCTGCATTGAGAAGGATCCTATGGCCACATCCCGGCTCTTTTGGGAATTGTTGATGTTAAATTCATGCATTATGGGATTTTGTGATTTTTATCCTTTAAAATAGGGTGTTATTTTATTTCTATATTTCCAACAGTGTCTAGCAAAAGTGACATATGTTTATTTTCTATAAACCCAAACAAACTCACCATTTTCATGTTGATTCTGACATAGCAAGCCTGTATAGGGTTTCTGAAGCTGTAAATCTTCATCTTTCTCCGCAGGAGAGACTTGTGGGTTTGAACTGTTGCTTTCCTATTACCATTCCAGTGCTTATTCTAAAGATATTTTCTATCAGACTCCTTCTATTATCTATGTTGTTGTTGTGTTATTAGGTGCCATCGGATTGGTTCCGATTTATAGCAACCCTGTACAGGGCTTTCAAGGAACAGTTGGTAGGTTTGAACTGCTGACCTTATGGCTAGCAGTCCAGTGCTGATCCACAGTGCCATACCAGAAGTCCTTTATCATCATTGTTGTTGTTGTGTGCAGTGGAGTCAGTTCCAACTCATAGTGACCCTGTACAGGGTTTCCAAGGCTGTAAATCTTTATGGGAGCAGAAAGCCTCATCTTTCTCCCATGGAACAGCTGGTAGTTTTGAACTGCTGACCCTGAGGTTAGCAGCCGGTTCGTAACCACTATGCTACCAGAGCTCCTTCTATAGGACTCTTTAATTAGCTCCAACATAAAAACACCATGAGTTTAAGAGGACGACCTGGTGCTTTGAATTATACTACTCCACAAAAAAATATGCTGAATTCCTAAGCCCCTGGCTACCTGTAAATATGACTTGATTTTGAGATAGGATCTTTGCAGATGTTATTACATAAATTAACACAAAATCATAATGGAGTAGTGTGACTGTTGTTGTTGTTTAGTGCAACAACACTGAGTTGATTCCGACCCACAGCGATCCTGTATAGGGTTTCCAAGGAGCAGCTGGTGAGCTTGAACCACTGACTTTGCAGTTCAAACTGCTTTGCAATCTGACGCATTAGCCCACAGCGTCACACCAGGACAGTGTCTTTAAAGTAAGAGAAGAGATGCAGAGACAGGTGCAGACAGATGATGGCTCTGTGAATGTGAAGGCAGAGCTTGGACAGATGTTATTATAAACCTAAAAATGCCTGGGGCCACCAGGAGTAAGAAGTAAGGAAGAATCCTTCCCTAGAACCTTCAGAAAGAACATGGCTTCCTAACACTTTGATTTTAGACTTCTAACCTCCAGAACTAGGAGAGGATTATTTTTCTGAAACTTTAAGCCACACAGTTTGTGGAGCTTTGTTACAGCACCTTGAAGAAACTAATACATGTGCCCAAGCTAGCAACCCACAGCTGATCTTTTTCTCATGTGACTCTAGGTTCATTTTCCATAATTCTTACTCACTTATCTTCCTTTGGGCTCCCTCCTTTGGATTTCTGATTTTCTTGACTTTGCATTGTAGTTGCTTTTCTTGATTTGCTTTCCTTTGGAATAATAACTGATTTCAAATTATCATGAGAAAAGTTATTGCTATAAACTTCTAAATGCAGTTTTCCTTATTGCTCAAGCTGTAGTTATAAGCAGAGTAGCCACCTTTGTTCCCTTCTCAGAGATTTGAAATATCAGTGACACTGGAGTGTTTATAGCCTGAGACCATTGCCCTCTACCACATTACCCAACTCTGCAAAAAGTAGGAAAACTTAATGCAAACAGGCTGACTCATGGCAATTAACAATAAAATAGCATATACTATGGGGAGCCATATGCTATGCAAATCCATTCTGCTTTTGGTTAACAATGCATTACTTTATACTTTGTTGCTGTTGTTAAGTACCAACAAGTTGGTTCTGTAGAAACCCTATAAAGGATTTCAGGGGTGGCTGTTGAGTTTGAACTGCCAACCTTGCAGTTCAAAAGATCTGTGGTCCAGTGCTTATCCTACAGCGCCACACCAGGACTTCAATTTATACTTTAGTTATTATATAAAATTAATGACAGCATTGGATCAAAGGCCTGCCTACACAGTTTTAAGTGAAATATTTTGTACCAAGAAAAAACTAAACTGACCGTGAAATCTGTGGTTTTGAAAAACACTTAGGTATACTGTTTCAAGGAACAATTTGACCTTCACAAAAGTAAAAGGCTCTATTTTTCCCCTGCTTTTATGTTTCATTTTGATGATAAGTATTTTTTTTTTTTTTTTTTTAAACAGAGTTTGGCTTTTGAACAAAACTTGACCAGTAAGGAAAAAGAAGGAGAAATGGAGAAATAATCTTGTGGATAAACTCAAGATGTT
>NW_006408558.1:2334105-2335040 GCF_000296735.1 Chrysochloris asiatica | reverse complement strand
GGCTGTAAATCTTTATGGGAGCAGAAAGCCTCATCTTTCTCCCACAGAACAGCTGGTAGTTTCGAACTGCTGATCTTGCGGTTCGCAGCCCGATTCGTAACCACTATGCTACCAGAGCTCCTTTAGCCTTTCATAAGTGCTGTCAAATCTGTATTGTGTTTGATTAAGAAGAAAATAATTCATCTATGAGCCTTGAGGTATTTTGTAGGGTACCACATGCTCTGGGATTGGGTAGTAACAGAACATGACAGGCTGCTATATCTGTCAGTTTGTTGGAGATTGTGGAAATGAGTAAAATCAAAACAGAAGTTCTATAAACAAGTGGAATTATACCTATAAACTGGAAAGCAGGGTAAAGCAAATAGGTAATATAGTTCCAACCTGGTAAAAGGATCATATTGGGAGGACAAAAAAAAAAAAAAAGCCATTAGGTATGGGGAAATAAAATACATTTTGGCACGAGAGCAATTTAAAGTCTAGCGTAGTGGTTACGAATCGGGCTGCGAACCTTAAGGTCAGCGGTTCGAAACTACCAGCCACTCCGCGGGAGAAAGATGAGGCTTTCTACTCCCCTAAGGATTTACACCCTCGGAAACCCTGTACAGGGTCGCTATGGGTCGGAACCGACTTGATGGCACTTAACAACAACAACAACAAAGTAAAATACAGTCTAATCTGGATCCCAGTCAACCAGTTTAGTTATGCCAAATGATTCTGGTGAGGGTGGCTGCTTACACTGTTCCATCCCTATCTCCTCAAACAAGGTCACATTGACCTGCACAGGTGTTAGGACTTCAACATGTCTATTTTTATTGGGAACACAATTCAATCCATAACAAGTTGTTGCAGACCGTGTAAGACTGGTCAGAGGTTCGAGGCCCTATAGGCCCGAGTGTAACAAATGAGGCCACTGGCAGTTAATGGCAAATTGTTTT
>NW_006408558.1:2332075-2334005 GCF_000296735.1 Chrysochloris asiatica | reverse complement strand
GACTCGACGGCACTTAACAACAACAACATACTCAGCTGATCCAAATGGAGACAGAGAGTTTCCAGTTACATGAGATTTAGGTAGATAAAAATACTAGAGTGCAGTGGGATGAAGTCTGAGGTGAGACCAAGGAGCAGGGATCCAGAACTCATGAGGAATAAAGACACAAAGGTCTTAAGTTTAACTAAACGAAGACTCTTGGACAACAAAAATATTGAGGTTTTACGTTTTGTAAATGAATAATAACAACAAAATGAGTGATGAAGGGAATAAAGTTACATTAAAAAAATCTCTGTGCCACTTTCTATGACCATTGATTTACATGGAATAGCCCTAATTAAGGATTTTATAACAACAGTTCATTTGGAAGAAAAATTTCCAGCATCAGTGATGGAGCTAATTCAGGAAATGCTGATGAATTGTCATCTCCCTATCTATCCTCAGCAATGGTTGTAGCTTTGGAGTTATACCTCGATTTGAATCTTGGCTTTGCTACTTAATAGCTATTAAAAGTAAAGTTCCCAGAGAGTACAGATTGTTAACATGCTCAGCTGTTTCTTGAAAAGCTTGAGGTTAGAACCTACCCAAAGATATCTTGAAAGAAATACCTGCCAATTTACTTCCCAAAATATCATCCATTGAAAACACTACGGAACATGCACATGGCCTCATGTTGGGACTGGCTAGCTATTCAACTCAATAATGTTAACTCTTCTGAGCAAAAGTTTCTTAATATATGCCAAAATGTTATGATCACCATGAATTAATATATGTATGTAAGCACTTGACAAATTGCCTGACCTGTAATCAATAATCCCACCCCCACCAGGAGAATAAAACCACCAAATATCTAAGTATTATTACTACCTAGATTGGAAGTCTTAATGTTGGTGATTATAGACAACTTGCCCAACACATCTAACTAGTTAACAGGCCTGCCTAACTCCAAAGTCTTTCCACTATCAAGTAAATCATACTGAATATGGATAGAATGCAGCCCAATTCAAGCCTACAGAGAAGAATGAGTTCATACTTGTTAGTAGCAGTAACATACTAACTACTTTCTAAGGAAGAGTTGTTGTGGTGGTTAGGTGCCTTCCAGTTGGTTCTGACTCAGAGAGACCTTGCATATGGTTTCCAAAAATGGAATAAACCTTCCTAAAGAAGATCTACTCTGAGTCCTGTTGTGATGCGGTAGGATAAGCACTCGACCAGAAGATTGATTTGAACTGCTAGGTCGGTGGTTCAAACTCACCACTTGCTCCTCAGAAACCCTATATAGGGTCGCTATGAGTTGGAACTGACTCGACAGCACTTAACAACAACTATAAAGAAGATCTACTCTTTGTGTCAGGGTGGATCATAAGCAAATCTTAGTAGCATCCAACTTACACCTGATTTAGATATTCAAGGGACTTTAAATAATCACTGCAATGTACAGTGTTGTTCTTATACAAAATAATACTGTTCAGTGAAATCTGTGAGAACTGGAACATAACAGGACGGCCTTGTTTTTTTTCAGTCTTTCAAGTTTTCTCCCTTTGACCTGGTGCATTCTGGCCACTTTTCTCATGTTCATTTTAGTGGAAATATTTGAATTTTCTTCTTTGATAGGTCTCAGTGCACAGGTCCCGGCTGTCACAGGTTTTACTGTATATGTTCTTGGATAATACGCCAGATGCGCTAACCAAATAAGTGCTTTTCTTAGATGAAAACAACGAGGCAGGGGTAAGAATGCTGTTTCAAGAGTCTTCAAACAGGTATCATAAGAGCCAAATCAAGACTTGTTCACCACACTTCCTAAATATGTGGTGGCTTCAGAAAGTTTGTAGAAAAATGAAATGAAAGGATAATGGACTTTTTTCATGAATTTTTTGAAGCCTCCTATTATGTCCTGAAGGAGCTCTGGTAGCGTAGTGGTTACGAATCG
>NW_006408558.1:2322971-2331535 GCF_000296735.1 Chrysochloris asiatica | reverse complement strand
CAGCCTTAGAAACCCTACACAGGATTGCTATGAGTCAGAACCGACTCCACAGTACACAACCACCACTTCCATTATGTCATATAGGGAACACTCTGATTCTGTAGGATAAGCACCGGACTACTAACCACAAGGTCTGCAGTCCAAGTCCACCAGGTGTTCCTCAGGAGAAAGAAGAGGCTTTGTGCACTAGTAAAGATTTATATCCTCAGAAGCCCTAAAACAGGTTCGCTCCAGAGTCAGAATCAACTCAACCACACACAGCAACAGCAGTATTCTAGGTATGCTTAAAAATACCTGTTTTCCACATTTACTTGCTACCATTCTGACTTTGTGCCTACCAGGAAGAGTATACATGGAATCTGAAAGTACGCAGTTATGATTTAGTGACATCTTTCTTACACTGAGCCCAAGACCTACAGATATGTGAGTGAGTCAAAAATTATCTGCACTCTGGTTATATTAAATTCCCATCTACATCCACAACTGATGACAACGTTAAAGGTGCACATGAAATGATTCTGTCAAATAGATGAGTGACAGTGTGGTAAATCATTTGCAAATCAGCCATGGCTTTTACTATGAGACAATCCATGACAGACTTGGGCTTTGAAAAGTTTGTGCAACATAAAGTTTATGTGTTTATGTATTTTCTAAAAGTTTATTCAAATAAATTCTACAGCCAGAGTTTGGAATAATTTTTGACTCACCCTTATACATGGCTCTTTGGCGATTGTAAAGAATTAGTGTCTTCCACCTAGACACTTCCACCTAGCTCTGGTAGCGTAGTGGTTACAAATCGGGCTGCTAACCGCAAGGTCAGCAGTTCGAAACTACTAGCTGCTCTGCAGGATAAAGAGGAGGCTTTCTGCTCCTGTAAAAATTTACAGCCTCAGAAACCCTGTTCAGGGTCACTATGAGTCTGAACAAACTTGACGGCGCTTAACAACAACAACAACCTAGGCCCTAATATTTGACGACTTGTCCATATATGAATCATTCCAATGGCCGTAGATAGTGTTTTCTGTATAAAACTACAGAAAGACAGCAATTGTATAGTTATTTGGAATCTTACTTTGATTTATGAAGGGAGAAAAACAAGACAATACAAAAAATGCTATGCTAGTCAGAAAGCAGTGAAGTGAGATCAAGAATAACACTTTGTTCTGATCAGTGGAAGGTCAGAACTAACCCTCTCACTCACCCCCATTTTGAGACCATCAGAGTGCAGTTTTGCAGGGGGATGATGAATTGGGGGCTGTCTTGCCTTGCTAGGTGCTGTAGATCTCATATATTTTATTTTACAAGTCATTTGGCACAATGGTAATAATGACAATAAGATTGGATTCTTGCTTCTTAAAGAGACCTTCTTTGTGCATAAATAGCTTGGCCCATGCATTCACTTGTCAGGGGAAGACCATTACCCAGTTAGTATTTCCCATTACAATAACTTTAATTTAGTAATTTAATGGTGCAATCAGACCTATGCATACACCAGATAAGGATCTGCCTATATGGTATTTTGTAGAAATATGAAAATGATCTCTTTTCCCAGGCTACCTTGTCAATCTCCATGTAAAAGAAGCTGAAATCTTTTCATTAAAGAACTATTCATTTCGTTTAAAGCTCTGTTTTCCCAAATATCTTTTTAAAATCAAATAATAAATCAGTTTCCATAGAGTTGATTCCAACTCACAGCAACTCCATGTGTTTTGGACTAGAACTGGGCTCCACAGGGTTTTTAATGGCTGATTCCTTGGAAGATCACAGGCTTTTCTTTTAAAGCACTTCTTGGTGGACTTGAACTGCCAATCTTAGAGCTAGAAGCTGAAAGCTTTACTATGTGTGTCCCCCAGGGACTCCAAATACTCTACTTTTCTAAGCCATTTTACTCATTGATGCAAACTGTATTATCTCCTGAAGCAACATGAAAGAAGGTATGTGTCAGATTAGTCTCTATAGCAGACAATATATCTAGCACATGTTTTTGATAAAAAATAGATCACTGAGTTCAGTGTACAGTTGAATAAAAATAAAAACTCGAATGCTAGTTATTATGGGATGGGAAATCTTGATGGCAGATTGTAAAATAATTCTGGAGAACAGAGGGACAACTGAAGCATTGCCAAAGCTTGACTGGTGAAGAATAATAGATGACTGGGTCTGGGTAGGGTGAGAGTGAAGGTCACCAAGGCTGAGAAAGAGAATGTAGAAAAACATCAAAGAGAATGTTCCCAGTTCTACCTTAAACTGATGCTGTCATGTTTCAAATCATGTATAAAATCAAACAAACTGAAGATCTTCCTAGCAATGAACCTCACCTTGACCATGACAATCACACTTCTCTCCTCCCCACCCTGACCCAACTATGGAAGATTCCATTTTGATTCGTTTTTAGAGGCTCCCTTCTAAATTTCCCCATGAGGTATGCAGAGCACATTTTGTCCCCTTGAAGTAAATGTGCTTTCCATGGTTCATTAAACCATCACATCTCAAGAAAAATCCAACTGCATCCTCATGTACAACTTAGAACTAAGTCATGCATCACTAAGACATCATTCTTCTTGACTGTTGCTGAATTTGATACAGTTATGCTTTCTTAAAATAAAAGATACCTTCAGAAATGAATTTATTCAATTCTGACTCTAATCAGATTCTGTCCAGCTCCAGGGTCTTCTATCTATGGAATGTTTAAAAACCTTTCGCCAATTTACAAAAGAGAAAAAAGAAAAGAAAACCAGAATTTTGACTTCCATTTGTCAATGATGACTCGGAAAGTGTTAATATACTCAAAGCCAACTACAGTTAATTCTTTGGGGCCATCAAAATACATTTATCTTGAAGCATTCACCATAGAGATAGCCAGTTAAATGGAGCTTTTCAGCTTTTGCTCAAAGCTCCATGCTCTACCTTCAAGTAATGACAGTTAGGAAACTGAAGACACTTAAGAAACTTAATAGCCCTTGAAATCATGAGAAGCCACATCACTCAAACGGAGACTTTAAATGGATCTTGTGGAAAAAATATTTGCATGTGAAAATGCTTACGGTACTCATAGACAATCATCAGGATTCAGATATTCTCTCTTTTTCTTTACACATTAAACTCATAATTTTACCTGTCTTCATTCCCTAACACTGTCACTACACAATACCATAATCTGAGTGGCTTATACAACTCCATTGTCTCAATGTTCTTGAGGTTAGAAGTGCAAATTGGAGTGTTATTCATGTTGATTCCTTCTGATGGATCTGAGAGAAAATCTGTCCTATGCCTCTCTGCAAGGTGCTGGTTGTTGTTGTTGTTGTTGTTAGGTGCCATCGAGTTGGTACTGACCATAGCAACATTATGCACAGCAGAACAAAACACTGCCTGATCCTGGGCCAACCTCACTACTGTCGCCACGCTTGGGTCCATCAATGCTGCAGCTTGGCCAATCCATCTCGTTGAGGGTCTTCCTTTTTTTCTCTGACCCTCCACCTTACCAAACATGATATTCTTCTCCAGTGACTGGTCCCCCTGACAATATGTCCGAAGAATAAGAGAAGAAGTTTGGCCATCTTGGCCTCCAGGGAGCACTCTGGCTGTACTTCTTCCAAAATGGATCTGTTGGTTCTTTTGGCAGCCCATGGCATCCTCAATATTCTCCTCCTACACCACAACTAAAAAGTATCAATTCTTCTATCGTCTTCCTTATTCACTGTCCAGCTTTCGCATGCATATGAGGTTTTTGAAAATATCATGGCTTGAGCCAGGCAATCCTTGACTTGCAACTGCATCTACCTGCATGGACATGTGCCCATTCTTCCTCTGTGTCTCTGTGTCCGTGTATCATCTTCTCTTTTATAAGGGTATTAATTTAACTGATGGTGGTGGTGGTGGTTATGTGCCGTGGAGTCGGTTTTGACTCATAGTGACCCTTTATAGGGTTTTCGAGGCTACAAATCTTTATGGGAGCAGAAAGCCTCATCTTTCTCCTGTGGAATAGCTGGTAGTTTTGAACTGTTGACCTTGCGGTTTGCAGCCCGATAGCATTTTCAAATATTTGATTTTAAAATAAAGTCACATTTACAGATACAAGGATTAGGTTTTCAGCTTATCTTTTTGGGGAGGACACAATCCATAATAACTTCATAGGTTGATTCATATATTCTTACCCTAGTATTGGCAGATCTGTCATATTATGTCTTTCAGTTGAAGTGATATTCCATGCCTTACTACCAACATGGCTACATCAGAAAAGGGGAACATTTTATCTCAAAGGCTACACACATTTACTCATTCATTCATTCAGCATAGCTTTACTGTGCATTGTGTGCCATGTAAGACTCTCAAAGTTGGAGATACAGTGGTGAAAAAGACAAGCAAAATCCTTCAATGGTGTTTACATGCTAGGCAGGAAGATGGATATTAAAGAGCTAGAACAATCAGTAGGTCACATAATTATATAAAGATAACTCTGAAAAGAAATAAATCAGCATACCACGAGACAGAGATGGATGCAAGTGGTCAAGAATGGTGTCTCTGAAGATGTCATTTACCAGAATAGGGATCTAAATGACGGGAAGAGGTAAATTCTGAGAAGATCTCAGGTAATATACTTCAGGTTCATGGAATAGCTTGGATAAGAATGAGCAAGCATCTTCAAGGAACACAAGACCATTATGGCTAGTGTGGGTTGAGTGAGAAGAAAAAGGGTGAGAGATGAATTGGAGAGGAAGTCAGGGGGATAAGAAGTCAAAATAAAGTACACCTTTGTAGGACTTGGATTTATTTTAATTATATGATTTATATTTTCCAAAGATCACTCTGGTTGCTGTTGGAAATGATCTTAAGAGGCTAACAATGGTATCAGAGAAATCTGTTGGAAGTTATTTTTTTAAATCCAGATAAGATGTAAGGGTAACTTTGGACAAGTGTGGCAAGACATTTTTGGATTTGGAATATATTTTAGAATCAGAAAAATGAAGAAATTAAGCTCCAGATGAAAAATGTTAATATAATAAAATCTACTTGGATATATAGTTATTTTCAAGTAAACAAGGTAGAGATGCTGGAAAGGAAAAGAATTAAAAAAGGAAATGTTAGATAGAAGACAAAGGGTAACAGAATTTGAGGACAATAATAATTGACAGATCACAGGATTATTATTTTTTTTTCAATGATTTTAAGAAGCACAGTCAACTCCTCTGAAACAAGGATGGTAAGACTTTATCTCTCATACTTCATACTTTGGACATGTTGTCAGGAGGGACCAGTTTCTGGAGAAGAGCATTGTGCTTGGTAAAGTGGAGGGTCAACAAAAAAGGGGAAGATCCCCAATAAGATGGGTGGACATAGTGGCATGAACAATGGATTTAAGTGTAACAATAGTTGTGAGGATGGCGTAGGACCAGGCAGCGGTTTGTTCTGTTGTGCAGAGGGTCGCTATGAGCCGAAACCAACTCGACGACACCTAACAATAACAACAGCAACATTGTATGGTAGGCAGGTGCTGTAGAAATAGTATAAGGTCTACAATCAGGTTTAGTGTTTCCATCATTTATTAGTGGCATGATATCTTGACAGACTCCTATTTAAATTAAAGAGAATAATGTGAGGGAGAAAGATGAGGCTTTCTGCTCCCATAAAGATATACAGCCTTGGCAACCCTATAAAGTGAGTGGAAACTGACTCCATGGCATATAATCAACCAAACAACCAATATCTATTGTGTAGGATCAAGTGAGATGATACATATGGAAATACTTTATAGAATTAAACGTACTATGTAAATGTTAAAAGGCGCTCTGGTAGTGCATTGGTTATGAGTTGGGCTGTTTACTTTAAGGTCAGCAAATTGAAACTACCAGCTGTTCCATGGTAGAAAGATGAGGCTTTCTGCCCCTGTATAGATTTACAGCTTCAGATGCCCTATGCAGGGTTGCTATGAGTCAGAATTGACTCCATGGCACATAACCAGCACCACCACCATATAAATGCTAAAGAATTTAGGTGGCACAGTTTGCACTGAGCTATTAATCTAAAGGCTGGCAGAAGACAACCTGGTGATTTACTTCTGTTAAGATTACTGTAAGGAAAAGTCTGTAGACCAGTCTGTAACTGATTGGGTCATTATGAATTGGAATCACATGAACAGAAATTAATAACAGCAGTATTTTGATAGATTATTACCTACATTGATTTCTATATTTCACTATGTTGAGATGAAAAGGTATTAACGTGTGTTGTCATGCACACAACTGGGCTTCTAGGGTTGAGTGTCCTTAGCTATGCTTGAGTATCTCTCCAAATCCAAAGCTAAGGCACTTGTGGGAATTAAAAGAGAAGAAAACCACAGTCATATTAGAATAGCATGTTGGATAGGGAATTTGAAGGGTCATGTAGTTAGGCTTGCATCTTGGTTAGCTAGTACTGCTACCACTGAGACACTGTAAGTGGATGACTTAACAAACAGAAATGTCTTTCCTCACAGTTTAGAAGGCTAGATGTTCACATTCAGGGTGCCAGCTCTAGAGAAAGATTTTCTCTGTCAGTTCAATAGGAAGGTCTTTGTCTCTCCCAAGCTTCTACTCCTGGTATATCTTCATGTGGCTTGGCATGTCTCTTCTCCATTTCTGCTTCTTTCACTTGTTTGCTAAATGCTTCTATGTCTCAAAACAAATTGATTTAAGACATACCCTACATTAAAACCTAAATCATTAACATAACCCCTTTTCAAATGGCATAGAGGCATTTCACAGGTATAGACATTAGTGTTTACAGCACATATTTTGGGACCCACAATTTGATGCATAACAGGGGATATCAGCTAACTTTCCAGAGAGAAATAGATCCATTTGATCTTTATTTTGACTATTCAGCTCTGCTGTTGTAAGCAATGTGAATGAAAGAGTGTAGCCACGTGCCAATCTAGCTTTGACTGGACTCTGAAATTTGAATTGCACATTATTCTCATGAGTCACAAAATATTCTTCTTTTGATTTTTCCCAGTCTTTACAATATGTGAAAACCATTCTCCACTCATGAGACATAAAAATCAAGTGGTGGCCTGGATTTAGTCTGAATGTCATCGTTTTACAATTCCTGATGTAGTCCATTCCTCTCTCTCCTGGATAAGGGGCAACCGAAACTTATTAGCTTCTAATTTATTCATTAGGAATTCTTAAAAAGACAGGATAATTAGAATTATGCAGTGAAAGACTATTATTCAAGAATCAAATACTTTAAAAAAGAAACTCAACCTATAGTGCAGTCTTCACTTAAATGGAGAGGATGACTTACAAGCATTGTACCATAGTCAATCACGACTTCCACTGGACTTTCACTGACATCAAAATCAAGTTAGATTAAGAAGTTTGCTAGTTGACACATGTAAGTTTATAACAGATAAACATCACTTCAGCTGTAGAACACATAGACTTTGTCATTATGCACTGACAGACCAAGTTCACTGTTGCTAAGAATCCTGTCAGATTAAATCAACCTGCAAATATATAATTGTGACATCTTGTTCTCATTGGTACAGTGCGTGCCACTGTCGTCAAGCATCTCACTCTGAAGAGCATCAGTGTTTAATTATATTCTTTTATGAGACCTCATTTGTAGACATCATCCCCTTTTAAAGTTAGCTTTGCTGAAGAAAACTAGGTCATTATTCTCAAGACTGTCCCCAGTAGTACTAAACATTAAGCCTCTCAGTAGTGTCCTTTTAAATAGAGCGTCCTGTGGAACCAAAACTCCATGTTCTTGCTTCAAATGCTTAACTGCAAGTTGACAAATGAGCTCACTTCCCAATTCCTACATGCCGTCGCTGTCCTGAACAAGACCCAGGAGAAGAAAGACAAGTTAACAGTGTTCAATCTAGCAGGTGGGTCATATTCTTCATAGCAAATGGGAGACAGCAATATTATATGCCAGTATTTCATCTGAGAGGCTAAAATTATGGATAATTTGATAACAACTTCATAAAATCACTTGGAGGAACAAAATCAAAGTTAACATCTGAAGTAAGAATTGCTAAAGAACTGGGGTAGGAAAACTATCCTTCATGGACCAAATAAGGCCCAGTGTTTGTTTTAGTAAATAAAGTTTTATTGATTCCCAACTGTGTTCATTTGTTTATTTATTGTCTGTGGCTGCTTTCATGCTACAATGGAAGAACTGAATAATTGTGACAGAAATCGTGGGACCTCCAAAGCCAAAAATACTTACTGGTTCTTTAATTGGTTCTAGAAAATGTTTTCAAATACCTGTGGAAGACTGTCAAAATTATCATTTAAAAAATTCGACTTGTGTTAGTTTGACCACACTCAAGGAGTTTTTGAGAATTAAATTCTAGTATGTCATTTTCAACTTAAAAATGAGACACAATGCCTGGAATACTTTTGCTTCTATTTATTCTCTTAAATTAACACCACCTAGCATAGAATGTGGAGTACTGGTATGGTGCTGTGGGTTAATGAGCTGGACTGCAAAGTCTGTTTGAACCACAAGGTTGATGGTTCAAGCTCACCAGCCTCTCCTTGGAAACCCTATAAAGGGTCGCTACGGCTCAGAACCGACTC
>NW_006408558.1:2307889-2313830 GCF_000296735.1 Chrysochloris asiatica | reverse complement strand
TAACTGATGGTATATGGAGGGGATTATAATCAATGTAATGAAACAAGTTATATGAATGGTTGAATGTGAAACTGATGATGTACCCTGTAAACTTTCACTTAATCCATAATAAAAACCTTAAATAAATAAATAAATAATTTGTAGTACCTTCACACACACACACAAAAAATATGGATCTCTTTCAATCAGTTGGCCAGGATGCTGTCTTCCAAATTTCTTGGCATAGATGAGTGAGTGCCTCCAGTGCTGCATCATTTTGTTGAAAGATTTCAGTTTGTATTCCTTCAGTTCCCAGTGCATTGTTCTTTGCCAATGCCTTCAATGCATCTTGGACTTCTTCTTTCAATATCATTGGCTCTTGAAATAGTCGAACATCAACCATTTATTTTTGGTACAGTGACATTGTGTATTTTTTCATTCTTCTTTTGATGCTTTCGGCATCATTCGATATGTTGCCCATAGAATCCTTCAATATTATAAGTCAAGGCTTGAATTTTTCCTTCAGTTCCCTCAGCTTGAGGAATGCTGAGTGTGTTCTTCTCTTTCAGTTTTCTAATTCCAGGTCTTTTCATATTTTGTTATAATATTTGATTTTGTCTTCTTGGGCTGACCTTTGAAAATTTCTGTTCAGCTATTAACCTCCTCATTTCTTCCATTTACTTTAACATCTCTATGCTGGAGAGCAAGGTTCAGAGTCTCTTCTGAAATTTTGGTCTTCCTTCTTTCTTATCTTCTTAATGACTTCTTGTAGTCTTCCTGTATGATGTTCTTAATGCCATACCACAATTCCTCTATTATTCAATCTTTAGTGTCTAATACATCAAATCTGTTCTTCAGATGATCTCTAAATTCAGGTGGTATATGTTCAGGGTCATATTTTGTTTCTTGTGGACTTGTTTTAATTTTCTTGAGCTCTCACCTGAACTTGCATACAAGCAATTGTTGGTCTGTTCCACAGTCTGACCCTTTCCTTGCTTCAGCTGATGATATGGAGTTTTTTCCATCATTCTTCTCCACAGATGTGGTCAATTTATTTTCTGTGTATTTCATCTGGTGAAGTCCATGTGTACAGTTGTCTCTTATGTAGTGTAGAAATCATTGGTCTCGCAAAATTCTATCATAAGATCTCCAGCATCGGTTCTATAACCAAGACCATATTTTCCAACTACTGTTCCTTCCTCGTTGTTTCCAATCTTTGCATTTCAATCGCCAGTGATAATCAATACATCTTCTTTTATGTTTGATTAATTTCAGACTGAAAATGGTAGAATTCTTCAATTTCCACATCACTGGCTTAAGTGTTCGATGCCTAAGTTTGAATAATAATGGTATTAACTAGTCTTACCTGTGTTGTTGTTGTTACGTGCCATTGAGTTAGTTCCAACTCCTAGCAACTCTGTATAGGGTTTCCAAGGAACAACAGGTGAGCTTGAACTGCCAACCTTGCAGTTCAAACTGACTCTGCAGTCCAGCACATTAGCCCATAGTGCCACATCAGGAATCTAGTCTTACATGTAGGCATATGGATATTTTCCTATCACAGATAGAGTTGTACTTCAAGACAGATCTAGAGATGTTCTTTTTGATGATGAATGTGATGTCATTCCTCTTTAGTTTGTCATTTCCTGCATAGTAAACCATGTGATTGTCAGATTCAGCATAGCCAAGCCCAGGCCATGTCACTTAATGATGCTTAGGATATTGATGCTTATGCTTTTCATTTTATTTTTGACAATTTCCAATTTTCCTAAATTCATATTTTTACAGTCCATATTCCCATTATTACTGGATGTTTACAGCTGTGTCTCTTCATTTTGAGTTGTGCCCCATCAGCAAATGAAAGTCCCGAAGGTTTTATTCCATTTGTGTCATCACAATCAACTCCTACTTTGAGGAGGCAGCTCTTACCCAGTCATATTTTGAGTGGACTTCCAACAGAGAGGCTCATCTTCTGTCATTATAGCTGACAATATTCTAGTGTTCTTCACCATATTTCATTATTCAGTATTCTGGTGTTGACAGCGTTCCACTGCTATTCAAAAGGTTTTCAGTGACTAAATATTTGGCAGTAGTCTGCCTCTCCTCCTTCCTAGTCTGTCTTCATCTGGAAGCTCAGCTGAAACCTGTTCACCAGTGGTGATTCTGCTGGTATTTAAAATACTGGTGGCATGGCTTCTAGAATCACAGCAACATGCAAGCCACCACAGTAAGACAGACTCACAGGCATGTGATGGCAAACTAATATAACAACATTTCTTTCTACTTTTTCCTGAGCAAACAATTAGGCTGTATTTTGCAGCCACCTGACCATTCTGTGTGGTCGTATGATAGAGTGATAGCCAGCTGAATATGTATGGGTAGAAGAAATGGGTACTATTTGTACGCCTGGCCCATTAAAACCACTCATGTGTGCTTATCTACAGTCTCTTCTTCATGGTAACCTTGGAAGCTATCATCGAATAGGATGAATTCTCAAGATGGAATGGATCATTTCAGACTCATAGCAACCCTATGCACAACAGAACACTGCCCTATCCTGAACTATTCTCACAATTGTTATGGCTTAAGCCATTGTTGGTGACATTGTGTCAACCTTTTTCGTTGGGGGGTCTTCCTCTTTTTCACTGACTCTCCACTTTATCAGCATAATGTCTTTCTCCAGTGACTGATCTTTCCTGATAAACATGTCCAAAGAAGGAGAAATGTAACTTCAACATCCTCACCTCAAGGCACATTCTGACTGTATTTCTTGCAAGACAAAATTGCTTGTTTTTCTGGCAGTCCATGGTAATTTCAATATTCTCCCACACCATAATTCAAATTAATCAATTCTTCCCAGACTTCCTTACCCATTGTGTAATCTCACATGTACATGAAGTGATTGAAAATACTAAGCTTGAGTCAAACACACCTTAGTCCTCATCTTCCCATAGATGAGGGGAGTCTAGTGGGGGAAACTCTATGTAGTTACATGCTGTATCAACACAGTGAAACCTGTAAGAGCTAGAACTTGGCTGACCTCTTGCTTTTCTAAGTTTCACAAGTTTTCTGCCATTAAGAGGGTACAATCTTACCACTTTTCCATCATTTGTTTTAGTGGAAATATTTGAATTTTCCTTCTGTGGCAGATTTCTACCTTACACGGTTTCCAGCCACATTACAAAATCTCATTTTAATTTACTTCTTACCTGCAGATTTCAGAAAAAAAAAATGTTTTCTAAATGAGTGTGTACCAATTTTATATAATTTTTGAATCTCAGTTAACCTCAAGTGTGATTGGCCTGCTTTACTTAAATGGAGGTAGTAGCCATAGGGAAGAAGAAGAAAAAAAATCACAAATTGCCTCAAGTTTCATGACCAAACCAACTGTACTCCAGTTCCTGGAGAAATACAGCTTCCAGGGTATCCCAGAATCCTTGTTTTTCTTCTCTATGAGCACTAGAGGAACAATTATAGAGAGAAATCAGTCACAGAAAATAAGCTTAGCAAATTTATGCTGGAATTGTACAAAATGTAACAGTGTTAGACTAAACCCAACAAATCCTTGGGTGAATGTGATGAAGAATTACTGTATATAAGAGAGAACTTTTCTAGTGAGGCTCAACTCAACTTATAACCCGCCTACTCTGAGGATGCTCTTTCCATTCATAGACGTGTGTTCCCAGCAATCATAATTGTACAGAGTACCTCCACTTCTGACCACAGCACATAGGCAAATAATATTCTCTCTTTAGTGATTATGACATCTTTCTCCTAAAGATACAGCAATCTCAGCAAGCCTGGGCTGTTGCTAGAAATGGTGGCATGTAAACTGGAGTCCATTTAACTAAAATTGAAAATATTGTCAGTCTTCTGAGAAGAATGATTCAGAGACAATAGAATCTAAGCAGAAGAGAGAGTGACTAACAGATACAGAGAACAGAGAACGAATAAATGAAAGAATAAGTGAATGAATATTAAAGAAAGCTTAGTTTGCCAGTGACTTTCCTTTTTCTGGTTGTAAGTCCTTCTCTGTAGCATATTTAGCTCTGGAATGACCCACAATAAAGGTACAAATGAATGACAGGTTCAAGACCCAAACACGAGCCTATATGGCCAGTATTAAACTGCTCATTAAAAGACAACTGTTTAATATGCCTTTTTTTTTACAAGCAGCTCCCTAATTTTGCATAACATGTTTTCTCTGTTTTACAAACTTTTCAGCAAGTCATTTCTTACATGATATGTAAAGATCTAGATCAAATGTCACTTTGTCTATGAAGCTGTATCGAATTCTACTAGAAAAAATTAGTCATATCTATACGTGTTTTTATAGGGCATTCCACATTCCTAAATTATAACTATTTGTTTATTCAACTCTTACCCATCACATTGGGAGGACTTGTGGGTAGGATGTAACACATTTTGGTTTTGAATTTCCAGCATCTAGCTGTTTCTCAGAAACCTTATACAGGGTTGCTGATTCGGAACTGATTCGATGGCACTTAACAACAACAACAATAACAATGCGTATGACATACAGCAACCAAAAAAACAAAACCCTCAAAGCATTGCCATTGAGTTGATTTTGACACATAGTAACCCATAGGACAAGGAGTTCTGGTAGCACAGTGGTTACGAATTGGGCTCTAAACTGCAAGGTCAGCAGTTCGAAACTACCAGCTGTTTCGTGGGAGAAAGATGAGGTTTTCTGCTCCCGTAAAGATTTACAGCCTCGGAAACCCTGTAAAGGGTCACTATGGGTTGGAACCGACTCCATGGCACGTCACCACCACCACCCCATAGGACAGAGTAGAATCACCCCATAGACTGTCATCTTTTACTTATTTATTTTTAGAGGATCCAGTTTACTTTATTTTGACATTGTTTCTCCCTGTAATTTATTTGAAGAGGAGTCTCTTTTTTCCCCCCTACTTTGGGTTTACTTATATTTTTATCATGGGTCTACTGAGAGTACAGAGCCCCACATTGATTTTTTGTTAGCTGCCATGGATTAGGCTCCTGATTCATGAAGACTCATGATGATCCTGTGCAGCTCATCATCCCATGATTGGTTGGGGATGATTTTCAGAAGTAGATCGGCCAGTCTTTCTTACTAATATGTTTTAGCCTGAAAAGGACTATCATGTTTAAGGGAGAAGATTGCCACAACTTTGAGAGGCTGGTTGGTTCAAATCACTGAGCTTTTGGTTGACAGATGAACACTTAGCTACTGTGCTACCATGGCTTCTGGCAAATAGTAGGTACTCAAGGATAAATATTCATTAAATGAATGAACAGATGCAGCCAATTTAGTCAAAGTTGTTTCCTCAATGATGATTTAAAAACACCAAACTACTGCTATCGAGTCAATCCCAACTCAAGTGACCCTATATAGGGTTTCAGAGGCTGTGAATCTTTATAGGAACACAAAGCCTCATCTTCCTTCCAAAGAACAACTGGTGGGTTTGAACTACGGACTTTGTGGTTACTACTCCAGTGTTTAATCCTACAGTACCACCTGGTCTCCTCTTAAATGCTTTGCTTATTCTCATTCATTTAAGGACAACTTTCTCTTCTAAGGGAAAATTTATTTAGCCTTGCTCTTTGCCCATAGTCACTTTGAGGCAGGATCTTTCTAAAAGACGTCTCATCTTTCAGTTAAAGTAATTTTTCATAAGTACCTCAAGTCTACCTAAAGTTGTGGATAACTGGCAAGTGAGGGTTTTGTACTCCAATATTGCTCCTAGCATGAATTTACACTTAGTGAAATCATGTAGAAATGTTAATTAGAAGTTTCAAGAAATTTGATTTAGCCTTATTAGTATAATGGTGATTGTGTCCCATGGAGTTGGTTCCGACTCATAGTGACCCTGTATATGGTTTCTGAGGCTACAATCCTTTACGGGAGCAGAAGGCCTCATATTTTTCCCAAGGAGTAGCTGGTAGATTCAAATTTCTG
>NW_006408558.1:2304285-2307789 GCF_000296735.1 Chrysochloris asiatica | reverse complement strand
GATAGATTTTCTTGAAGGACATAGGATGATCCTGGGGGGCTATTATGGAGAGGTATTAAGAAAACTGAAATCTGCATTGGTGAGACAAAGGTTTTTTTTTTGTTCTTGTTGTTTCTCCATTATGATAATGTACCTGCTTATTCTTGCAAGGTAGCAAGTGCTGTTCTACATGAATTTCATTGGGCAATTTTACCCCATTCACCATCCAGCTCTGATTGTGTCCCTTTAGGTTTCTTTTTGCTCCTCAAACTGAGAGAACATTGAAAAGGAACTTGATTTGAGTTACTTTAGGATGCCAAAACTTTCATTTGTTTTGTTTTGTTTTTATGTGGCAATAGTTTTAATTGAAAGATACACAATTAACATCTTTTCCATTTACAGTTTAGATGCTTAATAATAATAATAATAATAATAATAATAATAATAAAAAGCGGGAATTACTCATACAACCTTGATTGCCAATTTCTCTATTGCAGAGAGAAGAATGTGGTTCAGGGAAAACACTGAATCCTCTACAACTGGGCGAATTCTTCTGTTTGCAACTACCAGGATTAGGAGGGTCTTCTTGTGCCTCAGTTACAGATGGAAGGTTTATTGGTATTGTAGCTGGGATGGAAGTTGAAGCAGTTATAAGGGGTGATATAGGAGTCCAGGTGTGGTGCTTTAGGATAAGAACTGTTTCACACGATCAGTTTGAACCACAAGATCGGCAGTTCAAACTCACCAGTCACTCCTCAGAAACTCTGTACAGGGTCACTATGAGTCAAAACCGAATTGATGACACTTAACAACAACATAGCTGTCTAGGCCTGTCACAAAGTTCTTCTCCATCCAGAAATTGAAAGTGTTGCTTTGGTACATCCCAAAGGCTACAGGTCAAGGACAATTCAAAACAATCAAACAAGAACAACAAAGAGCCTGTAGTTCTGACATGGCACAAACTGAAGAGAGCAGATTTCTTTCAGGAAAGGTTACAGGGAAGGAGATGTCACCTTCAGAAGAGTATGGGCCTAGGTGGATAATATGTTGAGAAATTATAACTTCACATTATGATATTTTTGCTTAGCAAAAATTTCCATGATTTTGTAGCAACTTTTTTTACTCACCCTTGTGTATGCGTTTGTATGTTTTTATGAAACACATATGTTTGTATGTGTTTAATAAAAACAAACATTTAATTAATTTATTTATTTTACTTTTAAAGTGAAATTGGAGGCATACAATCAGTCCTGGTATAGTGTTGTAGGGTAAGCACTGATTGCTAACCACAAGGTCAGCAGTTCAAACCCACCAGTTGCTCCTTGGAAATACTATATAGGGTTGTTATGAGTTGAAACCAACTTGAAAGCATTTAACAACAACAGCAATACTCATAATTTTAATCATAACACAAGTAACCTGTACAGGTCAAAGAGTTCATCTATAAGGATCAAGTTTGATAGGAGACAATACTCCATATATACAAATTCTTTTGATATAATGCTAAGAAGGAATTATTACTATTTGTCTTATATGGAACTTCTTAATTTCTTGGAATCACTTTAGAGTCTGAATCACAGCCTATATTATACTTAAACGTATCTCTAAAAGTGATATGGGGACCTACTTAAGAGAACACTATAATGGGAGTCCTGGTGTGGCGCTCTGGGTTAATGTGCCAGACTGCAAAGTCATTGGAACTGCAAAGATGGAGGTTCAAGCTCACTAGCCGCTCCTTGGAAACCCTGTATAAGGTTGCTATGGGTCGGAGTCAACTCAACAACACTTAACAACAACAAGGCCAAAGTATTATACATTGATTCTACAGCTTAACTGATTTCTTTGTCCTTCTTTGAGATGGTTAAGCTTTGCTACAATCCACATACAGAAAATAACCTGGTTAAATAGAAGGTTGAAGCCAACAAAGGAATGACTTTACTTCCTTTAAGAAAACCCTATATAGTTGTTTCCTTTTACTTTCCTTAATGTTATTTTTACATACATACATTGTTAAAAGGAGAGCTGGTGTGGCACTGTAAGATAAGCACTGGACTGCTAACCTGAAGGTGGGTGGTTGAAACCCACCAGCCACTCACTGGAAACCCTGTACAGAGTCATTATGGGTTAGAGCTGACTCGATGACACTTCTTAACAACAATAACACATTAAAAAGGAACACCGACACTCTCTCCTTATAACTACATTGTTGAGAGTAGAATTTTTTTGTCAGTTATTGAAGAGATCATTTGAAGACTGGAGGCATAAGAGATTTTTAGAGTTCTATGAATGCTGTTCTTGATATATATAAAACAAACAAACGCTTCTTAACTAGAATAATCTATTCACCAATGCCAAATTAAATAGTGTATGCAAAGAAAGCATAAAAAAATACAAGAATACAGAAGCATCTTTTCTAGAAAATTTTTTATCAGAAGTCTTTTTCTTTTGAAAGGCCAAAAGTAATCTAAACGCCCATCACCAATACCACAATTAATTATGATTTCCTTATAAAGGTCCTCTATGAAGTGAACAAGAATGCAGTATATGGAATGGCAGCTTGCCTTTCCTTCTTTTGACATCTGTTAAAAATAAGCTATGATATCATCAATCATATTAACTCTGCTGTGGTATTGTGTTATTCCTTGGGTGTTCCAAGATTTCATCTGACAACTTTTTCTAGGGACCAAACATTTCCTCCAGAGACTGCAATGAGAGATATAGTTATAAATTCAGAGGACAAAAATTTATTAAAAAAAAAAAAAAATCTCTGTATGCCCTCTCTCCCCCAGATCAACAAAATGAACCATTCACCATAATTTCCAACCAATATAGTAAACCAGTAGAAGCAATGAAAGTTGAAAATCTAAAATATTTACATAGATTTAATTAAGCACAACTGAAAGAAAAAATTTGGAATAGCATTAACTTTGTTATGAAACAATCTATAGCAGTATAAGAAAACATGAGTTGTCTGACATTTGAGCAAAATATAATTATCTACAAAGTGGCAATTAAAATAATTAGGCATAGATATTTTATTACTTTATTTAAGTATAATGAAGTATTTTATTAACAATATCTAGTAGCTTTCCATTTATACATTAGCAACAATAAAGACAATGGTTTTATTTACAATAACTTGGATAAGTTACTGCTTCTACTTTGACTACTTCTATTTCTTTTAATGAATATGCATACATGTGGCGCTATAGTTTAAGCCCTGCATTGCTAATGAAAGGTTAACAGTTCAAATCCACCAGTTCTCCTTGAAAGCCCTATCCAAGGTCACCAAGAGTCAGAACAGACTTGATGGTACATAACAACAACATCCATACACAACCCAAGAATCTGGAGCTCAATTGTCTATTAAATGCTAATTTATGTGTATATGTGTTAAGTGTTTTCTACATAAAGCTGATTTGGATTATAAATAGCACAACAGCATAAAGGTTACTTTGATAAAATATTTTAGCTATATAGTGGATTTGAATTTGGCTGAGTGTTTGTCAGTTTGGTGGTGGTGGT
>NW_006408558.1:2286448-2294170 GCF_000296735.1 Chrysochloris asiatica | reverse complement strand
ATAAGACAACTACAAAAGGCTACCAGCACTCCTTAGAATTAATAGCAGGAGGTAGCAAGCTCCATCTAAACTGATACATTAGCTACACCATGAAGCATCAATCTGCTTTGAAGAAAAGTGTGAATGATAATGCAGGCTTTTTAGAGGCCCAGGCAAGCCTAAAACATATTATCAGATCAAAGTAGTGAATGAACTAACTTATGTATCCTGAATCTCAACTACTAGTTCTCTCTGTCTCACTGGAATCACAGTGAGATTTCCATTCTCACTACACTGAATTCAGGAGGTAGATATTTTCCTGAAATTCATGTGTACTGTATGTGGCTACAGGAATTCTATTTTCTTCTTGTTTCAAAGAAGTATAAGCTGTTGCCTCATTAGAATTTTTAATAAAAAAAAAGGGGGGGGAAACAAAAATGAAGGGGTTTTCTTTGTATGAATGTGTTTTCCTCTTGCTCTTTCTGAGTGTGTATACAAACTGTAAATGTAATATACATTATATATGTGCACATAGTATATTATATATATACATATATGTATATATAATGTATAAATGTGAAAGAGCTCTTCTGATATTTTTTCTCCAACCTTTCATAAGGTGAAGTTTCATCAAACGACATCATGTGACTCTCCAGGAACCTCACTGAACGGGTCTGACTCACCGTCTGGGAATTTTAAATAGGCATGTGCTTCCATGAGAGTTAATGCTTAAAAACACACATATACACAAACTGGCAGTGAACAAGAGAAAGAAAGAAGAAGAAAAAAAAAAACAAGTGAAACATTTGCTTGGCACAAACACTCAGGTCAGAAACTGGCCACTCAATATTTCATAGTTAATTACCAAGTAGAATTACCTTTCAAATGGGGGCAAAGGTAGTAAATCTACAGTTTCTATGGTTAACTCAGCCAGTTTGGATTAAGAAGTGAAAGAACCTGCTCTGAAATAGTTGACCCTAGTTCCCCTCTGAGACCAAGTTTTTCTCAAAACCAAGGGCTGTGACTGCCCACTAGTGGTGAGAAGGTAGCGTTTGTACCCAGATGTTCTCTAGAGGAATTTATGCCAAACTCCATGTGCATTGTGGGAACATGACAATGGTTCTCTATTATGACTTTTAAGGGACGATTCTGAGACCGTTTAATTACAGCTCTGTCATGGAAGTTAGTAATAATGCGGGCTAAGTCAATTCAAAAGAAAAGCTTCAATTTTCCAAAGTTACCTAAAGCATTAAGTGATGAAGAGTAAGCTTTGGAATAGGAACCGGCATTTGTAATCTATTACTAAAGATTATCTTCGTCAATAATACCTTAGAGAAGGTTTCTGACATACTTCTTTTTATAGATCTTTTTAAAGCATCGCACTGTGGTTTTCCAGTTTGAGTATCACTGAGTGTTTTTCCATTTCCAATGAAATAGATTAGAAAACCCTTGGGTTGTGATTAAACTTTTTCACTAATTGGACCTAACATACATTTTCAACATCTCTGGTTAGTTCTAAATGAAACCTAAATTCTTACTAAATTCAATAAAACACTGGTAGTTTGTTCTTCAGGTTCTTCTCATGATTATGCACCTGAAGTACCTTCTATTGTTGTTAAGTGCCATGGAATTGCTTCTGACTTATAGCTGCCCTGCACAGTTTCCAAGGACCAGCTAGTCGGTTTGTACCACAGGCATTCCGGTTAGCTGTCCAGTGCTTAGTCTATAGTGACACACCAAGACCCTTGAAGTATCTAGTATGTTCTAATATTTATCTGCAAAAACAATTACCCTTGATTCAAAGCCAAATCCTACATTATCATCAAGTTCTAATTCTCCTGAATTCCTATGACTAGCATGTACTATTTTCCCTGGAAATTTCCACTGTCAACTTTCATTGCCATATATGTATCTCAAACAGTTATTTTGATACATGTTTTATCCTTTTTTTTTTTTTTTAATTCTTCCAATGTCCATCAAAAGGAGCTTCAGTGGAAGAGTGGTTAAGCATCTAGCTGCTAAAGTTAAGGCCAACCATTCAAACTCACCAGCCATTCTGCAGAAGAATGATGTGACAGCCTGCTTCAGAAAACACTGTTGTTGTACGGTGCCACTGAGTTGATGCTGACTGATAGTAACCCGATGCATGACAGAACGAAACACTGCCTGCTCTTCTGCCATCTTCACAATTGTTCTTAGGTTTGAGCCCCACTGTTGCGGTCACTGTGCCAATCCATTTTGTTGGGGAGCTTCCTCTTTTCCATTGACCCTCTACTTTTCTAAGCATGGTGTCCTTCTCTAAGGATTAGTCTCTCCTGACAATATATCTAAAGTACAAGAGATGAAGCATTCTGGCTGTACTTCTTCCAAGACAGATTTGTTTGTTCTTATGGCAGTCCATGGTACTTTAAAAATTCTTTACCAACATCATAATTTAAGTGCATCAATTCTCCTATGGTCTTCTTTACTCATTGCTCAACTTTCACAGGCATATGAGGCAATTGAAAATAACCATGGTTTGGGTCAGTAAAGATAATCTTGGAAACCCTAAGGGGACATTGATACTCTGTCTTATAAAATCACTATGAGTTGGAATCAACTTGATGGGAACAAATAGTGCCCAGCAAATGAGGCAGTGGTGGCTTAGTGGTAGAATTCTTGTCTTCCATGTATGAGATCTGTGTTTGATTCCCGGCAAATACACTTACTTCATGTACAGTCACCATCTTCAGGGGAGGCATGGGTATTGCTATGATGTTGAACAGTTCTCAGCAGAGCTGCCAGACAAAGATGGACTAGGAAGAAAAGCATGACAATCTACCTCTGAAAACCAGCCAATGAAACACTGCTGACTACAATAATCTCATCTCCAAGCCATTTTGGGAAGGATACAAGACCGGGTAACATTTTGTTTGGTTGTGCATGGGGTCACCATGAGGGGCAGATTCAATGGCAGCTAGCAAAGTGAAAAAATAATGTCCAGATCAGTTGTTTCCCCTTGCCGTAAGAAGTCTATGAATATTTGTAGAAAATTAAATACAGAAATCAGTCAGTAATTAATTTTCAAGTTATTACTCAAAGCTAACACTGCTTTGTTTGGGTCTAAAGCAATAATAATATTTTTTCAGATAATTGCTTTTTGGCTATTTGCTTACTGATTATATCAGTTGGTCATGGAAATATGATGTAGTCATAAGGAAAACATAAACACTGGAATAATAGAAATGCTACTTAGCACTTATCATAAGTTTGTGTACCATCCAGAAAGCCACCTTAGAAAGAAGAGAGGGTTAGCTAGAAGAAAATGGAAACAGATGATAAACCATCTAAATTAAGGAAACAACAGCATAATGATTTTTTTCATGATATAATGTTTTTAAAAAGGTAAAATCTTTAGCTCATTGATGACTTTAGGAAAGTGAGAAAAACTGGCAGGCTGTTATCTTTCAGACACATTGTAGGAACTTATTTATCTTAAAAGATTGAGATTAAAAAAAGGATAAACTACCCTAGGCATTAGTAAGCTGAAATGGACTGGTATTGACCATTTTGAATCATATAATCATGGTTTACTATGCTGGGAAAGTCAAATCTAAGAGAATTGGCATTACATTCATTGTCAAAAAGAACATTTCAAGGTTTATCTTGAAGTACAATGCTGTATATAATAGGATAATATTCATAAGTCTAGAAGGAAAACCAGTTAATACCACTATTAATCAAATTTATGCACCCACCACTAAAGCCAGTGATAATGAAATTGAAGAATTCTACCAATTTCATCAATCTGAAGTTAATCAAACAATGCTGGAAATCACATGATAGAATTTTGCAAGACCAATGATTTATCCATTGCAAACACGTTTGCAAAACAACATAAACGATGACCATACACGTGGACCTCACAAGATGGAATGCGTAAGAATCAAATTGGTTACACCTGTGGGAAGAGAAGATGGAGAAGCTCAATATCATCAGCCAAAACAAGACCAGAGGAAGACTGTGGAACATTCCATCAATTGTGTATATGCAAGTTCAGGCCAAAGCTGAAGGAAATGAGAACAAGTTCATAAGATCTAAAATATAACTTTGAATATGTCACATTTGAATTTAGAGACCATCTCAAGAACAGATTTGATGCACTAATGATTGAAAACCAAAAGAGTTATGGGATGACATCAAGAACACCATACATAGAGAAAGCAAAAGGTCATTAAAAAGACAGGAAAGAAAGAAAAAACAAAATGGATGTCAGAAGAAATCTAAAACTTGCTCTGTAACATAGAAAAGCTAGAGTGACTGGAAGAAATGATGAAGTAACAGAAAATTTCAAAGGGCTGCTCAAGAAGACAAAACATTGAAATGAAAGTGAAAAGACCTGAAGTTAGAAAACTAAAAGGGAAGAACACACTCAGCATTTCTCATGCTGAACAAAGTGAAGAAAAAATTTAAGCCGTGAGTTGTAAATTACAAGTTCTCTATAGTATGATAAGCACTGACTCAGAGGAACATTATGAGTCAGAACCAACGTGATGGCACTTCACAAAAACAGCAACATCAGCAAAATACTGAATGATGTAGAGAGCATCAAAAGAAGATGGAAGGAATAGAGAGTTATTGTACAAAAAAGAAATGGTCGGTGTTCAACCATTGCAAGAGGCAGCATGTAATCAGGAACAAATGATACTCAAGGAAGAAGTCCAAAACTGCACTGAAGGCAATGGTGAAAACCAGGTTCCAGGAGTTGACTGAATACAAATTGAAATCTCTCCATAAACGTATTTAACACTGGAGATGCTCACTCATCTATGCAAAAAAATTTGGAAGACAACTACCTGGCCAACCAATTGGAAGAAATCCATATTTGTGCCCATTCCAAAGAGAGGAGGCAAAATGGAATGTAGAAATCATCTAACAATGTCATTAATATTACATGCGAGTAAAATTATGTTGATGATAATTTAAAAAAGATTATCACAATACAACAACAGTGAACGGACAGAAATCCAAGCTGGATTCAGAAGAGGATATGGAACTAACAGTAACATTATGGACATTATGTGGATCTGGGATGAAAACACAGAATACCAGAAAGATGTTTACTTGTGTATTATTGAATATGCAAAGGCTTTTGACTGTGTGGATCATGACTAAATACAGATACCATTGCAAAGAATGCATATTCATGAGGAATCTGTAGATAAACAAAGAGGCAGTTATAAGAAGAGAACAAGGGGATACTGAATGGTTTAAAATCAGAAAAGGTGCGCACCAGAGTTGTATCCTTTTACATACATATTCGATTATAGAAACTGAACAAATAATATGAGAAAAGAGGTTATATGAAGAACATGGCATCAGGATTGGAGAAGACTTATTAACAACCTGCCATATGCAGATGATACATTCTTGCTTGCTAGAAGCAAAAAGGACTTAAAATACTTACCTATGAAGAAAAACCACAGACTTCAGTATGGATTGCACCTCACTTTAAAAACAAGAAAAATCCTCACAACTGAGCCACTAAATGACATCATGATAGAGATAGAAAAACAATTGAAGTTATCAAAGACTTCATTCCGTAATCAAAACTCACGGAAACTGCAGTCAAGAAATAAAATGACACATTTAATTAGGGATATTTTCTGCAGAAAACTTCTTTAAAGTGTTAGGGAGGAAAGATACCGGTTTGTGGACTAAAGTAGATTGATATAATGGCAACAGCAATGCTTTCAAACAAAATAATTGTGAGGATGATGCACGACCAAGCAGATTTTCGTTCTATTGTATATAGGGTTTCTATTATAGAAACTTGAGGGCACCCAACATCAACAACAGCAACATCCTATGCATGCTAATGTGTTTTCCATTGCACAAATTAAACAGCAATGCGACACATCTGGAAATAATAGAACATAGATTCAGACTGTAACAATGCGTAAAGTGCCCCAAGGCAGATGATACTGGTGTAAACTATTTAGCCACTAAGGAGCTCTGGTAGCGTAGTGGTTACGAATTGGGCTGCGAACCTTAAGGTCAGCGGTTCGAAACTACCAGCCGCTCCGCGGGAGAAAGATGAGGCTTTCTACTCCTGTAAAGATTTACACCCTCGGAAACCCTGTACAGGGTCGCTATGGGTCGGAACCGACTCGACGGCACTTAACAACAACAACATCCCAATTTAGTCCATAGAATATGTAGTTGTGGGTTAATGTGCTGGACTGCAATGTCGGTGTGAAACACAAGGTCAATGGTTCAAGCTCACCAGCCACTCCTAGGAAACCCTATACAGGGTTATTGTGGGTTGGAACTGACTCACCTCAATGGCATTGAATGCCAATAACAACAATGTTATTGTTAAGTGCCATCAAGTCTTTTCCCACTCCTAGTGACCTTCCATAGGGTTTCTGAGGGGAAGCTGGTAGGTTTCAATTACAGACCTTGCAGTTAGCAGTCCAGTGCTTATCCTATAGCACCACACCAAAACTCCAGCCCATAGTATATACTCTTCCTTTTAGATCAGTTGTTATATAAATTTCTTTTTTACATGTAAGTAAAAATAAAAAAGTAGATGCTATAATAATTGTGTAATGAAATATTATGTCAATTTATACAAATTTTATATAATAACCATTCTGTTCCAGTCACGTGAAAATGTTGTTCTTGTTAAATACCGTAAAGTCGGTTCCAATTCATAGCAGCCCTGTATGGGGTTTCCAAGGAGCAGCTGGAGGACTTGAACCACCAATTTTGTGGTTAGCAATTCTTATCCTACAGCACTACACTAGGAGTCCTAGAGAATTGCTTTAAATTTATACTTCTTTTCATTTTATTATATGACTATAAGTATTTTTTAATTTCAGGGAGAAAAATCATGGGATTATAGAGCTGGAAGGGAATTTGTTGTTGTTGTTAGGTGCCATTGAGCTGGTGCCGACCCATAGTGACCTCATGCACAGCAGAACGAAACACTGCCTGATCCTAGGCCAACCTCACTACTGTTGCCACGCTTGAGTTCATTGATACTGCCACTTGGCCAATCCATCTCGTTGTTCTTAGGTTCATCAAAGTAATTTTCTCCTCATGCTGACCCCATGTGACACATAGAGTTTTCTAGACGGTCGTCTTATGGGACCGTATCTGCAGGTTTTTCTCTTGCAGAGCTTCTGGTTGGGCTCAAACTGCCAACTTTTTGGTTAGCAGCTGAATGCGTTAACTGTTGTGTCACCACGGCTCCTTGGAAGGAATTTTTTTTTTTTTTAATCCAATCCCCTCTTATTACATATGAAGAAGTTGGATACCACCAAGTTTTAGTGACTTGCTTAGGGTCATAAGTTGTTGTTAGCTGCCATTGGTTGAATTACAATCAATAACCTCATTTACAATGACGTAAGACATTGCTTCATTCTCACCATCTCCATGATCATCGGCTGATTTTCAGATATAGATTGTTAAGCCTTTCTTCTAACCCATCTCAGTCAGGCAAATCTACTGAAGCCTTCAATTTACAAGCCTTCCCTGACAAATGGGTTGTAGCTGTGCCTGAGGTACATCGGAACACTAAGCACAAATGGCCAAAAGGGTCTGCCTCTAATTTTTACAACTAACTGTAACAAGATAATTAGTATTCATTTTACTAAAATGTACTTTATAAAAAAAAAATGCCATTTACTCTTTTTTATGCCACATGTCAAAGTATTCAGAAACTTAAAAAAGGAAATACTCATCTTTCATCTCATGACT
>NW_006408558.1:2271486-2286348 GCF_000296735.1 Chrysochloris asiatica | reverse complement strand
TATATTCTTTTTTTGGAAAGAGCATATAAAAATCCTCAGGGGATTCAAATTATTTAAGTGATTCATAGCAATGATGTTAATGCTTTTTCTTTAATGAAAGGGGTAAAATTATAAAGGAATGGTATCCTAGAGAAAAGTTCAAAATCTAATGCTAATATAAAAGCAGCAGATTAGAATCTCCTTGGACTTTATATTTTGTTCTTAAGAGAGAGAGAGGAAAAAAAAAGAAAACCAAAGTCTCTACTGGGGCCACCAATTTCCCTGAGAAAGGAGATGGGAGGTGTCAGGCCTAGTTCACAGCAGAGTACTTAATTTCAAAGTGCTATTGAGGAGTCACTCCCAGACATAGGTTTAGTGGTCACTTTTAGAATGTTTACTGGGCAGATTCTTAGCCATTCATGAGCTTTTCTTCACACTGGTTATTAGTGAAGTTTGCCAGTGGCAAGGTGCTTAGTGAATTTAGATTAACTGCTCAACTTTGAAAGTATCCTTGGAGATAAGAGTTTTCACAGCCATCCTTAGGCGATCCAAATGACTTACATTGGCTTAGATCCAGTCATTTCACCTCAAATAATCTTTGCACTCTTACAATACCTTTATATCAGACAGACTACAAATTACTTCAAGAGACACAAATGAGACACCTTTTAAAACAGTACAGTCTAATTGAAACTGTCTTGAATGTCTTTATTCAAGGCAGCCTCTATTATAATATCTATTTTTACACGCACTTAATTTCGCCCCCCCTTCTTTCAAGTTGATTAAGATTTTGAAGCATGAAGAAAATTCATATCTTTTGTTTTTCAGTGTTTAGATCACCCAAATGGTCCATTTATTGAGAAGATTTCATAAGAAAATGAAAATTAAGTAAAAATGTGAGAACACGCATTTTCTAACCCGTAAAATTGACACTTACGAGGGATGAAGGACTGGTTCATGATGTTGTCAACATTACATATACAATGTTTAACAGAACATTAAAAAAATGTGCCTCCCACCCCCACCCCATGGCTTTCTTTAGTCTTCCTTTTTAAAATGTTAATTAAAGTCTGTCCTCACTTTTTTGATGCATTTAAGGCAGAGCCCTAGAATCACAAATCATCAGCGCTTACTGGCTATACTACCATGAAAGTCTAGACTTAGAGCAGTATAGCAGAGACTTTAGAATCACATTTCATTAGCTCCCTTCAGTACTTATCCTGTCCTTTTTAATGCCTTCAACTTGACAGCACAGATTCTTACTCATCTCTTACTTTCTGTCAAGAGACATGTCTTTTCCTCCAAGCTTGCTTCTCCTCACAGCCCGTCTACTGAAAAGACTTCACCAATTTTTGTTTGTTTTTATACTGAATGTCTGTTACACAAGTAATGTATAAATCAGTATTGTAAATATCTCAAACCATATAGAGCCATGTACAATAAAATGTACAAGCCACTCTGTCACCAAACAGCCTCTTAATTTTGTGAACAGAGAATTTCCTGTTAACAACTCCAGGCGATGCTGGAGTTGTTATTTTTTTCTACATATACATATGTATCACTTTAAATATAAATAAAATCATAATGAATGCTTTGTTCTGTGATAAGTTTTCATTTAATAGTAGATTGTGAAACATTTCTTATTATCACATAAGTCTACTTCTTTCGGTTTTAATTGTTGTGTTGTATTTCATAGTAATGTTGTTGTTAAGTGCCTTGGAGTCGCTTCTGACTCACAGTGATCCTGTATAGGATTTTGGAGGAACTCCTATAGGTTTGAACTGCTGACCTTGTAGTTAGTGGTCCAGCGCTTATCCTACATCACGACTTCTTCATGATAATAGGTAAACAAATAAAATATCAGCTATTCATGATAATTTTGTTCTATTGTTAAGTGGGGTGTAAGCAGTTTCTACTCATAGGTTTCCAAGGCATTAAATCTTTTGTGGGAGCAGAAAGACTCATCTTTCTCCTGTGGAGTGACTGGTGGGCTTGAACCACTAACCTTCTGGCTCACAGTTCAGTGTTCATCCTGTGGAGCCATCACACTTTCCATTAATGATGATAGATAGCTGATGTTTCTATTTTTAAAAATCATCTTTTGTTATATATTTAATTTTGGGGCAAATTATGAAAAGTTTAAACCATGTACAACAAGCACCTGTGTGTAGACATATACATCTCTATATACATATATGGTGTTGTTGTTGTTAAGTGTCATTGAGTTGGTTCCTACTCATAATGATCCTGTATAGGATTTCTGAGGAGTTGGCTGGTAACCAATCTTTAGGTTAGCAGTTCAATGCTGATCCTACAGTGCCACCCAGGAAACTGTATGTATATACATATATATGGGCTGTGGTAGCGTAGTGGTTATGAAACGGGCTGCGAGCTGCAAGGTCAGCAGTTCGAAACTACCAGTGGTTCCGCGGGAGAAAGATGAGGCGGTCTGCTCCCGTAAATATTTACAGCCTCGGAAACCCTGTGTACGGTCGCTATGAGTCGGAACCGACTCCACGGCACATCACAACAACAATAACATATACATGCTATGGGTGTATACACACACACATATGACATTATATATGGTCTTCTGGTGTGGTGCTATAGGATCAGCATTGGACTGCGAACCAAAAGGTTGGTGGTTCAAACCTACCAGCTGCTCCTTGGAAATCCTATACAGGGTCACTAAGAGCCAGAATTAACTCGATAGCATTCAGCAACAACAACAAACAATAATATACATATATGGAGTCCTGGTTTATATATATGTGTGTATATATATGGATATACATCCATACACAGGCACACACACACACATATATATGAGTCCTGGTGTGGCACTGTGGGTTAATGCGCCAGACTGCAAAGCCATTTGAACTGCAAGGCCGGTGGTTCAAGCCTACCAGCTGCTCCTCGGAAACCCTATACAGGGTTGCTATGGGTCGGACCCGACTCGATGGCACTTAACAACAACAACAACAACTATATATACATAATTATATATATATATATATAATTATGTACACGTGTGACTATTTCTTTAGGACCAGGTCGTTGTAGAATAATTCTGGATCAAACACACATACTTTAGGTTTGATAACTATTCATACAATGCTCTCAAAGTATTTTGCATATACCCACCACCATGATATGACACTGCCTATTTTTTGCTCTCTTAGTACTGAATATTAATTAATGCAGGTATTAACTAAGGCTGTCAGGATAACAAAAACTACATTAGTTATTTTAAAAAAGGATGCAATATAAGAAACCAGTTACACAGCATTGTTGTTGTAGATATTGTTAAGTTGCCCTTAGTTAGTTCTGACTCACAGTGAGCAACCCTGTAGCTGGTTTCCAAGGAGTGGCTGGTGGGTTTCAACTACTGTCCAGGGCTAATCCTGCGGTACCACACCACTGAGAATTCTAAAGGCACAGTAAGGAAGAGTGACATTTAGTTACTGTAGGAAGTATCTGTTGTTGTAAAGTATTATCTAATTATTTCTGACTCATCGAGACTCTGTATAGGGTTCCCGAGGAGCAGTTGATGGGTTTGAACTGCTGACGGTGGTTCATGGTGCAGTGCTGATCCTACAGCGCCACATCACACCTGTATCACTCCTGTTAAACTGTAGAAAACCAAGGGAAGAAGCTTGAATTATTATCACCTAGAAGTTTGGAGTAGGGTCATGGTGTAGCAGTGTACTATAAGTATTAGATTTCTTACGGCAAGGTTGGTGGTTCAAACCCACCAGCCGTTCCTTGAGAACCCTATACATGGGGCAGAACAGGCTCTACAACACTTAACAACAAAAACAAGAGAAACTTGGACTTAGGATCCTATAGAACTGGTATACTCTGGGCTAGTCTATTGTTCTTAAGTGCCTTTGAGTCGGTTCTGACTCATAACCACCCTGTGTAGGGTTTCTGAGGAGTAACTGGTGGGTTTTAACCATCTACCTTTTGCTTATCCTACAGTGCCACACCAGTACTCCTGGACTACTCTACAGGGGTTGTTGTTGTTAAGAGCTATTCAGTTGGTTCAAAATCATAGTGACCTAATATAGTGTTTCCGAGGAGTGACTGAGTTTGAACCACCGACCGTGTGGTTCAAACTGACCTTACAATGGTGCGCTTACCCTACAGCACCACACCAGAAGTGGCAGATAAGGTAATGAACTGTATTAAGTACGACAGGGGAAAGCTGAAACGATGTGAGCTTTATACAATCTCAAAGTAAGAAACTGCAATTCTCTGTCATTACAAAGCCACCATGAAAAAATTTTCAGCATTTTTTTCTAATTTGAGAAGGACATGGGGGACAAAGACAATTACTCTAAAAGGGATCACATTGTTGTTGTTAAGTGCAGCTGAGTCAGTTCTGACCCATGCTATTGTTGTTGTTTTGTGCTGTCTACTCAATTCCAACCCATAGCAACCCTATAAAGGGTTTCCAAGGAGCAGCCGGTGAGCTTGAACCACCGACCTTGCATTTCAAACAACTTTGCAGTCTGATGCATTAGTCCACAGTGCCACACCAGGATTCCTAACAACTCTCAATAAGGTTTCTGAGGAACAGCTGGTGAGCTGGTACCGCCAACCTTGAGGTTCAAACCCACTTTGCAATCCAGTGCTTTATGTGACACAAAACATAAAATCATAAAAGACCAAGCTTATGGAATCCCCAAGAATATAGCCCTTAGTCATGCATCAGGTCTGGAAATGACCTCACCTCACGGCTCAATTATCAGCCAAACAATTGTTGTTGTTAAGTGCCATCGAGCAGGTTCCTCCTCATAGTGACCTGGTACAGAGTTTCTGAGGAGTAGCTGGTGACCACACCAGGACTCCCAATAGACAAGTCTATAAGGGGAACAATAGCAAAAGGGAGGCATGCCCCCTTAAGAATAATCAGTCATTTGAGATCAAACTGACAGCATTTGCTCAAACACTAAGTTCAGAAGGGTTAAATAGAAGGAGGAATGGAAACAGAAAACACAGGGAAGAAGTGGGCATTTGTGATATTAGTTTGTAGGGATTGCAATCAGTGGAACAACATAAACTATGTATGGATTGTTGAATGGAAAACTGTTTGGCTCTTTAAAACTTCACCCAATTCTTAATTAAAAATTAAAAACAAAAAACAAAGATCAGGGTTGGGCTATTTTTTTCTTTAAAGGATCAGATAGCAAATATTTAAGATTTAACTAGTTACTAGGCATTACTATTACCCCTTGTCTGTCACTCTGGTGGATTATGTGTTGCTGTGTTACTGGAAGCCATGCCACCAATATTTTAAATTTTGGTTTACCCATAGTGGACAGGTTTCAGCTGAGGTTCCAGACTAAGACGGCTAGGAATAACGAGAAGTGGGCCACTTCTGAATGGTTAACCACTGAAAACCTTATGAATAATAGTGGAACATTTTCATATTAATGCTGGAAGATGACACCCAGATGTTGGAAGGTACTCAAAATATGACTGGGGAAGAATTGTCTTCTCAAAGTACAGTTGACCTTAATGAAGTGAATAGAATAAAGCTTTCAGGACCTTTATTTGTTGATTTTGCACAATGCAAAATTGGAAGAAACAGTGGCAAACGTCCAATAATAATCAAAATGTGGAATGTACGAAGTATGGATCTAGGAAAATTACAAGTTGTCAAAAATGAATGGAATATATAAAGATCTATATCAAAGGCATTAGTGAGCTGAAATGGAGTGAAATTGGCCAGTTTGAATTGCACAATCATATGGTTTACTGTGCAAAGAATAATAAATTCAAAAGGCATGGCATCACATTATTGTCAAAAGGACATTTCAAGATCTACCTTGAATTACAATGCTGGCTGTGATATGATAATACCCATATGCCTACACGGAAGAACACTATTATTCATATATATGGTCCAGTTATGAGGGATTTCATTTTCTTTACATTGAGATGCAATTGTGTTGAAGGCTGTAGTCTTTGATCTTCATCAGTATTACCAGTCCTCTTGGCTTCTAGCAAGCAAGGTTGGGTCATCTGTATATTACAGGTTGTTAATTACCAATCTTGATGCCATATTCTTCTTCAGATAATCCAGCTTCTCAGATTATTTGCTCAGCATACATATTGAGTTGCTGTTGTTGTTAAGTGCCATTGAGTCAATTCTGACCTATAATGACCCTCTATAGGGTTTCTAAGGAACAGACAACAGGGGAGTCAAAAACAAGGGCACTCAGAGAACTTTTAACCTTTGACACTCTTACCCATAGCATGAGTTCAAATTCCTAGTGAAATAAATAAGAACATCACTTCTAAAGACTTCCTTACCCCAGTTCTTTTTAGTTGATATATCAATCTTAGGTTTCAACAACAACAATAAAATTACAAGGCATGTTAAAGACAAAAACAAAACAAAACAAGCAAAAACCCAACACCGTCTCAAAAGACAGTAAGCATCAGAAGCATATTTAGACATAGTGCAGATTTTGGAATTATCAGAGAGGAAATTTAAAATAACTGTGATTAATATTGTAAACTGTTGTTGAATCATAGAGACCCTATATAGGATTTTCTGAGGAGTGGCTGAACAGTTTGAACTGCCACCTTGCAGTTGCTTTTCCTACAGTGCCACATCAGGACTCCAATATGATAAGAACTCTTATTGTAAAAGTAGACAGCATGCAATAATAGGTGGGTCATATAAGCAAGGAGATGGAAATTCTAAAAATATAAATCTAAAATAATGTAACCAAAAATGAAGACTGTTTTGATGGGCTTATAGAGTGAACACAAGTAAGGATAGAATCAGTGAATCTGAAGATATGTCAATAGAAGCTTTCCATAGACGTAAAAAATAGTCATTGTTAAAATCACAAAGTACCAAACATGCCCATTTCCTGGATCATATGAGTGACTGTTGCTTCTTTACAGACCAGAGCTTTGGTCTTTCTCTAGTCTGATCTTCCTATAGATAAACTTTATTACGATTTCCAAGTATAGAGTCGTTCCTTATCTTGACAGCATCCACTCCAGAGCCAATGCTTACGTCCTGTTGTTGTTTTTAGGTGACACTGGTCTGATTCAGAGCAACCCTATGTACAACAGAAAGAATCACTGCTTGGTACTGCATTATATTCACAATTAAGGGTCTTCCTCTTTTTTCACTGACCCTTTACTTACCAAGTATGATGCCCTTCTCCAGGGACTGCTCCTTCCTGATGATATGTCCTAAATAGAGGAGACTCTTAATCCTTGCTTCTAAGAATCATTGTCATAAATCATAAATAAATAATCATAAATCATAAATCATCAAGTCAGATTTATTTATTCTTCCAGCAATCCATGGTCATTTCAATATTCTTCACCAACACCTCCAGCCTTCCTCAGACATTATTCAGCTTTCACATGTATATGAGTGGATGGAAAATACCAAGTCTTGGGTCAGACATACCTTAGCTCTCACAGTGACAACTTTATCCTTTAATATTTTGAAGGGGACTTTTGATGCAGATTTGCCCAGTGCAATATATAGTTTGACTTATTCACTGCTGGTTCCATGAGTGTTGATTGTGGATTCAGATAAAATGAAATCCTTGACAATTTCAATCTTTTCTTTGTTTATAGCAATCATGTTTATTGTTCTAGTTGTGAGGATTTCTGTTTACTTTACATTGAGTTGTAATCCATACTGAAGACTATAATAAGCAGTAAGTTCTTCACGTTCTCTACATTTTTAGCATGCAAGGTTGTGTCATCTGCACTATCACCAGTTGTTAATGAGCCTTCCTCCAATCCTGATGCCACATTCTTCCTCATGTAGCCCCGATTGAATTTTTCGCTCAGCATACAGATTGAGTAAGTATTTTGAAGAGATACGACCCTGATGCACATCTTTCCTAGTCTTAAACCATTTACTATACTCTTCTTCTTTTTCATACAACTGTCTCTTGGTCTATATACAGGATCTGCATGAATGCAATGGAGCATTTTGGAATTTACATTCATCACAATTTTATCCATAGTTTGTTATGCTTTTACACAGTCAATAAAGTGTTGGTTTCTAGACTGTAACAAAATCACCCAACTAAAGCCCACATTTTATAGCATGTCTATCTGACACCATATGAATAAGATGTCACTGTCTAGCTGCAGTGAGTAACAAACCTAACTTCAAATGTGAAAACAAAACCCAAAAGCATGGTGAGCCAGATTTTACTTATAGGTTAATACATTTGAATTAAAAGAAAATGGTGAGGCAGTTCTTGGGAAGTATAAACATACCTGTTTACTAATTTTAAAAACAACAAAACATGAAATTCTAAAGTGGTAAAGTTAAAAATTATCTTGACTTACCATTCCTTCCTAAAAGTACAAAAAACACTCATATCACTTGTAAAAAAAGGGAGGGAGTAAAATAAACGTATTATAGTGACTTTCTATAAAAAAGATATAAGACCAAGTTAAAAGTATAAAATGATAAACTGATAGCCAATGAAGTCACACAGAATGGTATGCCCAGGAAACCAGTGAAAACTATAACTTAATATTTCAAAATGGACTAAAAAATTAAGAATACAAAAATGTTATTAAAAAACAGCATCTATCAAGATTGAAAAAATTGAGAAGTGAGGTGCTTGAAGGACAGACTTGAAAAGAGAAGTGATTGAATCCAAAAGAAGGAATTGAAATTAAATAAGAAACTTTAAAAATAAAGAATAAACTTAAAGAGCATGATGAATAAACACAATGGTTAATGCCTCAAGAAAAACAGAAAATGAAAAAGAGGACTTCAAAAAAAATGTTTTATTGTGAATTATGTGATAGTTTACATGGGAGACCATTAGCGTTACATTCATCCTATTGTATATCATTTCATTGCCATAGTTACAATCCCCTCCATGCATCATCAACCAACCAAAGGGTATACCCTGCAAGCCTGTCCCCCGGTCATCAACACACAGTCCTTCTCCCTCTCTGGGTCTAGAGTCCCCAGCTGCTCTATCTCTCCACATCATCGTCTCTGCCTCCATCTTTGGCGTCACTGTTTCTCTGGGTAGGGTCCCGCACTCTGCTCTTCTCCCTTGATGGTTCCAGGGACCTCCGCTCCTGGACTGCAAAGTCAATCACTCCCCTCCTTTTGCTACAAAATGTCTACCTTTACATTTCCAACCCTCACAGTAAGTCCTCATAACAATTATTCACTATTGTACCACAAGAGACCTATCCCCATCTCCTTTCATCAGGCCTGCCCAGACAGATTGGATACTCCTCAGTGGAGATTCTACCTTCCTCCACGCCCTCTGGATCTAGGTTCCCTCTTGAAAGCTTGCAAGCCAGTCACTTCTTACCTTTGTAGCTCCCCCTCCCCCCACCCATTTTGGGTAGCCAATGTCCAAGTTGCCCATCCTTGTCTACTCTGTGTATGGAGGGGGTAGGAATGATCCTTGCTGTAAAGATTTTTTCCCTCTTTTGAGCTACTGCATCCATAGGGGTAGGTCAAGTTCATCAAATTGTATCGGATTATTCTTTTTTTCCTCTTCTTTCTTCTTCTAGTTGAGCTCTGATCATCCAGTCATTGAAGCCAGGTCAAGTGGGTACTATCTGCAAGTGTGGATGTTCTTATGCATATGCCTTCTCTTTTTATCAGCTGGACGCTTCCCTCTCCACTCTAGTCCTCTGTGGCTATGTCACTGACTCTGGGCCCAAGAGTCCCCAGGTCTTTCCACAATGCTGGCCAACCAGGTCTCCAGCCGGGTTCACAGGAGTCTACTGAATGTTGTAGGGCTTAGCTCGCCGCTTCATTGCTGTTTTTCCCTCACTTCCCCTTATCGGTGATGAACGTGGTCACCAACCAGAGCACATGTTTGCTCGTGTATTCCCATTGAGTTTTAATCTTGGAAGGAGGTTTGTCCTTAGGGGACCTTACTACTTGCCTTGATGTCTCCTGGGTGAGCAGTTTGTTTGTTCTTCTAGTAGTCAGTTGGACTACTGTTATTATTTTGTATTTTTCCTGTTGGTCTTTCTTCTAGCCATTCCATGCTGCTCTGCTTGTCCTTTCAAGTGGAATTTTCCCACCTCAGAAGATTCTGGATGCAGTTCAGGATTCCACCTAAGGTCTTATGTAATTCAGAGACTCTGCAGGAAGCCTCATTCACTGGGCACATTGTAGCCCCATTTTAGGTATTCCAATCAGTTATAGGCAGAAGACGGACTTACAAACTTTCTATGGTGATATTTCTGGCTATTCCATTCTCTCCTCCTCAAGTGTCTATTTTATAATGGTATGCCAGGGAAACCAAGATTCAAACGACAGCCAACCATCTTTCCTCCCTTTTGCCCATTCCAACCATGTCTCAGTCCCTGTATCCCAGATCCCTGTTGTTTCAAGGTTGTGCATGCATCATTATTTACCTCTGTCCCACTTCGCCCATCCAAACCTGAAAGAGGACATTTTTTAAAGTTAAGAAGAAAAATAAGGATAAAAAATTTTAGAGAAACTTATAGAAAGCAGGCGAAGAATATCCATATATGAAGTATAATATTAAGTGCTACTGGAAAATAAAATCAAACAACAGAATGGAATAAACACAAAAATGTATGATGGATGATGTATTCTTGCAATGCAAACAACATAAAAGTACATTTCTAAAGTCACACTATACAGCTTGAAAGACTGACCCCAAAAAACTAACACCAACCAATTGGCTAGAAGATTTACTAACTTTACAAAAAAATCTTGGAACAGTTTACAAAAAGATGGCATTATTTATAAAAGAAAGACATTTATATTGTTACCATGCTTGATATCAGATGTCAATGGAGCAACATGTTTAAGATATGTAAGGAAAGAAAATACAAAAAAGGATTTTTTAAACATAACCAAATGACCTTCTGTTCTAAAGGCAATACAAAACGATTATGAGTGTGTTAGCACTCCAGGGATACTGTTTTTTGAGCCGGTCTTACGCAGTCTACTAGACAAGCTTCTGAAAATGAAAATGATTGGAGAACCCTCATCCAAAGGACTCATGGATGTTAAAATGCCATAATTATAGAATAATGAAGACCCCACACAGGGTCACTATGATTTGGAACTGTCTTGATAACACTTAAAAAACAACACTTAAAAGCAAACAACAACAATTAGACTGACAACTGAGTTATCATCATCACCAATGACTGTCAGCAAACTATGGAATAATATTTTTAGTGTGTTATGAATAATTATAAAGAGCTCTGGTAGCGTAGTGGTTACGAGTCAGGCTGCCAACCTCAAGGTCAGCAGTTCGAAACTACCAGTGGTTCCACGGAAGAAAGATGAGGCGTTATGCTCCTGTAAAGATTTACAGTCCTGGAAACCCTGTGCAGGGTCACTATGAGTCAAAGCGAACTCCACGGTACTTAACACCAACAACAACATGAGTAATTATGTCGACTATGAGTTTTATCCTCACGAAAGTAACTTTTAGAAGGATATCAAAAGGAAGATATTTTTTATGCAAATGAAACTAAAAGACCTTTGCCACCAAATAACCTTAAGTAAAGAAAAAATAGTCCATATGGGTGGTCTCAGATGTAAGAGAAATGAAGAGCAAAGAAAGTGATAAATATGTGGGTAAATCTAAATAAATATATCAAATGTTAATTGTATGGTGCAACTATAACATTATCCTTATTTAAATAAACTAAAAAAAAAAAAAACAACACACCTCTCTAAAATGTTTTTATTGGTGCTGTTGAATATATTCTGACTCATAGTGGCCCTTTGTACAACAAAATGAAACACTGTCTAGTTCTGCGCCATCCGCACCATCATTTCTATGTCGGAGCACATTGTTGCACCACTGCATCAATTCATCTCATTAAGGGTCTTCCTCTTTTTTGCTCACTCTCTCCTTTACAAAGCTTACTGTCCTTCTCCAGGGACTGGTCCTTACTGATAACATGTCCAAAGTATGAGAGATGAAAACTTGTCATCTTGACTTCTAAGGAGCTTTCTGGCTGTACTTCTTCTAACACAAATTTGTTTGCTCTTCTGACAGTTCATTGTACTTTAATATACTTCAACAGCACCATAGTTCAAATGTATTAATTATTTTTCTGTTTTTCCCTTATTCATTGTCCAGCTTTTGCATGCATATGTTGTTGATAAGGGCTGTCAAGTTGTCTCCGACTTATAGTGACGCTGTATAGGGCGTCTGAGGCTGTGACTCTTTTCAGGAGCAGAAAGCCTCATCTTTCTCCTGTAGAGAGGATGTTGGACTCAAACTGCCAACCTTGTAATTTTCCGTCCAATGCTAGCATATTGAAATGATCATGGCTTAGGTCAGGCACACCTTTGTACTAATACACTAGATTAAAAAAGCTACTATGGATGGATAAAGGAAACAAGTGTAAAATTGCTACAATTTGATGAACTTGACCTATATTTATGGATGTAATAGCTCAAAATACCAACTGAGAGGGAAGGGATCTTCACATTAAATATCAATCCTATCCCCTCTGTATACAAGGTTGATAGGGATGGACAACTTAGACATTGGCTACCTAAATGGGGTGGCTATAAAGGCACAAAGGGGCTGGCTTACAAGTTTTCAAGAGGGAGTTTAGTTTCAGAGTGTGCAGGGGAAGGTAGAACCCTCACTGAATAGTTTTCATTTTGTCTAGATAGGTCTGGTGAAAGATGGGGATAAGATTCTTATGATTCAATGTGAGTAACTGTTATAATGACTAATTGCAATTGTCACAACTGAAAAGGTAGAAGTTTTGTAACATAAAGGGGGGAGTAGTTAATCTAACATTCCAGGAACAGAGGAACCTAGGACCATCAAGGGAGAAGAGCATAAGCAGAATGTGGGACCCTATCCAGAGAAGCAGTGACACCAGAGATGGAGGCAGAGATGAGGACATGGAGCGAGAGAGCAGCTGAGGACTCTAGACTCATGGAAAGAGAAAGACTGTGTGCTGGCAGCCAGGAGGCAGGCGTGTAGAATGTGCCCTTTGGTTGTTTAAATGATTATATGTTCCTGAGTATTTTGTGTACATCAAAAAAAGCGACTATGTCAGGATTGTGTAAGACTGCAAAGACATGAACCACGAATTAGTGGGTAAGGTGAAATCCTTCAGATATTTTAAGGTTAATTGTGATGTGCTTGGGTGGTTCTTTTATAATTTCCTTGATATATTATGTGCTTGGGTGGTTCTTTTATCATTGACTTTATATATTACACATACTTTATAAAAACATTTTTATCTTAATATAAATGAATGAAAATCACATATTGAAAGAATAAATAATTCTCAACAACTGGTTCAAATCACAAGTAGTATTCATTAGCAATATTACTGAAATAGATATATTTTCTCAACTTACTATTCAATTTATTAGCTATGATTTGTTAGCAGCATATGATTTTCAAAGATCATAATGTACTTCCTGCTGTTCAAACCACATGTACAAAAGAAAAAAAAACAATTTTATCCTTTTTTGTTTTTCTGTGGAAGTTACAGTTGGAATAACACTAAAGTCAAAATGATGCAGTATTTTAACTACTTTCCTTAGCTGCTCTGTGATTTCCCTAGCTAATTTCTACCCTTTCTTTTCTATATATTAACGTAATTATAATCATTACTATTACATTTGGAAAAGATACTATTACTATCATAGTTTTATGTGAGCATCTTCCTGGTACCTAAAGCGAGAGGATGCAGAAGTTTGTCCTCAGAGAACTCTAATGTAGTGATATGTCAAGTCAGCACACGGCATGAGTAGGGAGGCACAGAAATACGGAAAGAAAAAGCTTGGAAGCTTTAAATGTAAATGAACGTTAATCATGAAAAACACTGATTAAAGTGTAATGATGTAAAAGTTAATCTAGCTACTATGCAATTAACTCAAAATTACAACCATATATTGTATGTGTAATCACATTCTAAGAAACATATTACATTTTAAAAAATGAAACCACTTTTACAGGATGCTTATGGGAGTCAGCTGACAGATAGCTACACCAATTTGGTAATTAACTTTTTAAGGCTAGTTCACATTTTGTGCTCCTAATTAATGCCTACTTAATTTTTGATACATTCTATATTAGGTTAAGTGCCAATTAAATGCTGTGTGAGCTCTAGGAGAGGGAAAAAATCTCTAAACCTCAAAAACTATGCGTATTCTTTTATCATTAGATAGCTCCCTAGAAAACAGATAAGAATTCCACTTTCTCATTGGCACCCTGGTAAATTTACCTTGAATAAAAGGTATTAATAAAATGCTATTGGCTATGACAGCTTAGTGAACAAGGGATCCTGATGATCATTCTGAACATATTTTTAATTGTGCAAACCAAACCCACTGTTGTTGAGTTGATTTTCACTCGAAGTGACTCTTTAGTACAAAGTAGAACTGCTCCCATCCAGCTTCCAAAGCTGTCAATCTGCCGCATCTTTCACCTGCTGAGTGGCAAGTCGGTTCAAATGCAGACATTTGGTTACAGCCAAGAGCCACCAGAGATGCTTCAAATTATATAGTAACTTTTGAACATTTCTTAAGGTAACTTGCACAAAATACCTCCCAGTAGTCTTTGCAAGGTCCACTGAAAATAACAACAAGCAAAACACATTGCCTTCAGTGGATTCTGTCTTGCCAAGACTCCATGGGTCACACAGGAGAACTTCTCCTTAGGAATTTCTTGACTTTAATCTTTATGGAAGCAGAGCGCCAGACCTTTCTTCCATGGGACTGCTGAGTAAGCTCAAATCAACAACTTTTACATCATATGATTGACTTTTTTTTAGGATAGGCACTCTCTTCCATTTGTCTAACATGTCTAATACCACACCATTTGATTAACAGCTTAATATCTTGCTAAAATTGGTATGTTTGTATGTGGA
>NW_006408558.1:2269053-2270501 GCF_000296735.1 Chrysochloris asiatica | reverse complement strand
ACTGACTCCACGGTACTTAACAACAACAACTCTTATACTTCGGACATGTATCAGGAGGGACCAGTCCCTGGGGAAGGACATCATACTTCGTAAACTGGAGAGTCAGCAAAAAAGAGGAAGACCCCACCCAACAAGATGGACTTTCACAGTGGAAGCATCAATGGGTTCAAGAATAACAACAACGTGAGGATGGCTCAAGGCTGGGCAGTGTTTTGTTCTGTTCATAGGTTCAATGAGAGTAGCAGCCAACTGGAGGCATCTAACAACATCTCTTGATTTCTTTCCTTTTACTTTCATTGGGTTTAATTTGTCATTTTCCCCCAATCTGTGGGATGGATGCTTATTCACTTGGTGTTTCTATAGGTCTTCATTTTTAGCAATATATATTTAGGGTGAAATGTTCCCCTGTGATTACTAAATCAACCACATACCATTAAGGATTTTAATTATATTTCAGTGTAATATAACTTAAAATGTTTTATTACAATTTTTTTGACGTATGGTTTCCTTTTTTTTTTATTTACTCTTTTTGACTGTGTTATTTAATTTCCAAACATTGGGAATTTAAAAATATCTCTTTATACTGTTGGTTTCTAGCTTAATTCTACTGTCATCAGAGACAGAAGAACAATTTCATTTCAATCCTTTGATTTTAGTGAGATCAGCTTTATAGTTCACCATATGGATTCATTTCTGCAAGTGCTTTATGTATTTGTAATTGTCAGTACTATATTCTACACAGAGTAGTTTTTCCTTTATATATTTGACTATACCACTTAGATGTGCTCAGGAATTACAGACAATAAAGGTAAACAGTGTTACATACAGAATCCTGCATTATAGTCATAACAAGCATCAATCTCTAAGTGGCTATATAGACAGACAGACAAGGTACATAGAATGATAGGCAGACTGGGATGTGTAGGGAAAGGGACTATGCTCATGACCACACATAGATTGCACGGACTATATTTCTACAAACATAATTGTTTGTACGGTAAATACATTTAGGTTTATAAGAGAGCAAACATGATATGTTAACTTTTTAGCCTTAGCCAGATATCTTGAGGGAATGTGTCCCTGGGCCTGGAATATATATATGTATATATATAAATGTTTCATGGGAGAAAGATGAGGCTTTCTGCTCCCGTAAAGATTTACAGCCTTGGAAACCCTGTACAGGGTCGCTATGAGTCAGAACCGACTCCACAGCACATAACAACAACAACACATATATTTGTTGTTTTTACATGCCATCGAGTCAGCACTGATTCATACCGACGTTATTCACAGCAGAACGAAACAATGTCTGATCCTGGGCCAACCTCACTACTATTGCCACACTTGAGTCCATTGATGCTGCCACCTGGCCAATCCATCTCGTTGGGGTCTTCCTCTTTTTCTCTGACCCTCCACCTTACCAAACATGATATCCTTCCCCAGCAACT
>NW_006408558.1:2263049-2266933 GCF_000296735.1 Chrysochloris asiatica | reverse complement strand
AGTTCAAGCTCACCAGTTGCTCCTTGGAAACCCTATGCAGGGACGCTATGAGTTGGAACCGACTCAACACTTAACAACAATAGTAATATGTACTTATATATGGTATGACACAGTGCGCTAGTGTGTCAGGCTGCAAAGTCATTTGAACTGCAAAGTCAGTGGTTCAAGCTCACCAGCTGCTTCTTGGAAACCCTATACAGGGTCACTATGGGTCGGAATCAACTTGATGACACTTAACAATAGCAACAACATACATATATTATATATTTCATCAAATTTAAAATTATTTTAATAATTCAAAGCTTTTAGAATTATGAATTGTTTTCTTTGTCTCAATAATGCTGTTCACCTAAAAGACCATTTTAGTGTGTGACTACATTGACTTCCTTTAAGTTAACTTTTGTTTGGTTGATTTTTTCTTCATTTTCTTTTCAGCTTTTCGGATGCTTTAGATGTATACCTGGTAAGAAATATAGCTAGGCTTTGTTTGCTTATTTTTAGACACGTCTTAATCTCATTTACTATTTTACACACTACAGTCTAAATTGATTATTGTTGTTAAGTGCTATCGAGGCGGTTCTGATTCAAAGCTGCCCTGTATAGGGGTCCCAAGGTGAGGCTGGTGAGATTAAACCACTGACCTTGCAGTTCAAATGACTTTGTAGTCTGGCACATTAACCCACAGCGCCACACCAGGACTCCATCTGCCTTATATATCACAACAGTAAATTGTCTTGGCACCATAACCTCTATAGCTATCAAATCTAATTGATACTTTCCAGTTCCCATATTATTCGACACATTATTTATTTATTTGAATTTTTTTTGTGAAGTGAGTGCAGATTTACAGATCAGATAATCAGTTTCACATTCAACAAATTTCATCTCAAAGATGAAATAAACAACAGTTTATTTATCGACTCTATGTTACAACAGTTATCCCACTTCTTCCCTGTGGTTATTTCTAGACCATTCTCCTTCTCAATGCTTCTGAACTTTATCCTTAGGTAAATGTTATCCTTTTGATCTTGAATGGTTGACCATTCCATGGTGAGCATACCTTAAAGTGTGGTTGTTCCCCATATACACTGATCTACCACTTGGCCGAAAATTAGGACACCAGGTTAAGTTCTATTCCAGACCTGAAGAGGGTGACCAAGGGCCATAGTCTTGGGTCTGCCAGTCTCTGACCAATCAACCAGGCCTTTTAAAATATAATTTTGATTTTTCCTCCATACTGTCACCCACTCTACCTGGGAACTTCTAATGTGATCTTTTTCAGAGAAGTTGGTAGTGGTAGCAAGGCACCGTCTAGTTCTTCTGGTCTGAGAGTCATGGAAACTGAAGCTCACATGTTCCATTAGTCCACTGGACTAATTAAGTCCAAGCATCTTCAGTTTTCATGACTCATCTTTCTTAAGCACATGGAGACCAATAGTTGCAGCTTATAGGGATGCTCATGAGCTTCTAAGATCCCAGAAACACTCACCAAAGTAGGATGTAAAGCATTGTCTTTATGGCCTATGTTATGCCAATTCATGACAGTGTCCCATGAGAATATGGCCCTGAGCCTCCAGGCTAGGCAACTCATTGCCTCAAGGTGTTTGATAATGCCAAGAAGCTTTCAGTATTTTGCCCGCTGTATGTTCCACTGCATTCACAGGTATGTATTCAGCACCAGTAAACACCCATGTAGAAATATCCTCTGTCAAACCCTTACACATTTATGGTATACTCCCACTCTCTTATCCATACCCATTCAGCTTATGTATCTATCCATGTATCCACCACCACTTTATTTGATTTGATACTGCTGACCACTTATTTTATCTTGAAATTCCTTCCTTTCTTGGCTTCACATGTTCCACACTCTTCTGGTTCTTTTTAAGCCTTCAATAATTCTTCCGGTTGTTCTTGGGATCTCCTTCTTTTGCCCATTCTTAAAACACTGTGCTTTCAAAGTCTTCTGTTTTCAGTCCATTTCTCTTCTAATTCAACTCACTTCAGCTTGGGGTTTTATCTGTTCTCATTGATTTATCTTCTCCCTGATGCTGGCAACTCCCAAACATTTATCTTTATTTCTGACCTGTCCCTTGTGTTTTAGACTTACAAATCTTACAGTCTGCTATAAAATTCACTTGGAATTTCCACAGGAATCTTATACTTAATATGTCCATATTTATAATCCTTCCAAGATCTATTCTTTTATCTGGACTGTTGAGATGATCTAATGGAATAACAAATCATTTTATAAGTAAAACAATAAATAGTCGTCTTGGGATGATTCATCATTATCTTTGATTACCACGGAGCCACAGACCAATTTGTATAAATAAATTCTTGCATGGAAACTCAATATGTAAATCATAGAAAAGGAGAGTTGCTTTAGTAATTTCATTTACATATGAATGTGTGTTATTGGGTTTGGGTGGGGGAGCATGGGTTCCCATTTAATCGGATTTCTTTCACTGTTGATCTTGGTGACTCTGCTAGTTGTAAAATCAATTATCTAGACCTTCCCCCATTCGTGTCATCCTCCTTAACTGGGATTAATTATTGTTAGATGCCATCAAGTCAGTCGCAAACTCATGTCAACCTCATGCACATTAAAACAACATGTTGCCTGGCCCTTCTTCATTCTCATGATCAGATTTGTAGATGACACTGTGCTGACCTTTAGGGTTTTCACTGACTGATTTTTGAATGTAGATCACCAGGGCTTTCTTCCTACTCCATTTTCACCCATAACTGCCTCTGAAATCTGCTCAGCATCATAAAAACACACAAGCTTCTACAGATGGGAAGTGACTATGCATGAGGCACATTGGCTGAGAATCAAACCCAAGTCTCTCTCTGTATCGGTCTGTCTGTCTGTATTTCTCTCTCTCTTTCTGTATCTCTCTCTTTGACACACATCCCGAGTTGTTTCTCAATTAAATGATAGTGCTCATATTTTTTCGTTTTCTTGAAATGCCTTCCCCTTTTCTTCAACTGGTAATTCCTTTCTGTTCTTTAAAATTCAACTGAGTGCCACCTCCTGTAGGAATCTGGAATTCTGTGTAAAAAACTAAAACACTCTAGCTGTGTTTCTTCAAGAGTTTCGTGGAATCTATGTTATTTGTTCCTGTATCTGTCTTTCATAAGTGGCTCTAAATTCCTCAAAGGCAGAGCACACACTTTCTCTTTGATAGTCTCCTAAGGTTTAGCAAAGTATAAGGCATATTGGCTTGTTGGTTATGTGCTGTGGAGTTGGTTCGGACTCACAATAATCCTGTGTATGGTTTCCAAGGCTGTAATTCTTTACAGGAACAGAAAGCTTCATCTTTCTCCCCTGGAATGACTGGTAGTTTTGAACTGCTGACCTTGAGGTTAGCAGGCCACCTTACAACCACTACTGCTACTATATATAGTGGTGGTGGTGGTGGTTATGTGTCGTGGAGTCGGAACCGACTCATAGTGACCCTGTACAGGGTTTCTGAGGCTGAAATCTTTATGGGAGCAGAAAGCCTCATCTTTACAATAAATACTTGTAGAAATGTTGAACTAAACAACCTTGTACTATATAATTTCAAAAGCCAACATAAAAAATTTGAATGTTTAATAAAAAATTCCTTATGGATTACAAAGACCTCTTCAACTCATTTTCTTTCCCAATTTGAAAGAATTTTATAAAGCAAAGGAGAAATCACTATTATTTAATTTTACATACAATCACAAAAGGAAATCCAGAAAAGCAGACCTCACCACCATATATATTGGTTGTTGTTAGGTGCCATCGAGTCGGTACCGACCCACAGAGACCTTATGCCTAGCAGAATGAAACACTGCCCGATACTGGGCCAACCTCACTACTGTTGCCAAGCTTGAGTCCATCGATGCTGCCA
>NW_006408558.1:2253241-2260934 GCF_000296735.1 Chrysochloris asiatica | reverse complement strand
TGTGAGTCAGAACCGACTTGGCGGCACTTAATGACAATGATGGCAGTGTTATCAGACTCCTTGTGTGGCACTGTAGGTTAAGCACTGGACTGCTAACCCCAATGTCAATGGTTCAAACATACCAGCTGCTCCTTGAAAGCCCAATACAAGGTCGCTATGCATCAAAACTGACTCCAAGGCATGTAACAACAACAACAGTGTTTGTTATCAATGAGTGGTGTAAATGACAAAGCACCAGACTATTACTAAGTGAAAGATTAATGGATCATACCTACCCAGAGATGCCTCAGTCTTTTTGGGTCTCAAATTTTTATCACTTTTACCTTCACGATTCTATAGAGACTATCTTGTGATTGACCAGTGTTTTCATGATAGCCAAGGAATTGAACCAATTCTGACTACAATGTCTTTGCTGTTTTAATATAACATTTTGCCTTTTCTTTAAGATGTTGAATGTGTAATTTCTCCTCCAGAAATACTCCCATGTAAACATTATTGTTGTTGTTATTAAGTGCTGTCGAGTCAGTTCTGACTCATAGTGACCCTGTAGAAGGTTTCCAAAGAGCACTGGAGTTAGCTTCCTAAAAACCTGACTTTGACTCTAAGGAATTTTTTTTTTTCTTATAACCCCACTTTCAGCTACTAGTATGATGTGGGAATTTTCCTCCTAGACATAACTCTCCCCTCTTCAGGTAGATTTGAGCTTCTGGAAGCTTTTTTGTTTCCGAGACCTTGTCCTTACCTTACCTTATAATCCTTTCATTCTGCACATTTTCTTTTCCCTGAGTGCTCACATATATGTCTTTCAACTTATGCTTCTACTCTGTATAGATTTCAATGATCTCCCTGTAGGAGTTGCCCCTATATATTTACACAGAAGTGTTATACCTTTCTCCATTTCTTATGCTATTCTTAGAGCAAATGTATTTATCCCAAGTAGTCAAATAATTCATGTGAAACAAGGAAAATACTTGGCCTCATTTTAATTCTAGGTATGGAACTCCAGATGGTCACAATTATTGCTGTGGTAAGTTTTGTTCTAGAATTTATTTTTTAAGTGTTTATTGGATCCCAGATTTGTCTTCAACTTTCATGAGAATCACAAGTTTTTTCCTCTCCTAAATTATTTAGCCTGCTTGAAAGCCAAAAGTGTTGTACACAGCAGATAATTAAATTTATGTAAATTATCTAGGATTGTAGTATTATACATAATTTGAGGATGAAATACAAAAGTCTTATTAGATTTATCCAAATGATATTGACAAATAGCATGATAAACAGATGACTTTCAAGAAATTTAAATCTTCTTAAATCTCCTATTCTCAATCTCATGCTATTAGCTCAAAAAAAGGAACCTTTATTAAGAAGTATATTTGCCTTTTTAATTACAATTAATTCCGACAAAATGTTCCAAGGCATTCATTCCATTGCTAGTCATATCCTTTTCTAATTTTCCACTCTACTAAAATGAACTACACTGGAGCAGGGATTTGTATTAATCATCAGTGTAAGTACCTACAGCATCCTCTGTCATCCTAGCAGCATTAATAAAACTTTATATAAAGAATGAATCTGGTTTTCCCAAGAAAAAAAACTAGCAATATTGGGAAGATCTTAAGAGGCCTATTTTCTAGACTGTTGATCACATAATCTCACATCTATTTGAATCATATTAATTAATCATATTAATTATATCAACTTTCAGAGCAGTAGGAGCGCTGGTGGCACTTCCACAACCAAGTGGATTACTTCTTTGTTGTGAAGTGATGAGTCTGCAGTTTGAACCCACCAGGCACATCAAAGGAGAAAGAAGTGGCCGTCTGCTTCCATAAAGACTTCTTGGTTGGTAGTGATGTGCTGTGGAGTTGGTTCCAACTCATAGCGACCCTGTACAGGGTTTACGAGGAGTAGTTGGTGAGATTGACCCCAGATCTTTTGGTTCACAGTCCAGTGCTGATCCAACAGCACCACACCTCACCATCAAATAATTGGAATATTATGTTGTTCTTTAGTGCCCTCAAGTTGGTTCCAATTCATAGCGACTCTCTATAGGGCTTCTGTGGCTTCAGATATTTGCAAGAGCAGGAAGTGTCATCGTTCACCTGTGGAGCGTCTGGTGGACTTAAACCATTGACTTTGTGGTTTGAAGTCTAGTGCTTATTGTATGGAGCCACTGTGCTCTCTCTATATTGTTGTTGTTGCTAAGTGTCGTTGAGTTGGTTCAGACTCATACACTCACAGCAACCCCGTATAGTCTTTCCAAGGAGCAGCTGGTGAGTTTGAACCAACCTTGTGATCCAGTGTTGATCCTACAAAGTCACACCTATATATATATAAGAACTCCTGGTGTGGTGCTGTAGGATCAGCGCTCGACTGCTAGCCATGAGGTTGGCTGTTCAAACCCACCAGTCATACCTTGGAAACGCTATACAGGGTCACAATGAGTTGGAACTGACTGGAGGATGCTTAACAACAACATCATACATATACTTGTGTGTGTGTATATATATAAATGTTTGTTACTATTGTGTGGCATTGAGTTGGTTCCAACTCATAGAGATTATGTATGACTTTGTATAGTATTTCAGAGAGTGGTTAATGGATTTGAACTGCTGACTTTGCAGCTAGTGCTTATCCTATAGTGCCATGCCAAGATACCAAAACACTTGTATGTACCCTCTTTCAACATGTATATATATACACACCCACACACACAAGGCTTCAAAAAGTCCATGTAATAATGGAATGGAAGGATAAAGAAATGTTTCCATATTTGAAGCCCCAGTTTGTATTAATGTATGTGCATGTGTATATGTGTATATATGTGTGTGTTTGTGTACATGTATCTGTGTGCATTTTATTGTAACTTCTTCAGACTGTGAAAGAACCAGCCTACAAAAAATATTATGGACTTTTTGTAGTTGTTTTGGTTTTTGGCAGTTGACCTAAGAATTTTGAACTTGTGGACTAGTAATAAGGAGCTCTGGTAGCATAGTGGTTATGAATCAGGCTGTCAACCTCACAGTCAGCAGTTCAAAATTGCTAGCTGTTCCGTGAGAAAAGATGAAGCGTTCTGCTCCGTTAAGATTTACAGCCTCGGAAACCCTGTACAGGGTCGCTATGAGTCGGAACCGACTCCACGGCACATAACCACCACCAACTGGGGGAGGGCTGTGGCTCTGTACGATAAGCACTGGACTGTGAACCACTGTCTATATCAGTCGGTCTGTGGGAGACAGCCTAAGATTTCTGCTACCACAAAAAATTAACAAACTCAGAAAATCTTATACAGGGTCACTATGAATCAAAACTGACCCAGTGGCACTTTAGAACAACAGATTGTGTACTACACGAGTTTATGTATTCATTATTTCAAGATGCTTTCTAAAGTTTAGGTTGAATTTCGAAGACTATTAAGAAAACAATAATGTTCTTGTTGTTAGGGACATCATGTCTGTTCTGACTCATAGTGACCATATACACAGCACAAGGAAACATCACCCAGTCTTTTGCAATCCTGACATTGTTTGTTGAGCTTGAACCCAATGCTGCTGCTATTATGCCACTCCATATTATTGGTGGTCTTCCTCTTTTTTTGTGGACTTTCCACATTACTTAGCATGATTTCCTTTCCCAGAATAATATGTCCGAATTATGAGGAATGATATCTCACAATCCCAGCATCTAAGGAGCTTTCTGACTATACTTCTTTAAACACAGATTTGTTAGCTTTTATAGCAGTCCATGGTGCTTTTAATATTCTCCTCCAACACCATAACTCAAATGCATCAATTCTTCCACAGTCTTTCTTATTCACTGTCCAACTTTTACATACATATGAAGCTATTGAAAATACAATGGCTTTTGTCAGGTGCACCTTAATCCTGAAAATGAAATTTTTACTCTTGAACACTTAAAAGAGGTCTTCTTCAGCAGATTTGCCTAATGCAATACATTGTTTGATTTCTTGACTGCTGCTTTCTCGTGTGTTGATAGTGGATCCAAGCAAAATGAAGTCTTTGACAACTTCAATCTTCTTTCCATTTATCATGATATTCTTTATTGGTCCAGTGGTGAGTATTTTGTTTTCTTTTCATTGAGGTTAAACCCATACTAAAGGTTGTGGTTTTTGATCTTCATCAGTAAGTATTTTAAGTCCTTTTAGCTTTCAGCCCCAAGGGTTGTATCATCTGTATATCTCAGGTTGGTTGATTCTTCTTCATATAATCCAGCTTCTCAGATTATTTGCTCAGCATACAGATTGAATAAGTATGGTGAAAGAGTGCAATACTGGCACACACCCTTCCTAATCTTATTCAGTGTCCACTTGTTCTGTTCAAATGATTGTCTCTTGGTCTATGTACAGGTTCCTCATGAGCACAATTTAATGTTCTATAAAACTCATTCTCTGGAATGTTGTCCATAGTTTGTCATGGCCTACACAGTCGAAAGCCTTTGTAAGTCAATAAAGCATAGATAAACATCTTTTTTAGTATTCTATGCTTTCAGCCAAGATCCACCTGATGTCAACAATGATATTTCTTGTTCCAAGTCTTACCCTGAATCTGACTTCAACTTCTGGCAGTGCTCTGTCAATGTACTGTTGTAGCCACTTTTGAATTATCTTTAGAAAACATTTACTTGCGTATTATATTAATGATACTGTCCAATGATTTGCACATTCTGATGGGTCACCTCTCTTTGAAATGGGTACAAATATGGGTATCTTCATAAGTTGTTGTTGTTGTTGTCAGGTGCCATTGAGTCAGAACCTACTTATAGCGACCCCATGCACAGTAGAACGAAACAATGTCCGATCCTGGGCCAACCTCACTACCGCCGCCACACTTGACGCCATCAATGATGCCACCTGGACAATCCATCTCATTGGGGGTCTTCCTCTTTTTCTTTGACCCTCCATCTTACCAAGCATGATATCCTTCCAGCGACTGCCCCCTCCTGACAATAAGTTTATGTCTTCATAAGTAGCTGGCTTCAAATTTCCTGACATAGATGAGTGAGTGCCTCCAGTGCTGCATCAGTTTGTTTGAAAGATATCAGTTTGTATTCCATCAATTTCTGGAGAAGCCTTGTTGTTGTTGTTTTATATCAATGCCTACAGTGCACCTTGGACTTATCCCTTCAATACCATTGTCTCTTGATCATTTACTGCTTCTTGAAATGGTTGAAATTGGAAATGTCATGGCTAGTGTCAGGCACACTACTTGGGTCCTCACAGTGACATCTTTGCTCTTGAACTCTTTAAAGAGGTGTTTTCCAGCAGATTTGCCTAATGCAATCCATTGTTCGCTTTCTTGATTGCTGCTTCCATAAGCGTTGATACTGGATCCTAGCAAGATGAAGTCATTGAAAACTTCACTCTTTTCTCCATTTACCATGGTGGTATTTACTGGCCTAGTTTGTGAGGAATCTCATATTCTTTACATTGAGGCACAATCCACACTGAGGGCTCTAGTATATGATCTTCATCCATAAGTATTCCAACTCCTCTTTACTTCTAGCCAGCAGGGTTATGTCACCTGCATATCACAGGTTGTTAATGAGTACTCCTCCAATCCTGATGGTACATTATTCTTCATATAATCCTTGGAATCTCAAAAACATGGCTTTAACCCTTTTTCTATCTCTTACTAGTTAGTTGAACAATCTTAGCCAACTTATGTAACCTCTCTCTAGATCTGCTAAAAAACAGATAAATAAGAGCAACCTCAAATATGTTTTAAGTTAACATAGCAGCAAATCTGATATATCAACTTACTCCATGTGGAGAAGTCTCCACATTTCATTCAACAAACGTTTGTTCTAGCATATATATTAGCAAAATTTCCCAGAGAACTTCTCTAGACTTCTCAAAAGCTTTGAGCTATACCTATACATAAACTCCATGTTTAAATCTGACATCAAGAATTGGTGTTTACATATTACGAAAAGGATTTAAATATGTGCCATTTCACTGGTCTTTTATATGGTTCTCATTCTATGTAATTTACTGTTATGGGGCTGCAGAATAATGCACTGGGCCCAAGGTTGATTTGAGTCACAAGGTCGTTGGTTCAAACCCACCAACAGCTCTTCAGAAACCCTATACAAGTCGCTAAGAGATACAAATTACTCAGGGCACTTAACAACAATCTCTGATCATGTTCTCTCTTTGTGAATAGAAGTAACAATGATTCAAAATCAAGATAATACAAATATAACTGTTGTTGTTGTTGTTGAGTGCTGGCAAGTCGATCTGACTCATAGCTACCCTGTATAGGGTTTCCAAGGAGCACCTGGTGAGCTTGAACTACCGACCTTGCAGCCCAAATGACTTTGCAGTCTGACGCATTAGCCCACAGCGCCACACCAGGACTCCAGAGTTAATTAAGTTACAAGTTACTATAGAGTTTTTCAAGTCTAAAAAATTTTAAAACATTCTAAATAAATTAAAAAGGGAAATAAGAGCAGGGGATTAAAAAGAGAAAAGTAAGTGGACGAGTCATACGGGCATCTCATATGCTTTATCACTATTCAAATGGAGTTTCAAATAAAACATTTTAACTTTTACTTCAAAATCTTGTTTATTTCTGAGGTAAATAATCAAAACTCTGCATAGCCTTTTCTACTACTTTGCAGATAATTCTATACACTGTCTTATATAAATGTCTATGCACTGAATCTGAGTAGTTCGAATTTAAACCACAAATACCAGAATAAACATCTCTATGAGTATCCTTCACATCTTTAAATTGGGCTATGCAATTTTTAGCCCTTGTACTAACAAGACTTTGGTGATGGTATAGAGATGGAACAGTAAGGTAGTACTATATTTCTATGTGTGGGAGGAAGCTCTTTTTATTAATAAACAGGTTTCCAGTCTCCAGGGTCCATTTTCCCTAGCAGTAAATTCACTTAGAAAAATAAAATGTCATTTAATTGGCAGGGAAATTGCTTAAATTCTGTGTGACAGACACAAAGAAATACATTCTGTAGATGGAAAGGGAAAAAGAAAAGGATATAAATTAAATGTTAATTATAAAGATGATTAAAATGTAATAATATACAAAATTCATCCAGCTCCTCAGTAATTGACAGGAAATTATATAAATGTAAGATATGTAATCACAATCAAACTAATATTATAAACTTAAAAAATAAATTGCTTAAAATTGATGCTTAGGTTCCATTGTGTTGACAGCTACTTACTAAATCTGTAGAAAAAGCTAATTTGATAGGAATTACTTGCATTTAAAAGTCAGTTCAGATTTTAGGTTAATTGGCATCCATTTAGCTTGTGAAGTCTACCTTGTTAAATATAAATTTTTAAAATATTAATGCCAATAGATGTGAGAACACCACTTGACACAGGCAGCAATTAACTATATAAAACCAAAATTGTAAAGAGTCTAGAAGTTGGTAAAGATGCAAGCTCCTTTACTTGCCTTTGATTTAAAAATCAATCACATGTCAAAATAAAATGTGGGAAGGTAGTCTCCCAGATAGTATATGGGAGAAATGAGAAAATCTATAAAACACAAAAACATAAAGTTTAGTACAGAAAAGAATAAGAGGTGTGGTTGAAAAAGTCCATAACCCCAAACCAAATCCGAATCCATTGCTGTCTAGTAGATTTACCTCATAGTGACTCAGATAATCTAGTGTGTGTGTGTGTATATGTATATATATATAT
>NW_006408558.1:2251732-2252566 GCF_000296735.1 Chrysochloris asiatica | reverse complement strand
TCTGCTCCCATAAAGATTTACAGCCTCGGAAACCCTGTGTAGGGTCGCTATGAGTCAGAACCGACTCCACAGCACATAACAACAACAACAATGTAGCTGGAGATTCTTTCATCTTTTATGCAATGTAATTTGTTAATATTAAGTTATATTACGTATTTACAATAAACAGTCATGGTGTGGCATTGTAGGATGAGCACTGGACTGCTAATCACAAGATCAGTAGTTCAAATCCACCAGCTGCTCCTCGAAACCCTATACAGGATTACTCTGAGTTGCAACCAACTTGACAACATTTAACAAGAACAGCACAGTGGGTTAGAAGTTCAGCTGCTAACTGCAATGTCAGCAGTTCAAATCTAACAGTCACTATATGAGGCTTTCTGCTCCCTTAAAGATTTAAAGGGTCGCTATAAGTCAGAACTGACTCCACGGCACACAATCACCACCATCTAGTTGAGTTAGACACATCCTACTCTAAAGGATGATGGTAATGAAAGTATTAGGGCTCCTAACTTACAATAGCCTGCTTTTCCTTTCTTTAGTTTTTCTGAATGTTCACTTTTCAGCTTACCATATATTCATTCACGTTATAGTTAGTAAGGTATGCTGATGTGGTGCTGTAGGATAAGCACTAGACTGCTGACAGCAAGGTTGGTGGTTCAAACTCACAAATTGCTCCTCAGAAACCCTATACAGGGTTGCTTTGAGTCGGAATTGATTCTATGGCACTTAAGAACTACAAAACTCGTGGAAGCAGCAGTCAAGAAATCAAACGATGTATTGCATTAGGCAAATCTGCTGCACAAGACCTTTTTTAGAGTGTTGAAGAGCAAA
>NW_006408558.1:2250400-2251377 GCF_000296735.1 Chrysochloris asiatica | reverse complement strand
CAATGAGATGGATTGGCCAGGTGGCAGCATCGATGGACTCAAGCGTGGCAACAGTAGTGAGGTTGGCCCAGGATCAGGAAGTGTTTCATTCTGCTGTGCATGGGGTCGCTATGAGTCTGTGCCAACTCGATGGCACCTAACAACAACAACAAGAACAACAACTGTGGCTACTGTAGTGGTTCATGTAGTGGTTCCGTTAGCAGCCCTGGTGATGCAATCACCAAAAGGTCAGTAGTTCAATATCACCAACCAGGAAAAGCCTGCTCTCCCTAGAATCTCTCAGTATTGGAAGTTGAGGCTTGTATTTTTTCTCCATTTTTGAGAAATGCTGAGAGTGTTTTTCCCTTTTGGTTTTCTAATTCCTGATCTTTGTGTATTTCGTTATAATACTTGGTTTTGTCTTCTCAAGCTGCGTTCTGAAATTTTCTGTTCAGCTCTTTTACCTCCTCATTTCCTCCATTTGCTTTAGCATCTCCACACTAGGGAGCTTTCACAGTCTCCTCTGACATCCATTTTGGTCTTTTGCTTTTTTCTTGTCTTCTTAAAGACCTTTTACTTTCATCCTATGTGCTGTCCTTAATTTCATACCACAACACTTCTGTTCTTCGGACATTAGTGTCTAATGCATCGAACCTATTCTGGAGATGATCTCCAAATTCAGGTGGGATATGTTCAAGGTCATAGTTTGGCTCTGGTGGACTTGTTTTAATTTTCTTCAGCTTCGGCCTGAACTTACTTATGAGCAATTGATGGTCTGTTCCACAGTCAACCCTTGGGCTTGTTTTGGCTGATGATATGGAGCTTTTCCACCATCTCTTCCCACAAATATACTCAATTTGATTTCTGTGTATTCCATGTGGTGAAATCCATATGTATACTCATCTTTTATGTTATTTAAAAATGGTATTTGCAATTAATAAGTAATTGATCTTGCAGATTTCTATCATGGGATCTCCAGCATCATTTCTATCACCAAG
>NW_006408558.1:2242476-2250005 GCF_000296735.1 Chrysochloris asiatica | reverse complement strand
ACCAAGACTCCAGGAATTGAAGAACTATCAATTAAAATGTTTCAATAAACTGAGGCAGCAATGAAAACACTTACTTGTCAATTCCAAGAAATTTGGAAGCCAGCTACCTGGCCAACATACTGAAAGAGATCCATATTTCAAAGAAAGGGAACCTAATAGAAAGCAGAAATTGTCAAACAATGTCATTAATATCACATGCATGTAAAATTTTACAAAAGATAAATAAAAACTCTTATAGCAGCATATTGACAAGGAGTTGCCAGGAATTCAAGTGAATTCAGAGGACATGGAATGAGGGATATTATTGTTGATGGATCTTGGCTGAAAGTATAAACACCAGAACGATGTTTACTTGTACTTTATTGCCTATGTAAAGACATTCAACTGTGTTGGTCATAACAAACTATGGATAACATTGGATAGAATAGGTATTCCAGAACACTTCACTGTGCTCATGAGGAATCTGTACACAGACCAAGTGGCAATCAATAGAACAGAACATGGGAATACTGAATGGCTCAAAATCAGAAAAGGTGTGTATTATGATTATATTATTTTATTATCTGTATTCAATCTGTAAGCAAATAATCCAAGAAGCTGGGTTATATGAAGAAGAATGTGGCATCAGAATTGGAAGAAGATTCATTAACAACTTGTAATATGCAGATGACACAACCTTGCTTGCTCGAAGTGAACAGGATATCAAATATTTACTGTTGAAGATCAAAGACCACAGCCTTCAGTATGGATTACACCTCAATGTAAAAAAATGAAAATCCTCACAATTGGATCAATGAATACATCATGAAAAATGGAGTAAAATTGAAGTTGTCAAAGATTTCATTTTGTTTGGATCCACAATCAATGCTCTTGAAATATTCAGTCAAGAAATCAAGTGACATGTTGTATTAGGCAAATCTGCTACAACGGACCTCTTTAAAGTGTTAAAGAACAAAGATATTACTTTGAGGACTAAGGTAGTGTGTCTGATCCTAGCCATGATATTTTTCAGTCACCACGTATGCATGCAAAAGTTGAACAATGAATAAGGAAGGCAGGAGAAGAATCCATGCTTTGCATTTGAATTTTTCTGTTGGGGAAGAATAGTGAAAATACTATGGACTGCCAGAAAAACAAACAAATCTGTCTTGGAATAAGTACAATCAGAATGCTCCTTAGAAGCAAGGATGGTAAAAGTTCATTTCTTGTACTTTGGACATGTTGTCAGGAAGGACCCGTCTTTGGAGAAGAACCAATGCTTGGTCAACTGGAGGCTCAGTGAATAAGAGAAAGACCCTCAATGAGACTGATTGACACAAACATAACAATGATTGTGAAGATGGCAAAGGAGTGGGAAATGTTTCATTCTGGTGTGCATAGTGACCCTGCGAGAGAGAACTGATCCTAAAGTACCTACCAACATTAACATATACTCCCATAAAGATTGTTGTTGTTGTTAAGTTGATTCCAACCCATAGAGACCCTGTAGAGGGTTTCCGAGGGCAGCTGGTGAGCTTGAATAGCTGACCTTGAGGTTCAAAATGAATTTGCAGTCCAGCATATTAACCCACAGCACCAGGACTCCAGTTCTTATAAGAGCAGAAAGCCTCATCTTTCTCCCGTGTTAACCTTGCTTTAGCAGGACAACTCCTAATCTACTATGCTACCAGGGTTCCTTTGGGAGGCTTTAAAGATTATAGAGGTCTTATATAGAGAGGTCTTTTCTCTAGAACAAAGTCTAAAACAGAAGAGGAGACTTGGAGTTAATAATGTCATGGACTTTGGTAAAGGGTACCCAAAGGAACACAGATGACATCCAAAGGGGCATTTGGAATGCAGATAGAGTTGAATTTTGGGTTCATAAAGTGATGAGATTCTCATTTGCTTTGGGCCATAGTATTGGGAGAGGTTAAAGAATTTATGAACTGGGTTGGTTTGAAATGAGGAATCCATAGTCCTTGCTCCCAAAGAATTGTCAGTGTAATGGTTGTTGGGATTGTTGTTAAGTGTCATCATTGAGTCGATTCTAGTTCATAGCAACCTTCTATAGGGTTTCCAAGGAATGACTGGTGGGTTTGAATCACTCATTTGTGATTAGCAATCCAGTTTTTATTTTACAATGCCGCCCTAGGATTGTACTGGTTGATGTATGAGTTCTTGTACAGCAGATTTGTCTAATGCAATGCGTCCTTTGGTTTCTTGACTGATGCTTCCATGAGTGTTGAAGGTTGATCTGATATGTATTACATGTTTACTTTCCTAAATCTACTCCCACTGCAATGTGCAGAATGGACTAGAATGGAAATGGGTAGAAGCAAAGAAAATCTTGAGAAGACTGTTACCTGAATTCAGGACAGAGATGATTAAGCAAATTTATGGCTTTGAAATTATGTAGAAGTTCATAGTAATGTGTGTTCTGTATTTGCTTCCTAGATACATCTGTGTGTATGTGTGTATAGTATATGTTTAATATAATGCTGCATTAGAGGCCACTAATAATTTATGAATTTGGAATGTACTACTTCAAAGTATGTTAAAATTCAGGTGGGGTTAGAACTGAAAATCCCTTGGTTCTTCATATATAGAATTTTTTTTCCCAGTACATTAACAGTATCATCAAGACTGCCTGGGTAATTTCTAGGCTGTTTAAGAGAACAAATTGTTTTCAAGCATTGGTAGGCAGTATAGAAGAATCCATTTACATTTAAATTATTTGCTAATTATAAATCATTATTAGCTATTAACTAAACTTACACACAACTACTAGGCAACACTTTGTTAGATTTTCTCTAATTACTAGGACTTAAAAATCATAAAACTGAAGCTAGAAATAGTTCCTAAACCCCATTTTTTTTTCATCAATTCAAACATACAACCCCTCATATCTAATAGGCCACATTCTTGTGGTTTTTAAGAACCTACAAAATATCTTGGTACAAAATAATACAAATAAAAGGAAGATTGATAAATGGTTTGAATTCAAGAAATCATATCCTTCAAGGTTACTCCCCAACTAGACTCTTTCCCTGGATTTTCCAAAGCCTATAATCAAGGATTTAGACCAAAGCAATCCCAGAAAGACAGCTGCAGGGAAACAGGGATAAGTATTTGCTTTCACTTTGAAAACATGAGCCACTGCCAACAGGTTTTGGGCATTTATACAAGTCTGTCCAGAATTATACAATGATTTCTGAACAGAAAAGAAACAAAGGCCAAAATTACCTTTCATTTAACACATAATTCTTCAAAAAGTCTGGACAGGAAAACCTCCAAATAGTCACCCATCATCTATTGTGAAGGTCAACTCAATGAAGAAAGAGGAGCTGCCCCAGCACTGTAACTCTGCTCAGGAGCAGAACCAACTCCACTGAGCTCAGCAAAGTGTCATAGACAGAGCATGGGACCTGAATCAGATTCTGTTGTTCACCCAATGAATTCCTCTATCTCAGAATTTCATGTGACAGCATTCATGCTTACCATATGGAATTGGTGGGAATTTATGAGAGCTGATTGTTCTGGTGTGGCTCTGTGGACAACACTGTACTGCAAACCACATGGTCAGCAGTTCAAACTCACCAACTGCTCCTCGGACACCCTATACAGGGTCACTATGAGTCAGAACCAACTTGATGGCTCTTAACAACAACAGTTGTTTATTTTTAAATATTTGCAAGCTGCTTAGTTAGTACTCTCTGGATGTTAGATGAGATTGTCACTAGCTTTTACAGAACGCAACTAATATAGTACAAGAAAGACAAGTCAATTTATGGACTTGGAAATCATCTTTTCAAGTTGTTGTGAAAAGACACGACAAGATCTTTCTTAGACAAGAGCCAGAATTATGTGCCTCATAAGGACACGTTACCTGAAAACTGTGTGTGTCTGTCTCACCAAAGGCAGCATTTATGCTAATATATTTGCGTGCATTTGAGTGTAGTGAGAAAGGAGAAAAGCAGAGATACATGTACGTATTCACCAATGTGCAGTGATGGAATCACAAGTCTTTAATAGATTATTAAAACGAACACTATAACAAATAAAGAGTGCCATGCATCACCCAAAAAACCTGTCATAAACGAAGAATTATTATTATCTTAATTCTGTGCATGTGAGATCTCATGAAAAAATGGTACAAAATTATTTAATGAGAGCATTTTTTTCACTCTTTTTTATCAACTAAGTTTCTAATAAGCTCGATTAAATTTATTAACATCTGTTCATTGTGAATACCACGCTTTGAATTTCTTGAGCTCTTTGATGACTCTGCTAGGGCTCCTTCTGTGGCTCTGTGTTTCCACAAACAGATTGGCAGTTGTAATAGGCCAGGAGTCTCTGTGTGGTGCAAATATCAATAGTTAGGCTGCTGACAGGAAAGTGGAAGGCTTGTATCCACACAGAGGCACCTTGAAAAAAAGACCTGGAGACCCACTTCTGAGAAACCAGCCATTGTATATGGAGCACAGTTCTACTCTGACATTTGTGGGGTAGCTGAGTTGGAGTCAACGCCACAGCCACTGATTTGCTTTTGTTTTTGTCATATGCTAATAAGTACATGGTCTCTGCAGTGATTCTATGGGCAGGGACCCACCTAATGAATGTGCCAACTGTTCCATGTCTGAAGGCATTAGTCCCATTTGTTCTTCAGTCTGACAACAAAAAACCCTGTGAATTTAGTCAATTTGATCAAGAAAAACTGTTTAGTGATGGAAAGCCAGTTGTTATGAGTCACTTAGCAAAGTAGCTACTTGAATGGCTACAAAATACTTCCAAAGAGAAAGTGGCAGAGTGGGTTGACAGAGCTAGTGTTGCACTCTTTAGCGTATTGGTGATTGTTTGCCAAATGCTAACTCCACACTTGCATGCAATGGATACTCCTGCTTTGTTTGGGAGGGAGTAGAGAGAGAAAAGTGTTTCTAGTACCTAATAGAATTCTCACAAAGTTTTTAAAGGGATCTCCCTTGGATTTTGGCTGTCCTTGGATTTGTCAAGCAACATAATAAACGCTTATGAGTCCTTCTATAGTTTCCCTTTTTATCAGATATCACCTTGCATCAAAAATGTGATCCTTAAAATGATTGGGAATTAGGCCCCACAGAATTGGTGACAAAATGATTTTATTTGAGTCATTATGCTGAGTTCCATTGCAAATTCTAAGCCTTTCCTTTATATTGATTTTATAATGCTTTAAAATATATAAAGCAGTACTGGTGTTTCAATGCTTGAGAGGTCAGCAGCTAAAAGGTCAGTGTTTCGAACCATCCAGCTGCTGTATGGTTAAAAAAAAAAAAAATCCTGGTGATTTGTTCCTGTGAACATTACAACCTTGAAATCACTATGGGACAGTTCTACTGTCCTATATGGTGGCTATGAATTGAAACGAACATGACACATGAACCAGCAACAACAGTCTTATCCCATCAGGTAGCCCCAAATGATAACAGATGATTTCTAGGAAATCACCCCATTAAAGTATGTGTAAGAATGGCACTGGAGCTGGAAGGAAATTTAAAAGAAACAAATGCTTACTGGTTTTCTGTATCATCACTCTATTTGCCCAGACCTGAGTTAAGATTGAATGTTGTTGCTAAGAGTACCCATCTGATCTTTCAAGTCCAGTGTCCTGCCAAAGTTCTTCCAATGGAGAAAATGAGGAGATGTAGCTACTTATGGAAATCCCTTCTTAGAACTTTGTAATGCACAAGCTTGTGAAAGACTGAGGGATTCTACAGAAAGAGCACTATAAAATTTTACTGACCTAGAATTTTTCTTAAAAATACTGAAATGAAATCCTAACTTTAACCTACATTAAAAAAAAAAAAAATTATTTTGGAAATTGCAATTTTATCCACATTGTTTTTGTTGTTGTTACTTGCTGTTGAGTTACAGCCAACTCATGGAGACTTTATGTCCAACAGAAGGAAGCCTGGCCCTGTCCTGGCCCTTTTCATGGTGGTGGCACGTTCACTATGGCTGTTGAGTCGATCCACATCTTTGAGAATGTCCCTTGTTTTTACTGACCCTCTACTTTACTAAATATTATGCTCCAGTCTAGCAATTGGCCTTTCCTGATGATGTGTCCAAAGTAAACAAGCTAAAGTCTTGCTATCCCCACATCTAGGATTTATGATTGTACAAAGACAAGTAAAAGAAAACAAAATCTATGTATTTTCTGATAACTAATAAGGGAGATTGAAGAAGTATTGATGCCTTTGAATTATGGTGTTGACAAAGAATATTAGCTATACCATGGACAGCCAGAGGAACAAACAAGTCTGTCGTGGAGGAAGTGCAGCCAGGCTGCTTCTTAGAAGTGAAGGTGAAGAGACTTAGTCTTTGTACCTGGATATGTTGTCAGCTGGGATCAGTCCTTGAAGAAGTACATTTTTCTTGGCAAAGTAGAAGGCCAGGGAAAAATCAAAAGACCTTCAACATATGGGTTGACTCAACAGTAGCAACAATGGACTCAAGCATAGGAATACTTATAAGGATGGTGCAGGATTGAACAGTGTTTTGTTCTGTTGTACATGGTGTCACTATCTAGGTTTGCTCACTTCTGAAGCTACTGTTTCCAACTCTTAAGTCTTTTCCAAATTATTCTATGCTGTACTCTGTATACCATGTCAAAATGATATGTTGCTTTTAAATGTTCCTCAAGTTTAGGAAACAAGTAAACAAAACTGCTGGGGCAAGATCAGAGCTACAGGGTGAGTGGGGTACAGTTTCCCAAAGAAATTCTTATGGACTAGCCCTTGTTACCTTTGAAGAATAAGCACGGCACATAACCACCACCACATGGTCCAAGGGCCAGATATTCCCCACCTTTGGGTTAGTAGCTTAGTTCTTGTCCTAGAAGGAAGGCCAGATGCCTCAGGAGAATGGCGATGACTTCATTTGACATTCTATCCGTAGATCTTATAGAAGCCACTGAATGTAATTTAAACAAAGGAGTAGAGAGTTAGCCTTTTTTTTTTGGAATGGTTCTGTCAGAATCAGAGATTCAATGTCAAGGCTCCTCTTGGAACATACCGGATGGGGCTGGGGAGAAGTTGAGGGTGGGGGTAACTGATGGGAAAATGTGTCCTGTTTTGTGTTCTACAAATACTTTTTACAAATATGTGTCTAGGAATCACAAAACACTATACTAAATAACAACTGTGCATTTACTCTTTCAAAACAAATTCTTGTTAAGAATGCATGTATAATAAAACGTTTGCTATTTTAACCATTTTTAAGAGTACAAGTCAATGATGCTAACTGCACTCACCATGTGGTACAACCGTCAACACTACCCATTTAAAAGGTTTTCATCTCAACCGAAACTCAAATTCCCTGAAACAAATGACTCCCTCTTCTTTCCGCCCCTAATTTCGGTTAGCTACAAATCTTTGTCTCCATGCATTTGTTGATTATGGATATTCCATCAAGTTGTTGTTGTAAGTGCTGTTCAGTTGGTTCTGACTCATAGTGTCCCGGTATAGGGTTTCCAAGGAGCGGCTGGTGAGTTTGAACTACCAACCTTGCAGTTTAAA
>NW_006408558.1:2240463-2241166 GCF_000296735.1 Chrysochloris asiatica | reverse complement strand
CTTTGTATTTTTACCTAGTGCTTTCCTGTGGGACACTGTGGGATAATGCACTAGATTGCAAGATCAGTGGTTCAAACTCACCAGCTACTCCTTGGAAACCCTATACAGGGTCGCTATGGGTCAGAACTGACTTGACGGCACTTCACAACAACAAAACCAGCTATAACTGTTCCATCCCTCAATAAAACTCCTTTTTTTTCCACTTTTATCAGAGTCATGTGGTACTGTAGCATCAGCAATGGACTATGAACCACATGGTCAATGGTTCAAATCCACCAGTTGCTCCTCAGAAACTCTATACAGGGTTGTTATGAGTTGGAACCCACTAGATGGCACTTAACAACAATAATAACAACATCAGAGTACGAGGTTTTCTTCACTGACCAAAAATCTTCCCTGAAGTCTTGTAAAAACCAAACAATTGTTTCGCTTAATTGGTAAGGATTGTCTGCTTGGAGCATTGAGATCCTTTAAGATCTATTTATATAGTATAGAACTGACAAGAGCAACTGCTAAGACTAGAGAAGAATCCTAAAATGGAAGGAACAATTTACCAAAGGAGGCTGCGAATGGTTGCACAGCTTCAAGAATGTCATCAAGGACACGGGACTGTATACACATTAAAAATGTTGATTTGGTGTAGGCTAAGTTGTGCACATTCTCAAAAACAACAATAAAATTAAATAAATCTTTTTTTTTTTTA
>NW_006408558.1:2236946-2237692 GCF_000296735.1 Chrysochloris asiatica | reverse complement strand
CCCCCATCGGTGATGTGTATGGTCACCAATCAGAGCATGCATTTCCATTGAGTCTTAGTCTTGGAAGGGGAATAAATCATTTTTTAAATTGTCATGTGTATGCATAGTACTCTATTCTTTTATAGATTAATTTAATAACAGAATAATAGTTACAACTAACTCTGAAATGACCTACTGCAAGCAATTCTGACAGGTAATAAATACACACACTAGGTGAAAAGCAAGTGATGATAGAGAAACATAATTACAAATGAATGTATAGGCTTCCCTTCAACCTCTGTAACCCTGATAATTTTTCTGTAACCATCTCTTCAAAACAAGCATTCAGCATATTATAGCCTCATTGTCTTTTTTTACAAGGCCCTTTTATTTGCATACCTGTTGTAAGAATTTGAAAATTTCAATGAAAAGCTTGGTTCCCTGGAGCATGTTGATTTCGTGAGATATTAAGTATCACCGTAATTCTAAATTACATCTGGACTTAAATGGCCAACTGACCCTTCACATATGTTTCTCTGTACATTTTAAAGTTTCTCTATCCACTGGAGATTACAGATACCAGCATCAGAATCTGGGGCCTGCTAAAGACTCTGGTTGCTCTTTCAAAAGTAATACTTGTATAGAGGGGACGTCAATAAGTCCATGGAAACTTTGAATGAAAAGGTCATGTAAATTTTTCAACAAACTTTATATGTAAAAAGCACTTAACAACAACAACAATACACACACACACACACACACACACA
>NW_006408558.1:2233116-2235414 GCF_000296735.1 Chrysochloris asiatica | reverse complement strand
TTTTAAGTACTCTTCACTTTCAGCAAGCAAGGTTGTATCATGGTAGCTTTTATTATTATGTATTTTCTGGGGCATACACATCACTTAGGGACAACTCCATAACATGGGCTTGAAACCTAACTTCTTTATGAGATTCTTGTGTGAGATTTGGAAAGTTATTTATTTATTTATTTTAAGTTTTTATTGTGAATTGAGTGATAGTTTACATGGGAGAGCATCAGCTTTACATTCATCCTATAGTATTTCATTTCATTATAATTATTACAATCCCCTCCATGCATCATCATTCAACAGCATTTGCTTCCATACCCTGTTTTGTTTTGGTTTTTGCTGTACACCGAAGCACTCAGGAATATATAATCATTCAAATGACCAAAGGGTGTACCCTGCAAGCCTGCCCCTGAGCCACCAGCATAGAGCCCCTCTCCCTCCATGAGTCTAGAGTCCCCAGCCATTCCATCTCTCCATGTCATCGTCTCTGCCTCCATCTCTGGCATCACTGCTTCTCTGGATAGGGTCATGCACTCCGTTCCTCTCCCTTGATGGTCCCAGGGTCCTCTGCTCCTGGACTGCAAGATCAACCTCTCCCCTCCTTTTGTTTGAAAAGTTATTTTACCTGTCTAAGCCTCTGTTTTTTCCATTTGTAAAACATGGATGAAAGTACTGAATATAGACTGGCATGTAGAAACTAATGAAAAATAATAATAATTTTTAAAGTTGCAGCTGTAATTGTGATTTGGAGAAAATATGACAAGGATAAGAGTTGCACCAGCAGAAGTGAACTAGTACAAAGTCCTTACGGTAAAGTGAATGGAGTTTTGTACTCACCATTCAGTCTGCTGTTGTTGTTAAGTGCGATCAAGTCAGTTACAACTTATCAAGACTTTGTATTGGGTTCCCAAGGAGTGGTTAGTGAGCATGAACCACTGATATTATGGTTCAAAATGACCTTGCAGTCCAACACTTATTCTACAGTGCCACACCAGGACTTCAAGCAGACTGCAAATTCCTGTAAGTGGGAGAATACTTTAACTAGATAAATTTGACACTCAACTCTGTATCAGGTATCATAAATACCACTTCTCTATTAGTTATGCATAAATAGCTATATCATTGATTTGCTAGAGACTGCAAGTATTTATTAATTGCATATATAAATCAGGCAAATTATAATTTGTACATGGTTGACATAAGAAGGTATAACAGTGGTTCTTATTCTGAATTTTTTCATTGGTCCTCACCTAAATGAAAGGAAAATAAGGACTTTGAGGGCCAGAATTTGTGTTTTATTAAATTCCAATGTAAAGTCATTTGCACTGCTCTGTATGGTAAAATAATTCCTTTCATAGTTCTTTGCTGGCACATGGACATGCACAAAGATCATTTTGACACATTAACTATGTATATATATATATCATTTTTCACTTATGATTTGGTCCATGAAAAATTTCCATAATACGTGGTTCAGTTCTTGACAATTTTTGAAAAATGGTATTTCAGGTTTAATTCACCTTAACCTTTCTTAGTGTATGTGGCACATTTTGCAGCTAGAAGAATAGTCTAGTATTATGGCAATACTGACAAGTGAAAAAAAAAAAAAAAACCCAACAAAAACACAGAGTTAAAACCAGCAGGAAAGGTCTAAACCTTCTTCTCAGTATTTTAAACATGCCAAGAATAGATGCCTTGACTTCCCTTGTGATCACCTAATAAGTGAGCTCATATTGTAGGCTCATCTCTCTGTCAATATAGCTGGCTGTGAAGGGAAGTATGGAATAAGTAAGGTGGCCTCTTGGGGCACGATGGCTTTGCACCTTAAGCAACGAACAATGAAACACAAGCTTGACAGTTCAAATCAACAAGTCGTGTCATGTTGAAAGATGAAGCTTTCTGCTGCCAAGATTTACTGCCTTGGAAACACTATTCAGGGTCGCTGTGAGTTGGAACTGACTCAATGGCATTTAACAACAACAAGAAGAAGTTAATGTCTGCCTTTGGCTCTGGAAAAAGAACTCCGTGACTTCTTTTTTTTTTTTTTTAAGGTTTTTATTATGAATTGAATCGAGTGAAAGTTTACAGGGCAGATCATCAGTTTTACATTCAACAAATCAGACACCTTGTTTCATTAGAATGGTTATAATTCCCTCCATGTACCATAGGCAAATCTGCTGCACAAGACCTTTTTAAAGTGTTGAAGATAAAAGATGTCAGTTTGAGGACTAAGGTGCGCCTGACCCAAGCCATGGTATTTTCAACAACCTCAAATGCATGCGGAAGCTGGACAGTGAATAAGGAAGA
>NW_006408558.1:2225479-2231760 GCF_000296735.1 Chrysochloris asiatica | reverse complement strand
GAAGTGCAGCCAGAGTGCTCCTTGAAGGCCAAGATGGCCAAACTTCATCTCTCATACTTCAGACATATTGTCAGGAGGGACCAGTCACTGGAGAATGATATCATGTTTGGTAAGGTGGAAGGTCAGAGAAAAAGAGGAAGACCCCAAGAGAGATGGATTAGCCAAATGGCAGCATCAATGGGCTCAAGCGTGTCAACGATAATGAGGTTGGCCCAGGATCGGGCAGTGTTTCGTTCTGCTGTACATAAGGTCGCTATGAGTCAGCACCTACTCGATGGCACCTAACAACAACAACAACAACTATTACACTAAACTCCCCCTTGAAACCTTTTAAGCCAGTCAGTTTATGCCTTTATGGTCCCTTCATTTTAGGTAGGCAATGTCTGAGTTGCCCATAACTATCACCCCTGCATATGGAAGGGATAGCAATGATATTTGATGTGAAGACCCCTTCCCTCTCTGTTGGTGTTTAGAATTACTATCTCAATGAATATAGGTCAAGCTCATCAAATTGTAGCAATTTACCTTTGTTTCCTTTATCAAAAATTGTTCTTTTTTTTAAATCTTCCCCTAGTCGAGTTCTGATTATCAAGCCATCAAGGCTAGATCAAATGGGTACTGTCTGCAACCTTGGGTTTTCTTGTGCGACTCCTCTCAGCTGCATACTTGACTCTGGATAAGTCTTTGTCCATGGGCTCAGGTTTCCCTAGGCCTCACCACACTTTGAACCAACCAGCCCTTCCTCTTCTCTGTCTCATCTCCAGGTCAATGGGAGTCTATGGAACATGGTTGAACTCAGCCCATATCTTCATTGCTGCCTTTCCCCCTCTTCCACTCACCAGTAGATCCATGTGGTGGTCAGCAAGCTTGCATGCCTGCTCATGTGTTCCCTTTGAGTTTCAGTCTTAGAGGGGGGTCCATGAATTCTTAACTGTGCTCTCTCCTTTCCTTCTGAGAAAATTTTGAGACTATTTTGCAATAAAACAAAGGCCTTCCTTGCAACTTGATGGTCTGTGCCACCCAGTATGTATGGAATCCCAACCTCTGACTCAATAGTTTGTGATGTTAAACAGAAAGAATGCTAGGATTGTGGGAAGACAACAAAGCCAAGGAAGTCATTTGTCAACAGAATGTAACTGTAACGAAAGGTGGTTTTTAGAGACCCTAGGAAATGTGAGATCAAATGAGGGTCTCCTAAGAGAAATGACACCCTAACCTCTCACTCCCTAATTGACTCTTGCTCAATCCATGGAGAAATGCTCACTCAGACAAGTTGCTGAGTTTATGGTCAAATTGGAATTCTTTTCCCATTTTTTTTTCCCCCAAGGTAAATATTTCAGTCTCTAATGCATAAAATTTAGAAGTTTATCCTTACTTGCCCTAGAAGCCCTGTTATTTCCTCTTAAATTACCACTGCTTGTGCTGTGAGCTTTCAACCCACTACCCAGTGAAGTTTCCTTAGATTTGCTTTCTTCTCAATTCCCTCAAATTGTGCTTATTTACTTTGTAGAAACACAAACTAACGTGTTTAATTTTGCTTACCTGCATACAAGCAGGCATTGTACTCTCCTGCAATGGTCCTGATTTCACATTCTCATTGTGGGAGTGTTACAGGAGTCGCTCTAAAGGAGTTGCCAACGCCATGTGGGTTGTAATAAAGGAAGGACTTTTATTGTACCAGCACATGGCTCAGTGAATTCGTATCCAGAGGCTAAGCCCCATCTTCCCTGTTTGAGAGTATTTTATAGGGAATGGAGAGTGCATACATGAGTCTGTTTGGGGTTGGTTAGTGGGCACCAACAGTGAGACAGGGCTACCTGGGACTGGTAGGTTCAAACACACTGCGGGGAAGAATGTGTGAGCAATTACAGAAGTGGAAGCAGGTAAACATTAGCTTGGGACTTTGTTTCCTCCTGGAGTTGGGTCAGGAACAGGAGATTAGCCTGGGTAATCACATGAAGCTGAGGTGGTCTGTTAATTAATTCCTGGAACATGAACTTTACTCTAAGAATGAGGTATGAGCCTCGGGACATGAGGGCCAGCGCCTATTTCCGCAGGCCTGCCTGTCTCAGCAGAAGTCCTGTAAAGGCTGTATATTAAAGTTGCTCAATTTTCTCATTGAAGCCACTCTATCTGTTTGTTCCCACGATTTAAATGAAATTTCCTCATGTAAATATCACCAATAACTTCCATCATATGCAATATAATGGTCATAAAATTACAACCTAAAACTACAAAACTTGAAGAAACCATAGGAGGAAAATCTTTGTGACTCTGAGTTAAGCAAATATTTCTTAGACATAATTTCAAGAGTATGATTCATGAAAGGAAACAATTGATATATTGAAATTGACCAAACTTAAAAAAAACATCCTGGGGTCAGGATAGCAGCTTACTTAGACATACCATGCATTCCATCTACACCAAAGACCTGAAAAACTAAATGAGACAGAACAGATGACAATGTTGGAACACTGAACAGCAAATGGAGCAATAAAGAACAGAACTGAGCACCAACTTGAAGAGGAAATGGAAGAAGAAAGGAGAAAGGAACTCTGCCAGCCATCACAGCTCAATGTGGAGATCTTGAGACAAAATTACTCGTGCCCTCAGGATAGGAGCACAGGAAGGCAACGTAACAGTATTATCAATAAGAAATAGAAAGCCCAGAGGGAGTAAGTAAGGTGAGTGGATCATGCTGCGGATTTAACGAGGGAAAGCACAGGAAGGGAGATGAGAGTTCCAGGAATCCCTAAGTAGACAGAGTAGTAAGGGAGCCAAGAGCTGGAGTCAGTTGTGGTGGCCCCACACCATTAACAGGGGTGATGTTCACTGTGTCAGCAGGAGGTCCCCTTCCAACTGGACTCTGGGCAGTCCTACAGAAACAGATCCTACACACCCACTAGACCACCAAAGCAGCTAGTGGTGGCAGGCACTTTCCTGTGAACCCACTCATCTGTCAGCCACTCCCTGACCAGGGTGCTCTAGCTACCACGCATTTCCACTCTGCCTTGACCCAACAAATGGTGACAACTGTTCTTCTACAGCCTGCTAACCACCATTTCTGACTCAGCTAGGCAGAGAGCACATTGCTGCTCTGCCATCCACACCAGTCCACCAGAGGAGAGGACCCAGCAGGCAGAGGAGCACCCCACCCCTCTGTCCCCATTTGCCTGACACACCCACCACACTTGCCCATCCAACAAGTGACATTGCCCACTCCAGCACTATTGGACCAATGGCAAGTGGCCAGTGCTAACCCAGTCTACTCTCAGCAACCTGCACACCCAATGAATAGAGACCCTCACTCAAATTGCCAGCCCCTCTCCTGCCCACCCAGGGACAAATGGTGAAAACTCCCCTGTTGCCGGAATAGTGACCATCATAGCATGTCCACCCTGCCTGCCTGGATATATCAAAGCTTAACAAAACAAAAACTAAGAACAAAGCAAGCAAACATATAAACAATGAACAAATGAAATAGTATCTTGTTGTTGTTAAGTGCCATCAAGTCAGTTCCAACCCATAGTGACCCTGTGTAGGGTTTCCAAGGAGGAGCTGGTGAGCTTGAACTGCCGACCTGTGGTTCAAGCTGACTTTGCAGTCCAGCACATTAGCCATAGTGCCACACCAGTACCTCACTGTGTCAGAAATAATGGTGGTTATGTGCTGTGGAGTCAGTTCCAACTCATAGTGACCCTGTACAGGGTTTCCGAGGCTGTAAATCTTTATGGGAGCAGAAAGCCTCGTCTTTCTCCTGTGTAACAGCTGGTAGTTTTGAACTGCTGACCTTGCCCGATTCGTAACCATTACACTTCCAGAGCTCTGTCAGAAATAATAGACAAAATCAAATCATAAAAAGAAAACAGGACAAAATGACTCAGAAAGTAACCTCCCCACAAAAAAAAAAAAACAGAAAAACCTTCAAAGGAAAAAGTAATAACAAAACTCCCTGGTAATGAATTCAAAAGAAACATATAGAACTCTTCAAAAGATCTGGAAAAACAGAGAAAGGTAAGGAAACTCAGAATTCTACAGGAATTCAGTAAAACAATACAAGTACAAAAAAACAAACTGTATAGACAAGTAAAAACACACAAAAACAGTAACTAGAAATCCGAAAGATTAACATCGAAATGTTAGACTAATATTGAAAGATATCTCAATAGACTGGTATAGTAAGAAACAATAGAAGATAGAATTAGAGAAATATAGGACAAATTACTTCATAATAATTTCTTTGAGAAATAATAATTAAAAGAATGAAGGAAAAAAAAGCACAGAGTTAATTTTTTAATACATGCTTGCAGAAAAACTTCCCTAATATCCTGAAAGGCAAGAAGAAATCATTCAAGAAGTTCAAGAAGCCCATAAAGAATAAATCGCCCAAATAAAATCAACTGACTTTGAATTGATTCTGACTCATAGTGAGTCTACGTAGGGTTTCCGAGACTATAAATCTTTTATGAGTGCAGACAGCTTCCTCTTTCTCCTAAGTAGAAGGTGATGGGTATGAACCACCAACATTGTGGTTAACAGTTCAGTGCTTACCCTACAGTGCCACCTGAGCTCTTAATACATAATAAATACCAAAAGAAAACCACCAAGGCATATCATAATTAAACTTTCTAAAACCAAAGACAAAGAAAGAATCCTGAGAGCAGCTTGGAAGAAATGAAACATTACATGCAGAGAGGAATAAGTAAGACTGTTGTTGGTATTATGAGCTGACTCATAGTAACCCTGTATAACGTTTCTAAGGAGTGACTGGTATCTTTTAATCACCAACTTTTCAGTTAGCAGACCAGTGCTTATTCTAGACCACTATATTGAGGTCTGATTTCTCTTTCTCAATAGAATCCATGCAGGCAAGAAGGCAATGGGATGACATATATAAAATGCTTAAAAAAAAAAAAAACAAAAAGAAACCCCAAACCTTCTGTATCCAGCAAAGTTGTCTTTTAAATACAATGTTGTCTCTTAAATAGGATATTTCGAGATGTCTCAGGCTGCGTTCTCTAGAAAAGCAAAACCAGGGCAACTTACACATATAAATGTTGTTGTTGTTGCTAAATGCCTTCAAGTCAATTCTGACTCATAATGACCCTGTGCACAAGTTTCAAGGAGTGGCTAGTGAGTTTGAACTGCCAACCATGTGGTTCAAACCAAGCTTGTGGTCCAGTACTTTACCCAACAGTGCCACACTAGAAATTTTTTTGAAGGAAATTGTTCACAGCTAGAGAAATAGGAGAGTCCTAAATATAGGCCAGGTGAGCCATGATTGGCAGGTGGGCCCAGAAGGCAGGAATCCCAAGTCAGGGCACAAAGCAGACCTCTGCACTGGACCAGGGGTAGCAGCAGGGTGATGGGCTACCAAGGCCAGGGCAGGTGTGATGGCCTGGGTAGGCACTGCAGAACAAGCAGCATGGAGCACATGAGCTGGGGTGCAGGGAGCTCCAGTGAGTGTCCAGTTTTCTAGGCATACTTGGCAAGCAGGTCCAGCAGGTAAACACACAATAGAGCAGATGACTGGCTCAGGTTCAAAGAACCAGAGGTTGGAGGATAACCCAGATGTGAGATCCAGATCCAGTGGAGAAAAGAGTAAGTCTTTCCTACATGTTGATTGTATTGGATGCAGGCTACACCCATAAGGAAACATCCTTTCAGTTGATTGGCTGCTCATAGCCAATCATCATAGAGTTAATTATCAACTGCCAAGCAACTGGGAATACTTGTTCAATCAAGTTGACTCAGAACCTTTACTATCTCACTTGTTGTTATTATTAGGTGCCATCGAGTCGGTACCTACCAATTGCGACCTTATGCACAGCAGAATGAAACACTGCCCGATCCTGGGCCATCCTCACTACTGTTGCCACACTTGAGTCCATCGATGCTGCCACTTGGCCAATCCATATCATTGGGGGTCTTCCTCTTTTTTTCTGACCCTCCACCTTACCAAACATGATATCCTTCTCTAGCGACTGTTCCCTCCTGACAATATGTCCAAAGTAAGAGAGCCGAAGTTTGGCCATCTTGGCCTCCAAGGAGCACTCTGGCTGCACTTCTTCCAAAACGGATCTATTGGTTCTTTTGCCAGCCCATGGCACTTCAGTAGTCTCCTCCAACATCATAACTCAAAAGCATCAATTCTTCTAGGATTTTCTTTATTCATTGCCCAGCTTTCGCATGCATATGAGGTTACTGAAAATACCATGGCTTGGGTCAGGTGCACCTTAGTCCTCAAGCTGACATCTTTGCTCTTCAATACTTTAAAAAGG
>NW_006408558.1:2223303-2223999 GCF_000296735.1 Chrysochloris asiatica | reverse complement strand
CTTTCTTTAGTGTTTAATGTATCAAATCTGTTCTTCAGATGATCTCTAAATTCAGGTGGGATATATTCAAGGTCATATTTTGGCTCTCATGGACTATCACACTAGGTAAACAGAAATTAAGAGTTTGTAAAATCCAGACCAATCTTAAAATAAATATTAAATCAAGCCCTTCAGACAGAACCAGCCTTCTATTAAGACACATGATCAAAAGTCAGATACCACCATTGATAAAGAATTCTCAAAAGTAAAATAAAACTTAAAATACTGAAAACACAAAACCAGGGTCATCCATCTGTAAATGACAACTTCACAACAGAAAGGGGGAATAGATGGTGTTGCTATTGAACTTCCTTATGAAGAAAAAGGCAAACAATATCATGAAATGAAAGAATTTTTTCCCCTTATACATTGGCTACCTAAAATGGTGGTTGGGGGCGTGGGTGGGTTATAAAGGAATGAAGTAGTTGTCTTACAAGTTTTCAAGAAGGAGTTTAGTTTCAGTGTGTTTAGGGGAAGGTAGATTTCCCCACTGAATAGTTTTCATCTTGTCTAGATGGATCGGGTGAAAGTAGTTGGAGGTAGGATTCTTTTGATTCAATAATGAATAATTATTATCATGACTAATTGTGATATCCACAACTGTAAAGATAGAAGTTTTGTAGCATAAAGGCAGGAGTAGTTAATCTTACATTCCAG
>NW_006408558.1:2194273-2222814 GCF_000296735.1 Chrysochloris asiatica | reverse complement strand
AAAGCTGGACAGTGAATAAGGAAGACCGTAGAAGAATTGAGGCTTTTCAGTTGTGGTGATGGAGGAAAATATTGAAAGTGTCATGGGCTGCCAAAACCCAACAGATCTGTGTTGGAAGACGTGCAGCCAGAGTGCTCCTTGAAAGCCAGGATGGCCAAACTTTGTCTCTTATACTTTAGACATATTGTCAGGAGGGACCAATCGCTGGAGAAGGATATCATGTTTGGTAAGGTGGAGGGTCAAAGAAAAAGAGGAAGACCCCCAGTGAGATGCATTGGCAAAGTGACAGCATCAGTGGGCTCAAGCATGGCAACAATAGTGAGGTTGGCCCAGGATCGGGCAGTGTTTCATTCTGTTGTGCACAGGGTCACTATGTGTTGGTACCGTACTGACTCGAAGGCATCTAACAAAAAAAAAAAACAAAAACAACAGCTCATAGTGAATGTAAATGGTTTTCAAAAAGTGGCTAAATGGATATAAAAAATCAAACCAACCCAACCCAAACAAACCATGACCCATCAATATATTTTCTACAAGAGACACAGCTTAGAAACAAAGAGAAAAATTAGCTAAAAATTAAAAGATGGGAAAAATATATATCAAACAAACAGCAGCCCACAAAGAGGAATGACAGAATTTAATCTCTAATAAAATAGATTTTAAGACAAAAGTCACAACAAAAGACAACAAAGGGTATTATATAATGATTAAAGTGACAATTTACCAAGATTTCATAACCACTATAAATACAACACACCCAATGACAGAATTCCAAAATACATCAAAATGAACTCTAACAGCATTGGAAAGAGAAATAGATAGCTTTGCAATAATAGGAGACTTTAACATACCACTTCCATTAGCAAACAGAATAAATGGAAAAAACTCAAAAAAAGATACAGTAGATCTAAAGAACACAGTCAACTAAATTGTCCACATAGACCTATACACAACACTCCACACAACAGCAGCACAATACACATTTTTTCCAATTCACATGGATCATAACCCAGAACAGGCCATATTACAGGACACAAAGCAAGCCTCAATAAATTTACAATCACTAAATAATACAAGCATCGTCTTTTATCATAACGCCCTAAGATTAGAAAACAAAAACAGGAACAACAGGGGAAAAATCGAATACATGGAAATTGATTAATACCCTACTTCAAAAAAACAATGAATAATAGAAGAAACTACAATTACAGCCCTCATTTCTGCAACTGATCCTGTGGCCATAACTGGTTTTTAGAACTACCTTCTTTCACTACCCATCCCACATTTCCTTTACCATCAGCAAGCACCTCAGCTGGTGTGTGTGCTTCTTTGTCTAGTGGGGTGAACCATTCATTCCTAAAGGGTCTGGGATGTTAGTAGTCACATTGGAATATGGGTTGCACCTCAATGTAAAGAAACAAAAATCCTTACAACGGCATCATTAAATAATATCATGATAAATGGAGAAAAGCCTGGAGCTGTAAAAGACTTCATTTTGCTTGGATCTACAATCAACACTCATGGAAGCAATAGTCAAGAAATCAAATGATGTATTATATTAGGTAAATATATTACACATGACCTCTGTAAAGTGTTCAAGAGCCAAGCTGTCACTTTGAGGACAAAAGTGCACCTGACCAAAGCCATAGTATTTTAAATACTCACATTTTAATGTGAAAGTCAGACAACGAATAAGGTGGACTGCAGAATAATCAATGCATTTGAGTTATGGTGTTGGAGAAGAATATTAATATTAAAAGTACCATAGACTTCCAGAAGAACAAATAAATCTGTGTTGGAGGAAGTAGTCAGAATGTTCCTTAGAATCCAGAATGGTGAGACATTGTCTCTCACAGTTCAGACATATTATCAGGAGGGACTAGTCCCTGGAGACGGACATCAGAAGCTCGGTAAAGTGGAGGATCAGTGAGAGAGAGGAAGATCCCCAATGAAATGGATTGGCACAGTGGCAATATCAATGGACTCAAGCATAACAACAATTATGAGGATTGTGAGGACCAGGCAGTGTTTCATTCTGTTGTACATAAGGTCACTATGAAATGGAACCAGCTCAGTGGAACCTAACAACAACAGTGTATCATTGACTTCCATCACAGGGAAGGATAGTACTAAGAGATGGCCTAAGGAATCTCCTGGGTTTCACACATATTCTTGTTTGCCTCCATTATGTAATGTCAACCTAATTTCCTCTTATTAATCAAGATCAATCATACCACCCCACTCAGTAACTCCTTTCTTTGCCTCAAGATGCATGTTGTTGTTATGTGCCGTGGAGTAGGTTCCAACTCATAGTGACCCTGTACAGGGTTTCCGAGGCTGTAAATCTTTACAGGAGCAGAAAGTCTCATCTTTCTCCCGTGGAACAGCTGGTAGTTTTGAACTGCTGACCCTGAGGTTAGCAGCCCAATTTGTAGCCTCTACACTACCAGAGTGCCTTCAACAGGATTGAGGAACGCAAAATGTACAGGGGGGATTCTTAACTTCCAGTGTAATGGAATTAGTGTTGTTTGTCCACATCACATTATTCCTCCCTTTGGAACTAAAGTGTCCAGACTTGAAGAACATAGGTCACAAGACAGGAAGCAAAAAAAAAATGTCAATTGGGCCACTCCCATTACCACCCCTTGGTTTCAAAACCCATGAATCCAATAGAAGAAACAATATCATATGTTAGACTCTGGTTTAGAGCATATATAACTTCAGAGAGAACATTGCCTCAAACCTGCAAGGTATTGCCACCTAGTTGCACTGTAATTGTGTCTTTAAAAGGCCATTCCACTGTGTGATTAAGCCAGCTGCTTCAAGATGATGTTGAACATGGTAAGAACAGTGAATTCCATGAGCATGGGCCTATTACCACACTTTTTTGTTTTTGCAGTGAAGTGGGTCCCTTGCTGCAAGGCAATGTTTTGTGACATATCATGACAGTGGATAAGGTACTCTATAAGTCCATGGATGGCAATTGTGTGCAGGGAAAGCAAGTCAATATGCAGAGTAAGTATATTAAGAACAAAACATCATGCTTTGCATGATGGAAGTGGTCCAATGTAATGAGCCTGCCACCAGGATGTTGGCTGATTTCCCCAATGATTGGTTAAACATCTCAGACTCAGTGTTGGATTGTGCTGTTGGCAGATTGGACACTCTGCAGTGGTTATAGCCAAGTCAGTCTCGGTGAGCAGAAGCCCATGCTGCTGAGTTGATGCATAACCTCATCCCTGCCATCATAGCCATGTTTTCATGAGCACATTGGGCAAAGACAGGAGTGGCTTGAGTAAGAGGATTAGTACTTTCCACAGGAATGTGTCATTCTGGCCACATAATTGTTAAAATTCTCTTTTGCCAATGTTGCCCTTTGGTTTGCATTCACATAAGACACAAATATCTTCATTCATTTGGGCCATTCAGAGAGGTCTATACATGTACCTCTTCCCTATACCTCCTTGTCATCAATTTTCCAGTCATGTTCTTTCCAAGTCCTTGACCATCCAGTCAAACCATTGGAAGCCCCTGAATCAGTATACAGTCACACATCTGGCCATTTCTCTTTCCAAGCAAAATGAATAACCAGGTGCACTGCTTGAAGTTCCATCCATTTGGGATGATTTTCCTTCACCACTGTCATTCAGGAAAATCCCAGAAAGGGGCTATACTGCTGCTGATGTCCACTCTCATATCATACAAAACCATCTGTAAACGAAGCATATATGTTCTCTTCCTCCATCAGCTGATCATAAGAAACACCCCTTGAAGCCATAGGATTAGACTGGGAGAAGGAAGGCAATCTGACAGGTGTGGAGACCATGGGCATTTGGATCATTTCCTCATGCAACTTATTTGTGCCTTCAGGTCCTGTTCAAGCCTGATCTCATATACTTCACTTCCATTTAACAATGAAGTGCTGTGATTTTATTACACTATGGATCAGATGCCCTGTTCATAATGGGTAACTCAGGTTGCATGGTGACTTAGTGGCCCATAGTTAGGCATTCAGTCTCTATTAAGGCCCAGTAACAGGCCAAAAGCTGTTACTCAAAAAGAGAGCAGTTGGGAGGGCTTTGCTCCAAAATCCTAAGGGTCTGTTCTGTGATTCACCAATAGAGGAGTACCAAAGACTCCAGACTGCATCTGCGTCTGCCACTGCCATTTCATGCATCATCAGATCAGCTGGATCATATGGTCCAACCCAAAGGGCACCTTGCATGATAGCTTGAACCTGTTGCAGAAACTTCTCTTCTTCTGGGCTTCACTCAAAATGAGCAGCTTTATGAGTCACTTGATAAATAGGCCTGAGCAGCAGATCTAAATGAAGGATATGTTGTCTCCAAAATGCAGAAAGGCCCACCAAGTGTTGTATTCCTTATGTAGCTATGGGAGGAGCTAGATGCACTAACTTATCCTTCACTTTAGTAGGCATAACTGGACATGTCCTACACCACTGAACCCCTAGAAACTTCACTTGTGTGTAAGATGCCTGGATTTGGGTCAGGTTAATTTCTCTGATCAAGGAGAGAGACAGGTTTAATACAGGAGGAGTAATGGGCAGCAAGTGAGACTTCATGGAACCATTTTTCAGATATAGATCTCTAGGTTTTTCTTCTGAGACACTTCTGGCAGACTCAACCCTCCAACCTTTTGATGAGCAGCTGAACATGTTAACCATGTGCTCCATCCAGAGAGTCTACATCCATGGTGGTAGGGACTTCACTTTGTCCCTTACAGTCCATCTGATGCAAAGGTCTCTACCCAGAACACATTAGATTCTTAACAAACACATACAAATGCACAAAACATCTTTGTTTTACTATTTGCTATAAGTCTTATTTGTCCCCTTTACTCATCTATAGGACTCCTGGTGTGGCGCTGTGGGTTAATGCGCCAGACTGCAAAGCTGTTTGAACTGCAAAGTTGGCGGTTCAAGCTCACCAGCTGCTCCTCAGAAACCCTATACAGGGTCACTATGGGTTGGGATCCACTCAACGACACACAACAACAACAACAACTCATCTATAAGTAAATCAATATCACATTGAACCACTGGAAGATGCCAATATTTGACTATTTTTGATCTACAAAACAATATCATATGATTCAAGTGAGCAACTTTGGATTATAAACAAAACAATATAAAAATATGTGGCTGTGTCAATGACACCTTGATTTGAATAAGTTAGATTTTAGGTGGGAGCAGGGAAACATCATGAATCCATTATTATTACATATAAATAAAACCTGATACTGCTTTGTTCAACGCCCCTGTCCTTCTGTGGATGTTTGTGAGACGCCAGAGAGTGGTAGGATACCTGCTTCCTGTGTGATAAGAAGAAATGAATGTATTTCCCATTGGCAGCTTGTTAATCCATTACTTGGCAACCACAACACTGGAGAGCAATCCCCATTTTCAAAAGTCCGTGTTCTCTCCTGAAGTCTTATTTAAGTAATATCTGTACAATCTGTGAATGGATCCAAATGAAAAGCATGTATAATAATCATAATGACATTAACTGACAGATTTGAGCTCTTTCTCTGCTAATCCAGGGGAAGGATTTTTGTCATTTTTCTTTCCATCACACCAACTATTATCAAACTTAAGATGTGCCAAAAAGTAATATTGGATTTTTATTTCAAATTCTAATAACTGTATCATATAATCCCATGGCATTTGTACATTATGCTTCATTGCAAATGATTATTGACAGCAGAGATCTTACATTAGCATGCATACTTCAGTGAGATCTATTTTTAATTCCAACCTTTAATACTACAGATGGTTTAAGACTGAATAGATTTTATATCTTAATATTACCAGTTTCTTTTAACTTTACAGTTTTGTTTGTTTTTTATTAAATCCAACATTTCTCTCCAGAAGTTTTCTAAGTTTAATTAATCCATTAAGGCCTAAAACCCATCTAATTGGAGACTTGATGAAGTTGATACCCAAATAGCAGGTTTGTCAATTGAGCATTGTTGTTGTTGTTAAGTGCCGTCGAGTCGGTTTCGACCCATAGTGACCCGTACAGGGTTTCCGAGGGTGTAAATCTTTACGGGAGTAGAAAGCCTCATCTTTCTCCCGCAGAGTGGCTGGTAGTTTCGAACCGCTGACCTTAAGGTTCGCAGCCCGATTCGTAACCACTACGCTACCAGAGCTCCTAAGACTAGAGATTTCTTTCCTTGCTCTTTCTTTCTCTGATTTTCTTCATGGATTAATAAAATTGACAAACATGTGCATTTTTTGTGCTTACTCAAAACCTGACATTCATGCTTTTGAAAAAAAAAAAAAAAAATATGGCAATGATCAAGCCTAACCTGCTAGATAACTCAGTGTACGCACACAATCATTAAATCCTGCTGTTCAGTCAATGCTTCAAATAGCCCTCCTATCAGGAGAAATGCAACTGCTCTTGGTTATTAATTAACCAGACACTGGGTCACAAAAAGAATTATTAATGGCAAGAGAATCAATTCAGTTAAAAGGAGAGTGACATCTTGGCCTGTGGAAGAATACTGGAGGAACCTTAAAATAAATAAGTTCCTAATGTTTCGTTTCATATGGTTCTTTGTATTAGCTTGAACATTTCACACACAATGAGTGGATTATCTGAAAATGTAAGTATCAAGGCATTCATGAAGACTCATAGACAAAGGGCTGAACTATATGTTCAAATTAATTTATCAAATTAATTTTGTGATATTAATCTGTTAATGTTTCTATAAAACACTTTATTAGATAATCCATGTAGAATTTGTATGTCTAAGTGTGTATATCAGTAAGAAAAGAGATACACATAGTCGTAATGTGAAGTAAAAATTAGTGGCTCATGCCAATCAGAGACTCATGTCACCAACAATACTTCAGTTAGATAATGCTCTTCTAGGATTTCCTTAGCCTACTGCTGTAATAATGTTAATGTTTTTAGGGCTTTTTTTTTGTAATTGTTAGGAGTCCTGGTGTAGTATTGCAGGATAATATGCTGGACTGCAAGGTCAGTTTGAGCTGCAAGATCAGCAGTTCAAACCCACCACCTCCTTGGAAACCCTATACAGGGTCACAATGAATTGGAAGGCACTTAACAACAATAATAATAACACATAAATAAAATGATCCTATTTACATCTTTGATCCTTCAGCTACAGTCCCATCAGGTAAATTTCAATAGTATGTCAGTTTTCCCATTCTCAGGAATAGGATTATTGACCAAACGAAATGATCCTTTCTTGCAGTACCACAAATCAAGGGCAAGTCCACACATGGATTTTACAGGTAGTGGTTGCACTGTTTGTGGCTAGGCTGCAGAGTCGAGGGGATACAGAACATGACCATCTAAACAATTTGAAGGCATTAGATAGGGGCTGGAATAGACAGTTGTATGACTTGCCTTTGTTCTCTACTGATTCGGGAGTGATCAGACCTTGAAAAAATTATTTATTCCAACTAAAAACAACTCTATTGTTAGTTGTTGTATAGTCAGTCCCAACTCAGACTTGTGGAGAGCCCGTGTGTGCAGAGGGATTTCAATAGGGTTTTCAAGACTGTGACCTTTCAGAAGCAGATTCCCAGGTCTATCCTCTGAGGAGCCTTTTGATGGTTTGAAACTAATAACCTTTTGGCTAGTAGTCTAGTGCTAACATTCTGTGTCACCAAGGGATTCCTCATATAACTATTGTTTTATGTGTTGAGTAGATTCTCACTCATAGTGACTTTGTATAAGGTTTCCGAGAGTGGCTGATGGGTTTGAACTGCTGACCTTGCTGCTACCAGTCCAGTGCTTATCCTACAGGGACACACCAGGGCTCCACATAACACAAAATTAGCACGATCAGCACACCTGCACTTTATGAGAATCTATTTGTAAATCTAAATTGTAATCAGCAGCCCCTCTGTTAATGGATCAAACATCATCACTATTTCATGGACTTGATTTATTACACGATATTTTTGTTGTTTCAGCTGCCGTTGAGTCAGACCCTGACTCAGGTCAACTCCATCCACAACAGAAAGGAATGCTGCCCAGGTCTGCTTCAGTCCCATGATGGATTGAGAATTAGACTACTGTGATCCAAAGGACTTTCACTGGCTGATTTTCCGTTTGGTGTTGTAGAGTCCGTTCTGACTCATAGTGACCCTGCATAGGGTTTCTGAGTAGTGGTTGGTGAGTTTGAACTGCCAACCTGCAGTTCAAAACCGACCTTGTAGTCCAGTGCATTATCTTGCAGCGCCACACCCAATGTGAAATCATAAAATGTTAATTAAATGGATAGTTTGTTCAATAGTTTCAAGCTAAAATAGCCTGCCGTATCTATTTACACATTGCCATAGGGGATGCAAATGTTCAAAGTTCTAAAAGTGATTTCCCTCCTTCCTTGGAGAGTTTTCTATGGGTTGTTTTATTGTCTTTTTATTTATGTTCTTTCTTCATATATGTAAATGCATTCCGACAGGTTTAAATTGCCTCCTGAGGACATTAGCAGCATCTTGCTAGCATAATTTGATCTTGCAGTTCCTTTTTTAGATGGTAATATTTTCTTTACTAATATTAAGTTGTTAGGAGTCATATCACAATAGCTTCCAGGTATTGACAACATTAACAAACAAGTTATATAATATTTTGATTACCCTTACTTAACATAAGGAGTGGTTCCTAATAAATGTATGGGATTCTGGTTTGTTTATTCTGACTAATTTAATACAAGGACCATAAAACTCCAAACATAAAGAGTCTGGTGATTACCAGTCTATCATCCTCCACTTGACATTTTGCTAATCTTGCATTCTGCTAGAATATGCCTCTAATCACAGAATGCATCATGTTTCAATGCCTGTTAACAATTAACCAGGCACATTTCTACTTGGATATGGGATAGTCTGCAAGCTGGGTTTAGTTAAGTAAAACAGAAATACTCATTAGTTAAAGAATAAAATATTGCAGTTACAGTCCTGCTCTTTGTCCCTTTTTATTGAATATTTGAAGATTTTTTACAAAGCATGCCCATGTGGGCAATAGGGAGGAGCAGACATTTTAATTCACAAATTTATCTTTCTAAACTGCACAGGTTCTGTTGAATAAAAATGTTCAAAAGGTGGGATGATTTTTTAAAAAAATAGATACCACTAGAAATGGTTATACAAGAAGGAAAACTGAAGTGCTTTTTGAGGAAAGTAATAGAATTTTTATTGCATATTCCAATTTCAGTTTTAGGGGCTCCCTACATGAAACAAAAAATACCATTTTACCTTCTATGACTCTATTGAACATTTATTCGGATGCTTGAATTTGGTAGGATATTCAGTCTTTCTATAAAACATGTCTTTCTTGTGCCAGATTCTTAAAGGGATGATTACTTGAGGACCTAAACATTTCTATTAAGAATCGCCAGAATGCTGAGTTCTATGGGATGCAAGCCAGAGAAAAAGGTGTTGCATTATATATACTTCAGAGTGTTAAAAAAGTCTGAAAACACAGGAAAATTGTACATTTATTGTACTTTGTTTTTCAGATTAATCATTGGACACATTGCTTTAAGTTTAGAAGAATTTCATCTGGAAAGTTATTGAAGAAAAACATTGAAATGCTAATTAAGAACATGTTCCTTTATAAGTTTCAGCCTATATTTTCTGCCTTTAACATTTTTATATCTGTCTCTAAATTCCAAAAACATAGAAGGGATCTTTATAAATAAGTAATAACTGTAAATAGGTAGGAAATATGAAAGTTAGGCTAATTAAAAGAAACTGGAGATTTCTTCTCGTCGTCTCCTGAGAATGAGCCTACCAACCCACAGAAACTTCAGAGCAGTCAAGCGATACTCTTGGTGAGGGAAATAACATTACATCACTGTTGTCCTTTCAGGTTAGCAAACAACAGCTGGATACAACCAGTTGTGAAGTCTGAGCCGGATACCTCTGCCTTACTAAATTACAATATTGGGGGATTTCCACTGTAGCCCTGGGAGGTACCATTTCCTAATTAGGACTGTTGCCTCATTTGACCTGTCTTTACTGCTAATTGTGTAGTTCTTCCAGGGAGAAGAAGAGAAAAAATGAGAGTGATTAATGACAAAGTTTGACATGAATTTACCCTTATACATTGTAATGTTGGAAGGCAAAGAATAGCAGCTTCCTTAGAAAATCAACCAGTTAGATCAGTCTTATACTCTAGGAATTACATCACTGAGGTCATGCAGTTGGGGGATGAGTTGTAACTGAGCACAGGGCTACCGTCTTGCACTTGACTCTGGCACTTTAACAAGTCTATTAACTACTTCCGTTTTCAGCAGCCTCATGTGCATAGCGTTTCTTTTACCTCAGTTTCCCTGTGTGATTTAACTTTGGAAGGAACAGGATCAAAACTGAGAGATACAGCAGCTTTTTGCTCCTTTTGTTGCTTGCCTGTTTGTTTTTAAAACGTTAGTTTTCTGTCCATGTTAAACAAGGTACTTCCTAAATAAGATGTCAATCATACGTTGTTGTTCTCTTCTGGGGCTGTTAAAACAAAATACCACAAATATGGCATCATATAAGAATGTAATTTATTGTCTCATAATTCTGGTGACTACAAGTTCAAAGCCATTTCTCCACCAGGTCATATTCCCATATCTGAAGTCTGTAAAAGATGTTTTCTTTTCTCCCCCAGCTTCTTGTCATTCCAGGCATTCCTTAGCTTGTAGATGTATCTCCAGGTGACTGTCCTTCCTCTGCCTGTTTTTTTCTCTTATGGGGACACCACTCAGATTGGATTAGTAGTACCACCCTAGTCACATTAATAAGTCCTGGTGTGGTGCTGTAGATTAATACGCTGGACTGCAAAGTTGGTTTGAACCACAAGGTTGAAGGTTCAAGTTCACTAGTTGCTCCTTGGGAACCTTATACAGTGTCTCTATGAGTTGGATGGAACTGACTCCAAGGCACTTAACAATAACAACAGTCATGCTAATTAAGTCTTGGTGTGGCTCTGTAGGATAAGCACTAGACTTGTAACCACAAGGTCACTGTCCAAACCCACCTGCCACTCTTCAGAAATCTACTCAATGACACTAACAGCCTCATCAAAAGCCCTATTTCCAAAAGTGATCCAGGAGTCAGAACTTCAAAATCTCTTTAAGGAGACAAGTCCTATTGTTGTGCTGTGGAATAAGCACTGATCTGCAAATCCAGCAGTTCAAATCCACCACCTACTCCTCAGAAACCCTATACAGGGCCGACATGAGTGGGAACTGACTCAACAGCACTTAACAACAACATTCAAAGAAAAGACAAAGTAATCATGTTGTTCTTGTTGTTAAGTGCCATCATGTTGGTTCTAACTCATAGCAACCCTGTTGAGTTTGAACTGTCAACACTGAGGTTCAATCCAACCTTGCAGTCCAGCGCTTCATCCCACAGCACACATAGCCATTGTACTATTTTAAGATTGCTGCTGTTATTGTTAGGTGCCATTGAGTCAGTACTGATTCATAGCGACCCTGTGCACGGCAGAACGAAACACTGCTCGATCCTGGACCAACCTCACTATTGTTGCCACGCTTGAGTCCATATATGCTGCCACTTGGCCAATCCATCTCTTTAGGGGTCTTCCTCTTTTTCTCTGACTCTCCACCTTACCAAACATGATATCCTTCTCCAGCGACTGGTCCCTCCTGATAATATGTCCCAAGTATGAGAGACGAAGTTTGGCCATCCTGGCCTCCAAGCAGCACTCTGGCTGCACTTCTTGTAACACAGATCTATTGTTTTTTTGACAGCCCATGGCACTCAGCAAGTTTCAATCCTGACTAGATTTCTGGGAATTCACTCACTTTCCAAGGCCTTAAACTCTCAAATTATTAATCTAGTTTAATCTAAGTAAATCCTAGAAACCTTCGTTTAACACCAAACATTTACTGCTAAACAGTGTTGGAGGTGGTGGTTATGTGCCATAGAGTCGGTTCTGACTCATAGCAACCCTGTATAGGGTTTCCGAGACTGTAAATCTTTACAGGAGAAGAAAGCCACATCTTTCTCCCACGGAACAGCTGGTAGTTTCTAACTGCTGACCTTGCGATTCACAGCCCGATTCGTAGTATTACATACCCTTAAATGTATTATTAACTAACATTTATCACTAAAGATAGACTAAAGTCCTGAGGTTGTGCTTTATGATAAACACTGAGCTGCTACAAGGTTGGCCTTTCAAAACCACCAACTGGTCTTAGAGAACCCTTTGAGTCAGAACCGACTTGACAGCACTTAACAACAAAAACAACAATGTCCCCTAAAAAGCCATCAACAAAACTTTATAGAATAAGAGTTTAAAGGACTGATGACAGTTACTACTTGGACCAGTCTAAAAGATATATTCATAACACAACCAAATTGTACTAAACTACTAAAATATTCCTCTTTAAAAGCTAACGTAATTTTATTGTCAGCTTGCCTCAAAGATGTGGTGAGGATGAAGAAAGTAAGAAGAGAAATGTAAAAAGTAATGTGAAAAGTTCAAGTGATATTCAAATGCAAGGTGTTAGTATGTAGCTGTTTTTTCAGAGCCATAATTTGTTTTCATAAAAATAAAAATAATCATAAATGTAAGTTAATCAGAATGGTAAAGTTTTCAATCCGTTTAATACAATTCATTACACTGTGTTATAACTATTTTGGACATAATTTAGGGTCCAATCTTGTCTTCTCTCCACATGGTTGTTGTTGTTAAGTGCCATCGAGTCAGATCCGACTCATAGCGACCTTGTATAGGGGTTCTGAGGAGTGGCTGGTGAGCTCGAACCGTCGACTGAACCATCGACTTTGTAGCTCAAACCGACCTTGCAGTTCAGCGCATTAACCCACAGTGCTACACCAGGAGAGGAGTCCTTGGCAAGGTTTAACCCTTCTTATACCCTCATATAAGAAGCATTTGGTTTCTAACTGCATGGTCAACAGTTCAAACCCACCCACCACTCTGTGGGAAAAAGGAGAGGCTATCTGCTCCCATAAAGACTTACATTCTCAGAAACCCCGTTGAGCAGCAGGTCTACTCTGTCCTATGTGGCCGCTTTGCGTCATAATCAACTTGATGGAAATGGATTTGGTTAGACCTTCATATGGAGTCTCTGCATGGTACAAATGGTTATCTCGTTCAGCTGTTAATCTGAATGTTGGGAAACACCTCAGAAGCAAGGCCTGGCAATCTACTTTTGAAAACTCAGCCATTGACATCCTAGGGAGCAGTTCTACTCTGACACACAAAGGGGTCACTATGAATTAGAATCCATTCAATGGCAACTGTTTGCTGTTGTTGTTGTTGAGGAGTTATAATCTTACATGAAGTCCTGGTTAATATGCTGTACTGAAGAGTTGGTTGAAACCTCAAGCTCACCAGCTGCTCCTCGGAAATCCTATATAGGGTTGGCACTGACTCAACAGCCCTTAACAATAACAACATTTTCTTATATGCTTAGGAGAAAGATGAGGCTTTCTGCTTCCCATGCACGGTCGCTATGAGTAAGAACCAACTCGATGGCACTAAATAACACTGTTAAACACATACTAACCCTATTGAATAAAGATTAGACTGATGATTGAAAACCAGATGATTGTACTATTCCAGGAGTTTATTTAGAAATCTAACATCAACCATACAAATCAGTGTTTCCTCATATGAATTTCACATAATGTTAGTCTAAAAGAGGCTTTCTCAGTTTTGTTAACAATAAACATATTGGGCCAGACAATACTTTGTTAGCTGCAAGGAGGGAACTGTCCTGTATATTGCCGGATGATTAACAGCATCTCATTTCTCTACATACTTCATGCCAAAGATAGCAATATCCCTTACTCCCATTTGTGGTAGCAAAATGCTTCCAAACATGGTCAAATGTCCCTGAACAAAGCCCTTGTCATTGAGAAAAAGTTATCCAGTGTGTTACCCCATCCAAATGATATTATGATTAAATATTTATGACAAATTCTGCAATCTAATATTATTATTGTTGTTGTGTGCCTAACTCACAGCAGCCCTGTATAGAGTTTCCGAGAGTGGCTGGTAGGTTTGAACCACTGATCTTGAAATTAGCAGTCCAGTGCTTATGCTACAACGCCACACCAGGGCTCAATTTAATATTAATCTCTTTTAAACATTCACACTGAATATTAGCATATTAAATATCCTGAAATGTCTTATTGCAAAGAAAGCAATTTACTTTTGTTTAATTTAACATTTCCCAAATATTTTGACTACAGAATCATCCGATTCTTACTAATAGCTGTTATAATTTTCTCCGCTTTGCTACAAAACACACTGGGAAATCCTGGTGTAAATGAATGTTTACATCAGGGCTTGATTCATTTAGAAGGAATTTTTAAAGCTTCAGAGTTCTTATAAAATATTTGATGTATCTCTGTACTTTTAAATTTAAAATTATGCATTTAAATGAATTACAATAATAACAATCTTGTAGTGCTGTAGAATAAGCATTGAACTGCTAACCTCAAAGTTGGTGGTTCAAACCTACTAGTTGCTTTTGGGAAACTTTTCTTTTCCTTTCCCTGGGTGAGGAGAAGACAGTCAAAGGTTTAAAATATGTGAATAAAGTGATATATATGAAAGTTACTATGGGTTGCTGTGAGTGGGAACTGACTCAACCACACTTAAAACAACAACAAAAATAACAACTATTATTATGGCATTTATATGACGGTTATGTGCTGTGGAGTCCGTTCTGACTCATAGCGACCCTGCACAGGGTTTCCAAGGCTGTAAATCTTTATAGGAGCAGAAAGCCTCCTCTTTCTCCTGCAGAATGGCTGGTAGTTTCGAACTGCTCACCTTGAGGTTAGCGGCCCGAATTGTAACCACTACACTACCAGAGCTCCATAACTGTTATTATAGTAATCATCCATGATAGTTAATGACCACTTCCCACCCATCTGTTGTCTCTGGTGGCTTCAGTGTTGCTGGAAGCTCTACTACCAGTATTTCCAACTTCAAGCCCATGGCCTTAGCCTTTACCCACCAGTCACCAAGATCATCAAGCAGTTCTTTATGTGAACTTTTGTAGATGAATTTGACCCAGGATTTACAATATTTTATTAGGAGTCCTGGTATGGTGATGTAAGATAAGCACTCAATCACAGGTTGGTTTGAACCACAAGGAAGTTCAGCAGTTCAAACTCACCAGCGGCTCCTCAAAAACAAAAACAAAAAACCAAACCTCCTACTCATAGGATAGCTATGAGTAGGAATCCTGGTGTGGTGCTGTGGGTTAATGTGCTGGATTGCAAAGTTGGTTTGAACTGCAAGGTTGGTGGTTCAAGATCACCAGCTGTTCCTTTGAAACCCTATACAGGGTCGTTATGGGTTGGAAGAGACTCAATGGCACTTAACAACAACAACAGCATGAGTCAGAAACAACTCAACAGAACTTAACAACAACAACATTATCTAGGGATAGGTGTTTTTTTTAAAGGGATTGGGCCAGGAAAGCATTGAAATTTCATAAATGAGGATAAGCAGCCTTAGATATATCAAGTACCTTTTTAACACAGATACAATCCCTCTTAGGATAAATCATATTGGAATCAATAAAAATCTAAAGGACAATGTTCACTTAGGGACAAGGTTGAGTAATGATGGGAATATGAGCGAAATGGAATAGAAATGATGGGGAGGAAGTAGGGTGACTCTTGTTGCATGGAAAGGATTACAATCATTGAGCTGAAACAAGCTGTATGATTTGTTGAATGTAAAAGCGATAATCTTGTCTGTAAACCTTCACTCAACTCACACCAAGAACATTTTAAAAAATCATATTGCATAGATTCTAATCACTTTTATTGTTGTTGTTGTTAAGGGCTGACTCATAGCAACCCTGTATAGGTTTTCTGAGGAGTAACACTAGTTAGTTTGAACCAAAGATCTAGCAGGTCTAGACATTTGGGTTCAATGTTTATTCTACAGTACCACAGCAGGAGTCCTCCTTGTTGTTGTTAGGTGCCTTTGAACTGGTTCTGATTCATAGCAACCCTATGTACAACAGAACAAAACACTATCTGGTCCTGTACCATCTTCACAATAGTTCTTAAGGTTGAGTCCATTGCTGTAGCCACTGTGCCAATCCATCTCATTGGGGATCTTCCTCTTTTTCACTGACCCTCCACTTTACTAAGCATGATGTCCTTCTCCAAAGGCTGGTCCCTGCTGATAATTTGTCTGAAGTAAGAGACACGAAGTCTTGCCCTCCTGGCTTCTGAGGCACATTCTAGCTGTACTTCTTCCAACACATATTGTTTGTTCTTTTAGCTGTCTATGGTACTTTCAATATTCTTCTCCAACACTCTAACCCAAATGCATCAATTCTTCTATGGTCTTCCTTATTCATTGTCCAACTTTCACATACATATAAACTACTCATAATACCATGTCTTGGGTTAGGCTCACTTTAGTCCTCAGATTGACATCTTTGTTCTTAAACATTTTAAAGGGCTCTTGTTCAGCAGGTTTGCCTAATGCAATATTTCCTTTCATGAGTGAATCCAAGCAAAATGAAGTCTTTAACAAGTTCAATCTTTTCTCCATTTATCATGAAATTATTTATGGGTTCAGTGGTGAGGATTTTAGTTTTCTTTACATTGAGGTGCAACCCATACCAAACTTTGCTCTTCACCAGCATGGTTTTGACTTCTCTTTGCTTTCAATAAGCAAGAGTGTATCGTCTGCATATTGCAGGTTGTTAATGAGTCTTCCTACAGTCTTGATACAACGTTCTTCTTCATATAGTCTATTGAATAAGAATAGTAAAAGAATAAAAGCCTAATGCACACCTTTCCTAATTTAAAACCATTTAGTGTCCCCTTGCTCTGCTCAAACGATTGTCCCTTAGTCTATGTATGATTTCCTCATGAGCACAATTAAATGTTCTGGAATACTCATTTTCCGAAATATTGTCCATAGCTTGTCATTATCCGCCCAGCTAAAAGCCTTTGCATAATCAATAAAACACAGGTGAAAACCTTTCTTGTATTCTCTACTTTCATCCAAAGTTCATATGATGTCAGAAGTGGTATTCCTCATTCTACATTCTCATCTGAATCTGGCTTGAACCTCTGGCAGTTCTTTGTCAATGTACTGTTGCAGTCATTTTTCAAATATCTTTAGCAGCATTTTACTTACATGCTATACTAACGATATGTACTATGATTTCCACATTCTGCTGGGTCACCTCGCTTTGGAATGGTAACAAATATGGATCACTTCCAATCAGTTGGCCAGATAGCTGTTTCCCAAATTTCTGTATAGATGAAAGAGTGCTTCTAGGGTCACATCAGTTTATTGAAAAATTTCAATTTGTATTCCACAATTTAAAAGATTCTTGGTTTTTGGACTTTTTCCTTCAGTATCATTGGCTCTTGATCATATGCTGTCTCTGGGAACAGCTGAAAATCACTGATTTCTATTTGATGTGGTGACTATGTATTTCTTCCATCTTTTTTGAAATTTTCTGTCCTTGTTGTTGTTGTTAAGTGCCGTTGAGTCAGTTCCGACCCACAGCGACCCTGTATAGGGGTTTCTGAGAAGCGACTGGTGCGCTTGAACCACTGACCTTACTGTTCAAACCAACTTTGCAATCCAGCTCATTAACCCACAGCATCATACCAGGACTTCATTTTGCCCTTAGAATCCTTCAATATTTCAACTCAAGGCTTGAATTACTTTTTCAGTTCATTCAGCCTGAGAAATGTCAAGTGTGTTATTCTTTTTTGGTTTTCTAACTCCAGGTCTTTCTACATTATAACAGTTGTCTTCATCTTCTTCAGTTGCCCTTTGAACTTTTCTGTTTGCCTCTTTTACCTCCTAATTTCTTCTATTTGCTTTAGCATCTCTGTGCTGTAGAGCAAGTTTCAGAGTCTCTCCTAACATCTATTTTGGTCTTTTCCTTCTTTCCTGTCTTCCTGATGACCTTTTGCTTTATTTCTGCATGATGTTCTTGATGTCATCCCACAACTCTTCTGGTCTTTGATCTTTAGTGTCTAATGCATCCAATCTGTTTTTGAGATGATTCTAAATTCAGGCAAGATATGTTCAATGTTAAATTTTGGCTTTCATGAACATGTTTAAATTTACTTCAGCGTCAGCTTGAATCTTCATATGAGCAATTGATGGTGTGTTCCACAGTCTGCCCCTGGCCTTGTTTTGGCTGCTGATTTGAAGCTTTTCCCTCAAATGCAGACAATTTGATTTCTGTGTATGCCATCTGGTGAGGTTCATTTGTATCATCTTTTATGTTGTTTAAAAAAGATCTATGCCATGAAGAAGTTATTGGTCTTGTAAAATTCTATCATGTGAGCTCCTGCATTGTTTCTGTCACCAAGGTCATGCATGTTTTCTAGTACTGATCCTTCCTCTTTGCATTCCAATCACCAGTAATTATCAATATAGCTTAATTGCATGTTTTATCAACTTCAAATGAAGAAGTTGGTAGAATTTGTCAATCTTATCAGCACTTACTTTATGGTTTGAATTTGAATACTAGTGTTAGCTGGCCTTTCTTGCTGTTGCTGCTAAGTGTTATAGAGTTGATTCTGACTCTCTGATAAATTCGAATGTAGCGTAGTGGTTACGAATCAGGCTGCGAACCTTAAGGTCCACGGTTCGAAACTACCAGCCGCTCCGTGAGAGAAAGATGAGGCTTTCTACTCCCGTAAAGATTTACACCCTCGGAAACCCTGTACAGGGTCGCTATGGATCGGAACCGACTCGATGGCACTTAACAACAACAACAACAACTTTGTGGTTTAAACTGACCTTTTGATCCACTGCTTTATCCCTATTCTATCACAGACAGCATTATACTTCAAGATAGATCTTGAAATGTTCTCTTTGATGATGAATATGACACCATGCCTCTCCAAGTTGTCATCCCTGGCATAGTAAACCTTATGGTTGTCATATTCAAAATGACCAATACCAAATCCTTTTCAGCTCATTAATGCCTAGGATATCAATCTTTTATGTTTTCCATTTTATTTTTGACTACTTCAATTTTCCTAGATTCAAACTTTATTAATTCTATGTTCTGATTATTAATGGCTATTATAGCTGTTTCTCTTCATTTTGAGGCATGCCCACCAGCAAATGAAGGTCCTGAAAGCTTTACTCTACTTTGAGGAGGCAGCTTTTTCCCAGTCCTATTTTTAGTACTTTCCTACATGAGGGGGCTCATCCTCTGGTGCTGTTTCTGACAATATTCTGGAGCTATTCATCATGTTTCCATATTCAATATTCTGGTCCTATCTGACAGTGTTCCAAAGCTATTCATAAGATTTCCAGTGTCTAGATATCCAGAAGTAGTCCTCCTCTCCTCCTACTCTGTATTAATCTCAAATCTCAGTTGAAACCTGTCCACCACTGATGTACCCTGCTGGTATTTAAAATACTGCTGGCATAGCTTTCAGCATCACAATAACATGCAAGCCACCACACTATGACCAACTGAGACTAGTGGTGAGGTCCTCCCCAATTCAACCAAGAAGTGGGATGCTGAGTTCAAGTTATTGTTATTTTTAAGTGCCACTGTATGGATTCTGATTCATAGCAATCTTGCATGGAGTTTATGAGGAGGGGCTGGTGGGTTGCAGTTAGAAGTCCAATGCTTATCCTACAGCATCACATGAGGATTCTAGATTCAAAAGCTGAGGAGGAAACTGTGGTTTGACTGGTTCATAACCCATGAACTCATTGAGGGAGGATCTCTGGAGGAACAGAGTAGGATATCATAAGGGAATGAATCATTTAACAGCAAGGAACCAAAACTAAATATTACAGAAAATAGATTAGAAAGACAATGTTGGACTTTGTTATAGTTATGAAGTCATAGAAACTATGAGTAAGTATGGCAATTATGTAGAAAACAAAAATGTAAAAGCTAATGAAACGATTTCTTCATTGGACATTTAAAGCAGGCATGTGGAGAATACTTCAGTTACATTGTTAGCACAGCAATAGTCTCTAGAAGTACAAAGAATTCTTAAATGCTTTTTACTTCATGATTCCATTAAAAGGTGGTCAATAACTCCTCTTCCCTTCTTTTTGAGTTTATTGTTGGTGTTTACTTATAGATGAGAGCTAGTAACTAAGACAGAGAGAATAAATTCAGAATCATGTGGGACTCCCTTTTATTGTCTTAGTAAGAAATTGACTGTCTGGCCATGGGTTTGGTTTTTGAGGTCTAAGACCAAAACTCTAGGATTGAGTTGATGTCATCCTAGGCATGTCTTACGCAATAACAACATATGACAGTATTTGAAGAAATGTCCTTTGTTATCTACTACCATACCTGGTGTGGCACTGCAGGGTAATGTGCTAGACCACAAGGTCAGTTTGAGCCACAAGGTTGGTGGTTCAAACCCACCAGCCATTCCCCACCAACCCTATACAGGATCACTAAGGGTCAGAATCAACTCAACAACACTTAACAACAATATCAACTCTAAATTAATCTGGACTTCAAAGAACAGCAAGTTAGGCAAATTAGAATAACTACTGATCTTTCCCCTTTGTTTCCAACCTTTGTATTCTAATCACTGGTAATTATCAATACATCTTAAATTACGTTTGATCAATTTCAGACTGAAGAAGATAGTAAAAATTTTCAAGTTCCTCCTCACTGGCATGTGTGGTTGGTGCATAAATTTGAATAATAGTTGTATTAACTGGCCTTCCTTGTAGGCATATGGATATTTTTTCTATCAGTGACAGCATTGTACTTTAAGACAGATCTTGATATGTTTTTTGATGATGAATGTGACGCCATTCCTCCTCAATTTGTTATTCCCGGCATGTAAACCTTGTGATTTTTTTGTTTCAAAATGGCTAACGCCAATCTTTTTCACCTTACTAATGCCTATGATACCGATGTTTATGCTTTTCATTTCATTTTTGAAAATTCCATTTTTCCTAGGTTCATACTGCATACATTGCATGTTTCAATTATTAATGGATGGTTGCAGCTGTTTCTCTTCATTTTAAGTTGTGCTTCATCAACAAATGATAGCCCCAAAGACATTATTCCATTTCCATCATCACATTTAGCTTTACCTTGAGGAGGCAGTCCTTCCCTCGTCACATTTTGAGTGCCTTCTAACCTGTGGGGCTCATCCTTTGGCACTATATCTTGTAATATTCTTGTGCTCTTCATAATGTTTCAATGTTCCATATTCTGGTGCTGACAGTGTTCCACTGTTTTTCGCAAGGTTTTCAGAGTCTGTCTCTCCTTCTTCCTAGTCTGTCTTTGTCTGGAAGCCCTGCTGAAACTTGGTACCACAAGATCGGGAATTCAGTCACCAGGTGCTGCTCAGAAACCCTATCCAGGTTTGCTATGAGTCGGAATCAACTCAATGGCACTTAACAACAACAGCAACAATTTTCAGAAGTATGTGGTCAGATCTTTTTTTCCTTGTTTGTCTTAGTCTTAAAGATCTACTGAAACTTCAGAATTCCATGTTCTGACTATTAATGGGTGTTTGCAGCTTTTTCTCTTTATTTTGTGTTGCACCCTATTCATGGCACTATGGTCAACTCTACTTTGAGGAGGCCGTGCTTCCCAAGTCATATTTTGAGTGCCGTCCAGCCAGAGTGGCTCATCTTCAGGTATTATATCTGACAATTTTCTGCTGTTGTTCATAATGTTCTCATTATTGGGTACTATATCTGACAATGATCCACAGCTATTCATATGGATTTCAGTGGTTAAACATTTGAAGTAGTCCACCTCACCTTCTTCCTAGTCTGTCTTATTTTGGAAACACTGCTAAGACCTGTCCACCTTTGGTAACACAGTATTTGGTAACTGGTATTTCAAATACCAGTGGCATAGCTTACAGCATCACACTGACATTCAAGTCACCACAGTAAGACAAATTGACAGATGAGTTGTGGGGCTTAGTCATATTGTTGTTGTTAGGTGTCATCTAGTGGTACAGATTCCTAGTGACCCTAGGCACAATAGAACAAAACACTGCACGGTCCTGAGCCAACCTCACAATCATTGCTACGTTTGAGTCCATAGCTGCTACCACTGTGCCAATCCATCACATTGGGGGTCTTCCTCTTTTTCTGACTCTCCACTTTACCAAACATAACATCCTTTTTGCGGAACTTGTCTATCCTGATATCTGAAGTCTGGCCATCCTGCCTTCTAAGTTGTATTCTGGCTGTACTTCTTAGTACAGCCAGATTGGTTTGTTCTTTTGGAAGCCCATGATCCTTTTAATATTGCCCTCCTACACCATGGTTCAAAGGCATAAATTCTTTTACGGTCTTCCTTATTCATTGTCCAACTTTTGCATGCATATAAGGTTATTGAAAATATCATGGCTTGGGTAAGGAGCACCTTAGTCTTCAAACTGACATCTTTGTTCTAGATCAGTTTAAAGAGGTCTTAATGAAACAGATTTCTTTGGTCATAGAGTTGTCAAAGAAAAGGCATTTTTGTTTCTATTACAGTCCTTATCCTTGGAATCTTCATCAGGAATAAGAATTTGCTCTTTTAATCTTTGGTGTCAGGGACAAATGGAAGCAAAGGTGCACAGTGTTCATTCATATTTCACCCTGAATCGTACCTAAACAAGACTTGTTTCATCATTCTTTGTTGCCTAGATGTCTAGAAACTTTTCTAAAACTTCAAATATTTAAACAGAGGCACCTCCAAATGACATAAATGGTATTAAATAATCATCTTTGATGATAGGAAAAGTGTTAAAGATGCCCATAATATTTGTCAAAAAAATTCCCCAACACTAATAAATAGAGAAGCAGATAGTTAAAGCCGACTCACTCATTCAGTCTGTACTGAGAACACCTTACATGAAAATGGAGTCAAGTGACATCTTTACTGTCCCTGCTGAATTATGGTCAGTTGGGTCCCTTTCATTCTCATATAGGAATGAGAAAACTCCCTTCTATGGAGATTGAAACTTACATGAGATCTCTTTCCTTTGCCATGATTCTAGCTCAAAAGAAGGTCATGAAAGCTATATCACACTCCAAACCTTTACATCTTGTTTGCACCAGTGAAAGCCTGGATTAATGAGAGTGATAAACTCTTATTTACCCTTCAGAGAAAACACTTTATGGTGCTTATTCAAAGCCAAAAGAGTGGACCATCACCAAGCCAGGGCATTCTTAACTGCATAGCATTGCAAATTAGTTTTGGATTGTAATATGACTGGCATAGGTGCAAAACCTGTTTTTTTCTTCCCTTTCCCTGGGTGAGGAAGGGATAGTCAAAGGTTAAAATTGTATGAATAAAGTGACATATGAAAGGTTACTAGAATGCTATTGTCACTGATATTTATTATAAATAAAGTATTTTGATCCATAGCATTATTATGAAGATTAACATACATATTTCCCATTTGTGCCATGCTGTTATTTATTAGTTCCTTGTATCTCTTTGACTTAGGGTAAAAGTGGCAAGCAGTTATGAACTATTTAAAGAAGTGGAAAAAATTCCAATTGGGCAAAAGTACTAGATGTAAGTTGCTTATTGAGGATAAGAAAAATACTACTGGACATATGGATGGTCATTACATCAAGGGATCTACAGGAATGACAGCTATTTGAATAGTATATATGAATCATTAGGGTGGATTTAAACTTTAATAAACCTATGTTTTCTTCTCACTTATTTTATTTTTCAGCATAATTTTCTACATGCACATGGAATTTGTATTTTGGGTCCTTTGTTGTTGTTGTTGTTGTTAAGTGCTGTCAAGTTGATTCTGACCTGACCCATAGCTATCTTGTATAGGGAATCCTAGGAGCAGCTGGTGAGCTTGAACTACCAATCTTGCAGTTCAAATGACTTTGCAATATGACACAATTAGCCTACATTTAGTGCCACACAAGGACTCCTCTGTTAGTCACCTGTAATGTGGTCTGTGGTATGCAGAATAATGACACCGTAAATGTACCAATTCCTGGACCCTGTGAACATTTGGTCTTCCTTGGCAAAAAAACAAAAACAAAAACAAAAACCCTTGAAAAGGATTTTGAGATGGGGAGATGATCCTGGTTTATCTCTGCAGATTAGATGTAATCATGAGATTTTTTATAAGTGAAAAGGAGAGGCAGAGTGAGACAAGTTGTGGTAACAAAGTTCAGAGAGATGCTACTGCTGGCTTTGAAGATGACCTGAGTAATGTGTGCAGTTCCAGGGGCTGGAAACGTCAAGGAAACAGACCTTTCTCTGGAACATCCCTGCAAATACCTTCATTTTAACCCCCAATCCCAACCTCAAGATCCAGAATTGTAGATAAAAATCTACCCTATTAAGTCTAGAGAAACTCGTTATAGCATCAACAGGAAATTAATACTGTTTGAATAACTTTATAATTACCCCATTATGCAGAATCTAAATGTATATGTATATATTGTTAAATGCTAATGAGTCAGTTCTGATTCATAACAACCTTGTATAGGGTTTCCAGGGAGCAGTTGGTAGATTTGTGGTGCTGTAGGATCAGCACTGGACTTAGAAACAGAAGTCCGGCAGTTCAAACCCACCAGCTTCTTTTCAGAAACACTAAAGAGGAACCAACTCGATGTCACTTAACAATAACATACATATAACATATATATAATAACACATATATAACATATGTGTATATGTAAATCCCATTATATTTGTTGTTGTTGTTATGTGCCGTGGAGTCGGTTCCGACTCATACCGACCCTGTACAGGGTTTCCAAGGCTGTAAATCTTTACAGGAGCAGAAAGCTTCATCTTTCTCCCGCAGAACAGCTGGTAGTTTCGAACTGCTGACCTTTCGGTTCGCAGCTCGATTAGTAACCACTACGCTACCAGAGCTCCTGGGGGGTCAAAAACCCAGAACCCAAATTACTAGTATATCAAGTTGTTTATTTACTATTTATATACAACATAATCCATATCATCTGCCATAAAAATATTTGGAATCTTTTTAGTTTTCTTTTTAAAAGCTACAGAGCTAAGGTTAAAGGGTATAATGAGAATCCAGTGTTATTTTGAGAGAAATTATAGACATCTTCTAGTCTTTTATGGAGTCTAAGAAATAAAATTAGTAAATTCACAATTAAATGAGTTGTTGCTAAGTGCCGTCGAGCCTTTTCCAACCATAGTGACCCTGTATACGGTTTTTGGGGAGCTGCTCGTGGTTTGAATTGCTGACATTGTAGTTCAAAATTCAGCGCTGTTGTTGTTGAGTGCCGTCAAGATGGTTCCAACCTATGGCAACCCTGTATAGAGTTTCCAAGGAGCTGCTGGTGCGCTTGAACCACCAACCTTGCTGTTCAAACCGACTTTGCAGTCTAGTGTATTAACGCACCAGCACCACACCAAATTCCAAATGAATACGGTAAAATCTCTGAAAAGTGAGTGGATTATTTAATATATGCAAACAAAAAGACCAAATTAATATATAATAATCCTTAATTTTTTTAAAATAATGTAAAAAAAAAAAAATTAAATGTTGCATTATTTCACCAAACTAAGAAAATATCAAGCATTGCTTTTAAACATCAAGTATAGGATAATTATCATGGTTAATTATCATTCGTTTATATGAACAAGAAGTTTTGATGTTTTTATCAGGGAAAACAATAATTTTAATCATCTGTACTTTTAGAAATGATAATACTCCCCTCATTTTAAAAAATAAAAACCAAATTTTCACTACACCCATAAAAAAATGTTTGTTGTTGTTAAGAGCTGTCAAGTCAATTCGGACTTAAAATGACTCTATCGGGTTTCAGTGAAGTATCTGGTGGGTTTGAACTGCTGACTTTGTAGTTAACAGTGCTTATCCTATTGAGGCACACCAGGAAAAAAAACAAACATGAAATGTTCCAGATGGCTTTTGAATCTATGATTTTTAAATTTTATATGAGGGCAGGAAGAAGGAATAAAGTATATTTTTATATACTGTAAGATTCTTTACCCTTAATATAACCTAGAATCATTACTTGCAAACATTTAGTATTTGAATTTGCAATAGAGAAAATAGTTTTGTTGTAACCAAACAGTGTTTGGCCTTGTCCTTATCTGCTCTCTGTTTGTGACTTGATGGATGCCACAATTTGATAATTATGAAGTCTCTAACTTCGGAATGCAACTAACTATGTTTTAGGTAACATCTGGCAATAAATGTATATATTTAGACCAAGTTGGTGTAGAGGATTATGATTTGAATGGCTAACAATAAGATCAACAGCTCAAATCGACCCACCCCTCACTGGGAGAAAGATGAGGCTTTATGCTCCCCGAAAGAGAGTCTCAGAAACCCTGTACAGGGGATCTGTGAGTCGGAACCTACTCGATGGCACACAGCAGCAGACTAGAGCAAATCACAACAAATTGTCACAAGATCATAAAAACTTTTATTAAACAAAATATTGAAATGTGAAGCTATTGTTTCTCAACATAACCTCTGTCTAAGCCTATACACTTTTTAAAAAATGTTTTATTGTGAATTATGTGATAGTTTACATGGGAGAACATTAGCTTTACATTCATCCTACCATATATAGCTTCATTGCCATGGTTACAATCCCCTCCTTGCATCATCAACCAACCAAAGGGTATACTCTGCAAGCCTGGTCATCAGCACACAGCCCCTCTTCCTCTCTGGGTCTAAAGTCCCCAGCTGCTCCATCTCTCCATGTCATCATCTCTACCTCCATCTTTGGCATCATTGCTTCTCTGGGTAGGGTCCCGCTCTCCACTTTTCTCCCTTGATGGACCCAGGGACCTCCCCTCCTAGACTGCAAAGTCAATCACTCCCCTCTTTTTGTCTACCTTTACATTTCCAACCCTCACAACAGTCCTGATAACAATTATTCACTATTGTATCACAAGAGACCTATCCACATTTCATTTCATCAGCCCCGTCTAGACAGATTGGATACTACTCAGTGGAGATTCTACCTTCCTCCGTGCCCTCTGGATCTAGGTTCCCTCTTGAAAGCTTGTAAGTCAGTTACTTCTTGTCTCTGTAGCCCCTCATTCTGGGTAGCCAATGTCCAAGTTGCCCATCCCTGTCCACTCTGTGTATGGAGAGGGTAGGAATGATCCTCACTGTGAAGATTTGTTCCCTCTTTTGAGCTACTGCATCAATAGGTGTAGGTCAGGTTCATCAAATTTTATCAGATTACTCTTTTTTTCCTCATCTCTTTTCTTCTAGTTGAGCTCTGATCATCCAGTCCTTGAAGCCAGGTTGAGTGGGTACTATCTGCAAGTGTGGGTGTTCTTGCGCATATGCCCTGTCTTTTTATCAGCTGGACACTTCACTCTCCACTCTAGTCCTCTGTGGCTAAGTCACTGCATCTGGGATGAAGGGTCTCCAGGTCTTGTCACACTGCTGGCCAACCAGGTCTCCAACTGGGTTCACAGGAGTCTATTAAAAGTTGTGGGACTTAGCTTGCAGCTTCATTGCTGTTTTTCCCTCACTTCCCCTTTTTGGTAATGAACGTGGTCACCAATCAGAGCATGTGTTCCCATTGAGTCTTAGTCTTGGAAGGAGGTTTGCCCTGAGGGGCCCGACCATTTGCCTTGATGTCTCCTGGGCAAGCCACTTGCTTGTTCTTGTAGCAATCACTCAGTCTGCCTATGTTGTTTTGTATTTTTCCTGTTGGTCTTTCTTTCAAGAAGTATCTTCTGTTCTTCTAGCAGCTCCAGGCTGCTCTGCCTGTCCTTTCAAGTGGAAATTTCCCACCTCAGGAGATTCTGGATGGGGTTCAGGATTCCACCTATAGTCTTATGTAATGCAGAGGCTCCGCAGGAAGCCTCCTTCACTGGGCACATTGTAGCCCAATTTTAGGTATTCCAATCAGTTATAGTCAGAAGATGGACTTACAAGCTTTTTATGGTGATATTTCTGGCTATTCCTTTCTCTCCCCCTCAAGTGTCTATTTTATAATGGCATGCCAGGGAAACCAATATTCAAAAGACAGCCAAGCATTCTAACATTATTTTCCCCCTTTTGCCCATTCCAAGCATGTCTCAATCCCTGTATCCCAGAGCTCTGTTGTTCCAAGGTTGTGTATACATTATTTACCTTTGTCACAGTTCAGCTTCACATTCATCCTATCGCATTTCATTTCATTGCAATGGTTACAATCCCCTCCATGCATCATCAAATAACCAAAGGATACATACCACAGGCCCGCCTCCCTGAGGCTGTCAGCAAACAGCTCCTCTCCCTCCCTGAGCCCTGTGTCTCCAACCACTCCATCTGTCCAAGTCATCATCTCTATCTCCATGACTGGTTTCATTGCCTCTCTGGATAGGGTCACACTCTCCACTCTTGTCACTTGTTGGTCCCAGGGACCTCCGCTCCTGGGTTGCAAAGCCAATCACTCCCTTTCTTTTGCCAAAAAAACCCCCTACATTTCTGACCCTCACAATCAGTCCTGATGGCAGTTATTCACTATTGTACCACAAGAGTCTTATCCTCATTTCCTTTCGCCAGCCCAGTCCCAACAGATTGGAAATCATTCAGTGGCGGTTCTGCCTAC
>NW_006408558.1:2166504-2172144 GCF_000296735.1 Chrysochloris asiatica | reverse complement strand
CTTAGGCATTAGTGAGCTGAAATGGACTGGTATTGGCCATTTTGAATCTGATAATCACATGGTTTACTATGCAGGGAATGACAAATTGAAAAGGAATGATGTTGCATTCATCGTCAAAAAGAACATATCCAGATCAGTCATGAGGTACAATGCTCTAAGTGCTAGGATAATATCCATGTGCCTACAGGGAAGTCCAGTTAATACCACTATTACTCAAATTTATGCACCATCCACTAAAGCCAGTGAAGATGAAATAGAAGAATTCTACCAACTTCTTCAGTCTGAAATCTATCAACACATATTAGCGGTCAAGAAATCAAATGATGTATTGTTTACAAATCTGCTGCACAATACCTTTTCAAAGTGTCCAAGATCAAAGATGTCAGTTTGAAGATTAAGGTGCACCTGACCCAACCCATGGTATTTTCAAGAACAATACATGCATGTGAAAGTTGGACAATGAATAAAGAATATTATAGAAGAATTGATGCATTTGAGTTATGGTATTGGAGGAGAATATTAAAAGTACCATGAATCACCAAAAGAACTAGCAAATCTGCCTTGGAAGAAGTACCTTAGAAACCAGGGTGGCCAGAGTTTATCTCTCATACTTTGAACATATTATCACGAAGGTCCAGTCCTTAGAGAAGGACATCTTGCTTGGTATAGTGGAGGATCAATGAAAAAGAGGAAAATCCCCATCAAGATGGTTTATCACAGTGGTAGTAGCCATGGGCTCAATTGTAGCAACAATTGTGTGGTTGGTGCAAGACAGCAGTGTTTCATTCTGCTGTGCATCGGGTTGTTATGAGTCAGTACTGACTCGACAGCACATAGCAACATCAAGAACAAAGTAGTGAATGTTCTATACAAGAAATTCAGGTGGAGTTTGAGTTTTCCTTCTGGAACAACTTGTGTGATTTTGAAGCAATCACGCAACCACTTTCATCGCTTCTTATTTGTGATGGGAGAATTCTTTTTAGTCAGAGCTGCCTGACAATTTACTGGAGGTTTACCATCTGTGGTGCCCGCTATCAAAGGTCAGTATCACCATCCGGTTATCTTGACACCAATCCCCTTCCCTTGAGCCCTCACATTTTTGATGACTGATTAGAGTTTACGTTTAAGTCTTGGTTGGGGATACCAGCCTGACTGAAAACTTCTATTTTGTAACCAAAATGAAACACATTTTTTCTCATTTATATATGAGATTTTTAGCATTTAAATCTATTAATTTCCCTTTATTTTGAATGCCTTACATTCCCTAAGAGTCCTGGTATTGCACTGTGGGTTAATGTGTCCGACTGCAAAGTCTTTTGAACTGCAAGGTCACCAGCTGCTCCTTGGTTCAAGCTTACCAGCTGCTCCTTTGAAACCTGTGTACAGGGTCACTTTGGGTTGGAATCAGCTCGATGGCACTTAACAACAACAACAACAACAACTTCCCTACAACTCACAATATAAACTAAAATCATAAAGAAAACCCTTTAAGCTGTGTGTGTGTGTTTAATTTGCTGCTTGCTTTGGCTCTGTAGGATAAGGACTGGACTGCAACCCACAAGGTTGTAAGTTTGAGCCTACCATCAGCTCTTAGGGAGAAAGATGAGACTTTCTGCTCCCATAAAGATTTACAGTCTCAGAAACCCTATACAGGATTACTATGAGTTGGAACCAACTCCACAGCACTTAACAAATAACAATAAGAAGTAGCCATAGTCTGTAAACTCCCATCAAATGTCTTTTTCCTGAAAGTTTGAGTAATAAGATGGGGGATGATTCTAATGCATGACATGATTCACTTGTGAGTGATTGTTAGTAAGATGGAGATTGCAAATTGATGGAAATCTAATGAGTAGATTGGCCAGTGGTATCATCCTGTTGGATTTAAAAGGAGACATCTCAGACACAGAAGTCAGGGTGTCTCACTGCCATCGAAGAAGAGCCAGGAATGACATATTATTTTGATCCTGAGATCCCTGTGCATTGAACCTCCTTGACCCAGGACCAGAAAGCTGCAATGCTAGCTGAGTAGCAGAGGAGACGCAGCAGCAGAACCAAGAGTCAAAGCACAAGACAGATCAATGGGCTTTCTAGTCCACAGAGAAAGTAAAACAGTGATTTTCAGCCAGAGCCTTGCTTGCAGAGTAGGGGGCCTTCAGGCATTTAACTGGGGGAGCTCTGTTTCCTGACCCACACAGACAGAGCAGAGTACTTTCAGGCTGAGGTTTATGACGGAGTGGTGTTCCTGTGGGCATTAATCAGCAGTCCTCAAACAGCTTTGTCCTGGAGAGAGAGAGACTTACCTATCAACATAGATGAGGAGAGGCTGTCTTGAATGAAAGATTGGAGCCCTGAGTATTTCTGTCCCTGAATTGTAACCTGTTAACTTCACTGACAAGAACCGTATCTATGAGTACTTGTATCTATGAGTTCTGTTTGGCCACTGCAATGAATTATTAAAGCCAGGTGAGAAACAGAGCGTGCTATGGGAGGAATGGCAGGTACCACACTTCTTTTTGCCACCTATGGACTCCTGGTGTGGCACTGTGGCTAATGCGTCAAACTGCAAAGTCATTTGAACTGCAAGGTCAGTGGTTCAAGCTCACCAGCTGCTCCTTGGAAACCCTATACAGGGTCGCTGTGGGTCGGAATCAACTCGACAGCGTTTAACAAACAACAATTGATACTGTAATTTTTTTCTTCTCCCACAAATATGTCCATTATGAGCTTTACCCTGATGAAGAAGATATTGTTTGGTGAGCATTGAAGAAGGAAGGGGTGGTGAGTAAGCCATACAGTGGGGTAAGAAAAAAACCCAGAATCTTCTCTTACATGTCCATTTATCAACAATAGTTAAGAGCTTGGCTGCTAAGGGAAAGGTTGGTGGTTCAAATCCACCAGCGGTACCACAGGAAAATGATGTGGTTATCTGTTCACATAAAGATTATAACTGAGGAAACTTTATGAGACAGTTTTACTCTGTCCTCTAGGGTTGTTATGAGTTCAAAGCAATTAGTCAACACAACAGTAAACACAATGAGTCTAAAATACTAACAGTTCAAGTATAGAGTAATGTTAAGTATTGCTTGGGCAACATATTGAACATCCTTGAAACTTCTATAAGCTACAACAGCCAAAAGACAGCTCATTGTGATGTTTGTGTTATTAAGCACCAGTCTGCTAACTGAAAACTTGGTGTTTTGAGCCTATCCAGAGTCGTCTTAAAAGAAAAGCTTGTCACAGCCTTGAAAACCCTACATAGAGCAATTCTCCTCTGACACACATGGTGTCTCCATGAGTCAAAATCACCTCAATGGCAGTAAGTTTGTTTTTTATTGTGAATACATATTATTACAGAAAAGAACCAGAGAGACGTAACTGAATCAGAGATTTCAGCAAGATTAAACTTGCTCCTCTTCTTCCCCAAATCCAAAGGTCAAGTCTCTCTCAGGGTGCCTGATGCTCCCCTCATCTGTTACCCTTTGGGTGTCTCCACCTCTAGTTCTTCACGTATCAATGGAAACAGAATGGCAGTAACTGCTATGAGGAAAATTTAGAATAAGCTAAATTTGTTTTTAAGTAGCTCTAGTAGTGTAGTGGTTACGAATCGGGCTGTGAGCCGCAAGGTCAGCAGTTTGAAACTACCAGCAGTTTCGCAGGAGAAAGATGAGGCTTTCTGCTCCCGTAAAGATTTATAGCCTCGGAAACCTTGTACAGGGTTGCTACAAGTCGGAACCGATTGCATGGTTCACAAACATCACCACCATGGTTAAGTGCTCAGGTACTCATGCAAAGATCAGCGCTCGAACCCACTATCTACAAACAGGAAAAAGAACTTGCAATCTGCTCCCAGGGAACACCCAAGAACCCCCAGGGAACCCCATGAGGCAGTTCTTTAGGGTCACTGTGAGTCACACGCTTGATAGCACACAACAACAGAAGTGGTTGCTAAGTGCTGTTGAGTTGGATACGATTCCTAGAAACCATGTATAGGGTTTCCAAGGAGCAGTTGGTGGATTTGAGTCACCAATCTGTGGTTAACAGTCCAATGTGTATCCCATAGAGCTACCCCAGGACTCCAGTGCTGAGTTTTTCTAAGACCCTTCACAAACTATGGGCTGAGGAGGAGCAGCAGCCTCACCTTGCATTTTATTCAGAATGAAGATTCTCAGCATCCCCCTAAAGACATAACACATCTGAAGATGCTTTTTTAACAAGATCCCCAGGTAATTCCTAAGCACATTAAACTTTGAGGAGCACTATTCTAAAAGCAATTGCTAAGACTTACAGTTACTAGGAGCTTCAATCTTTTTGAGATTTTTCTAAATAGCCCTGTTTCTAGCACACATGAGGTACTCAACCATGTTTGACAAAAACAGGTTCCTGGAAGTGAATGAAGACAAACAGCCCTATTGGGACAGCTGCCCAGCTGAGAGTCTGGCTGACACGCAATATGTATGTGTTGTAGGAGCACACAGAGTATCTAGGGGTGCAAAAGGTTAACCTGCTCAGCAGCTAATGAATAAGCTGGAGGTTCGAGTTCACCACAGGTATCTTAGAAAAAAAAATGTGGTGATCTACTTAAAAAAAAAAAAATAAACCATTGAATACTCTATGGAGGACAATTCTATACTCACACGCATGGGGTCATCATGAGTCCTAGTCAATTCAGTTGTTAAGTGCTGTCGAGTTTGCTCCAACTCACAGTGACCCTTTATAGGGTTTTTGAGGAGTAGCTGGTGGGTTTGAACTGCCAACCTTCTAGTTAGCTTGTGGTTAGCTGCCCAGTGCTTATCCAACCGTCCTATACTAGAACTTTATAGCAACCAATTTTTTTTTTTTTTTTTTTTTTTTAGGGAGTCCTGCAAGGTCAGTTTGAACCACAGGGCCAGCAGTTCAAACCCACCAGCCTCTCCTTGAAAACTCTATACAGGGTTGCTATGGGTCAGAACTGACTCAACAGCACTTAACAACAACAACAGGTTGGATAGCAGTGGATGCAGTCTGTGTAGCTAAATGCCCAGGTTCTGGAATCAGCTTCCTGCACTTGTGAACTCAGGCCTTTGAAAATTCTAGCTAAGACACATTTGGAAAAGTCCTTTAACAGTCCTGGGCCTTGGTTTGTTGCTCTTATTGTTAAATGCTATTGAATAGGTTCTGACTCATAGTAAACCTGCACAGGGTTTCTGTGGAGCAGTTGATGAGTCAAACGGCTGACTTCGTGGTTTGAAGTCCAGTGCTAATTCTACAGCCCCACACTAGAAGTTTTAGTTTATTCATCTATAAAATAGGAACTATATTAGCATTTTCCTCCTAGGGTTATTATGTGAGTTTTTGAAAACTTCTTTCTTTTAGCAACAATTATAATCTACTTTTGTTTTCTTGGTTGGTATGTGAGGCCCCTGGGTGAGAGGCTCTAATTTTTCAGAGGAGATTCATTTTTTTATTAGTAGTATTAATTTAAGGTTTTTATTGTGGATTGAGTGAAAGTTTACAGGGCACATCATCGGTTTCACATTCAATAAGTCATATAATTTGTTTCATTACATTGATTACATTGTTGTCAGGTGCCATCGAGTCACAACTGACTCATAGCGACCCCATGCACAGCAGAACGAAATAATGTCCGATCCTGGGCCA
>NW_006408558.1:2156086-2164624 GCF_000296735.1 Chrysochloris asiatica | reverse complement strand
AAGGGAAACTAATATTCATAAGGCAGTCAAGGATTTTAGTATTATTTGCCCTCTTCAAGCTATACCTAGATCCCTATATCCCAGAGCCCTGTTGTTCCAAGGTTGAGTATGCATCACTATTTACCTCTGTCCCACTAGGCCATATAGCAACTATTTTTGTTTGGTTGGTTTTGCTGGTAGGGGCAGGCAGTGGGTTGGGAAAATTATGAGTAGGTTGTCTTGCCCTTCCTTTGAGTCTCCTCTCTTCTCACACCATTAAAATGTCTCTGACAGTGGAGATCATAATCTCTAAAGGGAGCTCCGGCTTGCTTTGGACTGAATTTTAACAGCCGTTCAAATTCCTGGAGAAAGTGGATCCTGGAGAAGACTTGGAATACATGAGGTGCTGCAAGGTGGTGGGATCTGTCTACACAGAATTTCTTGTGTGTACTTTCTTTTAAACTTTGGCCTCAGGGTATTTACTTGAACAGACTCATTGACTATTAGAAATAAATAAATAAATAAATATTTCATAGGTTGTGTCTCTGGGTATTATAAACGTCCTAACTAAGAAGTTTTAGTCTGAAACTAGCCAAGGTTGTTTCTGGAGAAAGAATTCCTTCGACTTCTTGATATCAAAGTAGAGCCTCTCTCCTACCTGATGTCTTACAGAGATAATGATTTTTTTTAAAGAGATTTTATTTTTTTAGAGTTATAGTATAGCAACATATTTAATGTCTCTTCCAGCCATAGTCTCTATTACCTTTTGCTTAATGATTTTTTTTTTTTTCCTGATGGGTCTGGGTGAGAGAAGGTGGAGGAAGATGCTGATGGATGATATGATTTAGTTGTGAGTGATTGTTAACAGAGCTAATTGTGATTTTTAAAACTTGGAACTCTAACACAGGTATAAAATGAGCCATCTCAGAAATAGGAGGGGGGCACCTCATTACCATCAAGGAAGAAGAGCCAGGAATTGAGCATGTCCTTTAGACCCTGAGAATCCTCCTAAACCTAGGGACAGAAAGCTATGACACCTGAGGAGTGGCAGAGGACCTTCCACTGGCAGAGCATCTGCAGCAGAATCAAGAGCCGTTAGCTTTTGGCTAACAGCAGTTAGCTTTCTGGCTAACAGACCAAGTAAAGCTGGGTGACTCTGGGCAAGAGGCTTGCTTGAAGAGTGTGGTGTCTTCAGGCACTTCATCAGTGGAGCTAGATTTGCTGACCCACACAGCTAGAGCCAAATGCCTCCAGTGTGAAACTTAATGGTGGAGGGCAGTGTCCTCTGGGCATTTATCAGCAGTGAATCTTCTCTGAATTAGAAGCTGCCCTTAGCCAGTACAGTTTAAGTTCAAGACCTAAGCAAGTCATAGAGCTTGATTTGTTCCCAGCTCATTGTTATGCTAAATTGAGAGGTTGGGGAAAGAACAATAGAGTAAAATTTAAGACTTAATTTACTGGTTTACTTGAGTCAAAGAAGACCAAGTTCAAGACCTTCCACCATTGTACTAGAATATATTATATAAGAAATAAAGTATACTTAAGGGCCTTAATAGGAGTACTGGTATGGTGCTGTGGGCTAATGCGCCAGACTGCCAAGCCGTTAGAACTGCAAGGTCAGAGGTTTAAGCTCACACACCTGCTTCTCGGAAACTGCTGTGGGTTGGAACTGACTCGATTGCACTTAACAACAACAACAACAAGGGCCTTAATGATTTATTAGACTCATGTTTTGAATTAGTCTTGTTTTTATCCTTAAAAGAAAGTTGAACTCTTTGTTTTAGTTACTTTTAACACACTGTGTGTGTATAATATATATGTGTACATATACTGTTGTTGTTGTTGTTCAGTGCCGTCGAGTCGGTTCCGACCCATAGCGACCCTGTACAGGGTTTCCGAGGGTGTAAATCCTTACGGGAGTAGAAAGCCTCATCTTTCTCCCGCGGAGTGGCTGGTAGTTTCGAACTGCTGACCTTAAGGTTCGCAGCCCGATTCGTAACCACTACGCTACCAGAGCTCCTTAGGGAGCTTCAAATGGAACTAAATGGAAACGGATTTTTTCCACAAGCTTTCTAGAGCCCTTTCATATGGTATATATGTGTGTGTGTGATAAATCATGCTTGGTAAAATAAAGGGTCAGCAAAAAAGAGTAAGACTCCCAATGAGATGATTTGGCACAGTTGCAGCAGCAATGGACCCAAGCTTAACAATGATTGTGAGGATGGTGCAGGACCAGACAGTGTTTTGTTCTATTGTATGTAAGTTCACTATGAGTTGGAATTGACTCTATGGCACTTAACAACATATAAAATCACTGCCATCAACTTGATTCAGACTCACATTGACCCTGTTGCCAAAACTATCAATATGAACTGCCTATCTTGTGATTGGAGTTCTGGTGTGGCATTGCAGGTTAATGTGCTGGACTGAAGCTCAGTTAGAACCACAAGGACAGTGGTTCAAGCTCACCAGACATTCCGTGGAAACCCTATGCAAGGTCACTATGAGTCCAAACCTAATTGATGATGCTTAACAACAACACCTCTGGTAGCATAGTAGTTACGAATCGGGCTATGAACCGCAAGGTCAGCAGTTTGAAACTACCAGCTGTTCTGCAGGAGAAACATGAGGCTTTCTGCTCCCGTAAAGATTTACAGCCTCAGAAACCCTGTACAGGGTTGCTATGAGTTGGAACCGACTCCACGGCAAACAACAACCTTGTGATTAGCAGTCTAATGATGTTAATTCCACAATGTCACCAGAACTTTATATGCACATACACATATGTTTCTGTATACATGTGTATATGTGTGTCCGTAAGTCTTTGTGTCTATATTTTATAATGTTTTGCTTGATTTGGGGTTCAAATTATGAGCAACAGCTCTAACAATTGCTTTGATTTTCATAGTAAACAAGAGGCTTGATACTAGTTCAGATTCAACCAACCCTTGTTGAAAAACACTTGTAATGTGCTGGATGAAAAACCAGAACTAAAACACTACCATACAATATAGAGTCCTAGTTTGGCATTGTAGTATAAACACTGGACCCAAAGGTCAGATTGAACTGGAAGATGGGTGACTCAAACACACCAGCCGCTCTTCACAAACTATATATATAGGGTTGCACTGAGTTAGAATGGACGCCATGTCACCTAACAACAATAACAGAGCATAGAGTCAATCTGATTCATAGAAATCCGTCCTAGGGTGTCCACAACTGTAAATGTTTATCAGAGCAGACAGCTTTATCCTTTCGCGCATGGAAGTGCTGGCAGTTTTAAACTGTGATCAGTGCCCAGTGCTTATCCTACAGTGCCACCAGGGCTCTGTAACCTGCTGGGTACACTTACAAAAAACCCCCACAAAATCTAAGTGATAGGTACAGTAGCATGATGTCTTGAGCAATTTTTAACCTTGAGCAAGAATTTTTAAAGAAAAAAGTGGAGATAGCTTTTAAACTAAACAGCCAGGAGTCCAGAATGTTTTCCAGTACAGCCAACCTGAGCAGGTAAGGGTTTCCATTCTTTATAAGTCCTTCCAGGCCATTTGAATTTACTTCAAATTAAACTACAAGTTGAAGCAGTTATGAAGAACCATATTTGTTAACATGTAGTGAACTACAGTGAGCTGGCTCAGTAACATTTTGGAGGACGTAGACGTGTGTGCAGAAATGCTCAAGCCTATATACCTCTGTGAGTGTGGCAGCTGGTAACCAGGCAAAGAAGAGTACCATAAAGGTATATGAATCGTTTTTAATCACTTTGCAACAGGAAGCATTTTACTTGTCCATGCTCTCTCTTTTCCTTTCTTTTAAACAAAGAGGAGATTGTTTATAGCAGCTCAGATATATTTTGTAACACATCATTAAAGTGATCCAATCCAGACATCTCACAAGAGCCAATTTTTTTTCCTTTCTTTTTTTTTTTTAAGGTAATGATGAACTTGTGATACACAGAAGCGAAACAGCATATTCTGATGATTCAGTCAGTTTCCTGGTATGCACATCGATTTCTCTAAAGACACAACTAACACCTTTAATAGGACTTAAAACATAAAAGAACTTAGAAATAGATATGCTAAGACTCCAAGTTAGAGGGTCTATTTCAATATGCATTCCTGTCTGCATCAAGAAATCTAAAATGATACTGGAAACACTCAAAGTGGCAATGATACTTTTAAAGTACTCTTTATGTTTTTTCCAACATGTTACTAACTTTAATATGATAAATGATACTTGTCATTTTTTTTTTCTTTTTTAATGATTTGGGAAGAGGAAAACGGTACATTTCAAGTGAACTCCTAAATTCATTCCTAATACAGCTTTTGCATGCAATAATAAAGAGCCCGCTCCAAGATTTTTAGCTTTGTCATTTTATCTTAAACACTTCACAGCTGCAGTGTTGGAAATAAATTACGAATATTCGGTACATTGTGTAGACTCCTCTTCTCTTTTGGCCAACAGATGGATTCTCCCTTCTGTTCCTCGACACCCGAGATTCATCAGCTGTTATGAGAAAAGACAAGTTCCTAAATTCAAACCTTGAAGGAGAAAATCGTTTTACTTCACCTTTAGTAAGAATTTCATTTGTGAATGTTCCTGTCAATTGAAACGTACAGAAGAAGACAGTGATGGAACACTGTGGTAGAGCAATGTGACAGGAAGAAATTAGACCACGGTCAAGGATGAACATGCTGGGATTTGCCATCTGTGTGGACATGAGCCCTTTTGAGATCATAAATCTCCTAATTATATCATTGGGTAAAAGGTCAGCTATCTTTATGCATTCAACCCAACCCTTTTCCACTTAAAAAGATGAGCTCCACCACAAAACAAATGGGAATGTCTTGGGAAATGCCTAAATTAAATTTCACCAAAGAAATCAGATGCTATATCAGAAAACCTAGTACTCTTATGAGCGCAAGAGAGAGCGATGGAAGGCAACTATCCGAAAACAAATTTTGTTGTTGTTGTGTGCCATGGAGTCGGTTGCAGTTGGATGCCTTCTGACTCATAGCAACCATAGGCTTTACAGAGAAGAACTGTGCTTCATAGAGGTTTTTTTTTGTTTTTATTTTTTTATAGTTGGTAAATTCCTTTAATTTCTGTTGATCAGGAAATGTCCTAATTGCACCGCCATATTTGAGGGACTACTTTGCTGGGTATATGATTCTTGGTTGACAATTTTTTTTGTTTCAGAATTTTGTATATGTCATCCCATTGCCATCTGATCTGTGGCCTTTCAGAAGCAGATCATCAGGCCTGTCTTCAGAGACACCTCTGCATGGGATTGACCCTTTACACTTGGTGTAACTGTTTGTGCCACCCAAGGACTCCAACACCAAATCGATTTCCACTTTTAGATGTTTTCTCAGCAATGCGTTACTGTGCAGTGAGGCAGAGAGGGCATGGGTTCTGTGAGTCTTCACGGACTAGTGTGAGTCCTAGTGTCACACAAGAGTACTTTGTCAGATGTGGCCATGTCAAGTTTTTGGAACATTTATGTCAGTGTCCAAAGTCAATTTATTGATGTTGTTGTTGTGTGTCGCCAAGTCGATCTGACTCATGACAACCTTATGTATGGATCTCAAGACTTTAAATCTTTATAGGAACAGAAAACCTCATCTTTCTCCCTTGGAGCAGCTGTTGAGTTTGAAGAGCCACCTTGTGGTCACCAGTCCAGCACTGATCCTGCAGTGCCACCAGCGTTCCTGTGGATGTAGTTACTTCCCCAAATACCTAATTCTTATCCATCCAGAGTTCATAGGGGGGCATCATGCTATGTGATTCCCGGGAATAGTATTGATCTTTATTTAGTAATCAACTGTATTCTTCAAGCCCCACAGAACATGACGGGACTTTAAAAAAGTGCTTGGAAATATGAAATAGGAAGCTAATGGATTTTTTCCATGATCTTTTTGAAGCCCCCTTGTACAGGGTATGGAATCTAAGTTAAAATTCTTACAGCTCCGGTATCTTCTTGCAGGCTGTGCTGACACTCTTCTATGAGACTGTTTCTTCCATTAAAGTTTTCCCCTCTACTCTTCATCACTGTCATCTGCTGACTTCTAGATCTTTTTTGCTCATTCATTGCAGACCTTGGTTCTTGTGTTATGGCTTTCTCTGTCCCACATATTGATAGTATCTTGAATTAATTTAGGGACCATGGCGTCTTCAGACATTCTAAATATTAGCCCTGGTCTGTAGCTTTTGTTATCTTTTGTTATAACAGCTTTTCAGCTATCCGTTCAATCTTTGAAGGCCCTTTACCTACCATATTTCGGTTAGCACACATCAAAAATCCTAGTCTCCTATTTCACAGAGAACATCATGCTTTTCTTACCACCTGTCTGTCAGTCTGTCATACTGTGGTGGCTTACCTGTTACTATGATGCCAGGAGCTTTGACACTAGTATTTTAAATACCAGTAGAGTCACCGATTGGGAACATTTCCCAGCGAACTTTCTAGACTAACATAGACTAAGAAAGAAGACCTGGTAATCTACTTCCAAAAAAGAGTCAATGGAAACCTTAGAAATCAGCACAGAATATGGCCAGCTAGTTCTGGAAAGAGCCCTAATGGGGCAGTGGTTCTGTACTTGGCTACGAAATGAAAGGTTGACCCTACCGGCTGCTCTGCAACAGAAAAATGAGACCATCTGCTTTTGTGAAGATTGATGTTGTTGTTGTTGTTGTTAAGTCTTGTTGAGTCAGTTCTGACTCATGGCGACCCTGTAGAGGGTTTTCAAGGAGCATCTGTGGGTTTGACCCACCAACCTTGTGATTCAAACCGACCTTGCAGTCCAGTACTTATCCTACTCTGTCACACCTTAGGAATCCTACAGAGCAGTTCTACTGTATTGTGTAGGGTTGGTATGAGTCAGAATCAAAATGATGACAATGAGTTTGATTTTGGATATGACTTTTTATAGCTGGAAGATAAGCCCGCTGGGTTGGTAGGTAACAGTGGACTCAAGCATGTCAGTTACCATGACCATGGTGTAGTACTAGTATATTTCATTAGGTTGTACATAGGGCTGCCAAGAGTCAGAGCCAACTGGATGGCAACTAGCAACACCAACAATAAAGATGCTTCCCAACTCAATAACTGTACCTGCATCTGCTTGCCTCATGTCCTCCAATTCTGCAGTCTCAGGATGTGACATTCCTTCTCTAGTCCAGGTTAATAGCTTCACTGTTTCTGACTAATTAGTTACTTAATCTCTTATCTAAAATACAAGCCTCTGTCTTTTTATTATCTTTTTATAAACTTCATTCAGTGCATTGTTGTTGTTGTTAAGTGCCATCGAGTCGGGTCCGACCCATAGCGACCCTGTACAGGGTTTCCGAGGGTGTAAATCTTTACGGGAGTAGAAAGCCTCATCTTTCTCCCGCGGAGCGGCTGGTAGTTTCGAACCGCTGACCTTAAGGTTTGCAGCCCGATTCGTAACCACTACGCAACAGGCTCAAAATGGTGATGGTGGTGGTGGTGTACTGTGGAGTTGGTTCCGGCTCATAGCGATCCTGCATAGGGTTTCCGAAGCTGTTAGTCTTTACAGGAGAAAAAAGCCTCATCTTTCTCCAATGGAACAACTGGTAGTTTTGAGCTGTTGAATTTCAGATTAGCAGTCTGACTTGTAACCACTATGCTACCAGAGTTCCTTAGGCTCAAAACACTCCTATCTTAAAAAAATTAGCTCTGAGTTTTCTTTTTAATGCTCACTATATTTCTTTTTTCCTAGTTTGAATTGCAAAGCTACTAGAAAGAGTAGACTTTACTTGATGTTTCCAGAGCATTAATTTTTATTCATTCATCAAGCAAACTAAGAGGGTTCCTGCCTCCACCATCCCCCATTCTGCTCTTGTCAAAGGCCCTATCTGCTAAGTTCAATGGGCACTTCTAAGTCATTACCTTGGACTTTCTGAGGTGTTAATGCTGTAAACCATTTCTTTATTTTTGAAACTTTCATTTGTCTTCTAGATAACCATTCCTTTCAGAATTTCCTTTCCTTTCTCTGACTATTTGAGCTTTAGTTGTGTCTCTCTAATGGAGAGCAGGAGAGCAGGAGAGCATCATAGTAGGAACAGCTGGCTCTCGGTTGCTGTTGTATGCCTTTCAATCTATAACAACTCACAGAAACCCTCTTTAACAGTGTACGATTGCCTCATAAGATTTCCTAGGCTCAGCTGGTAACTAGAAGTCTGCTGAGAGGGTTTGAACTGCAAACTTCTAGTTACCAGCTGAGCACTTAACCAATGTGTCACTAGCACTCTTTTGTTGTTGTTAGGTGCCATCAAGTCAGTTCTGACTCATAGTGACCTTATGCACAATGGAACGAAGCACTGCTTCGGCCTGCACTATCCTCACGATCACTGTTAAGCTTGACCCTGTTGCTGCTGTCATTGTGCCAACCCATCTCCTTGGGGTCTTCCTTTTTTTCACTGACCCTATACTTTTCCTTTTTTTCACTGACCCTATACTTCACCTAAGGATCTCTGGTAGTGTAGTAGTTATGAATTGGGCTGCAAACCACAAGGTCAGCAGTTCGAAACTACCAG
>NW_006408558.1:2153259-2154566 GCF_000296735.1 Chrysochloris asiatica | reverse complement strand
TGATAAGAATGTTGTTTATTGGTCCAGTGGTGAGGATTTTTGTTTTCTTGACATTGAGATGTAATCCATATCGAAGGCTGTGACACCCCCATCTCTACAAGCTAATGACTTACATGACTAATCATGAGCCATGTTCTAGGTCTTTAGATCAAATTGCTTCTTCATCAGTCAAACTAGTTGATTTCTCAGGCATCTCAAATTCTTAAAATGTCCCCAAAGAAACACATCATCCTCTCTTGCCAGAGTAGCTCCTTTGGCTAAATTCTGCCTGCTGTGAATGTGTCATCTCCCTAATATTCTAAACTGTAGACCAAGTATCACAGTTTCCATTGTTTTCTCCTGCATGATCCCATCTGTTGTTAGTCATTACATCCTGTTGTTTCTAGCTTCTAAACATCTCTCACATCTAGCTCCACACAGAGCTTAACAGGTCACTCTTTAACTTAACAATGCACACAAAGTTTCCTATTGGCCTTAGGATCAAAATCAAACTCTTTTTTCCAGAATTTCTTTAATAACATATCGTTTTAAGAAATGTTTAAGAAGGTCCTTCTTGATTTTGACCCCTCTTAGTTCTCTCTTATTCTGTCCCCTCCTTTATATTTAAATCCACACTTTGTGCTCCAGACACATTCAACTTCTTCCAAGTTCCCTGATATATTATGGTCTCTCACTCTCACTTTTGTCTTTTGCATTTACTTTTTCACTTACTAATTCATCGTTTTTTGTTTTTTATCCCTCCCTGCAAGCATACATTGACAGAGAACTTCCAGTTCAAACTGGATTCAGAAAAGGTCATGGAATGAGGGATATCATTGTTGCTATCTGATGGATCTTGGCTGAAAGCAGAGAATACCAGAAAGATGTTTACCTGTGCTTTATTGACTATGCAAAGGCTTTCAATTGTGTGGATTATAATGAGCTATGGAAAATGTTTTGAAGTATGAGTATTCTGAACATTTAATTCTGCTCATGAGGAATCTGTATATGGAACAAGAGGCAGTTGTTTGAACAGAACATGGGAACATGGTTTAAAATTAAGAAAGGTGTGTGACAAGGTTGTATTTTTTCACAATACTTACTCAACCTGTATACTGAGCAAATAATCTGAGAAGCTGGGTTATATGAAGAAAAACATGGCATCAGGATTGGAGGAAGACTCATTAACAATCTGCATTAGGCAGATGATACAACCTTGCTTGCTGAAAGTGAAGAGGACTTAAATATTTACTGATGAAGATCAAAGACCACAGCTTTTGGTATGGATTGCATCTCAATGTAAAGAAAATAAAAGTCCTCACCACTGG
>NW_006408558.1:2138333-2152564 GCF_000296735.1 Chrysochloris asiatica | reverse complement strand
TAACAACAACAACAACTTAGCTAAGATCTTCTTCAGTTTGTCTTCCTTGACAAATGGAAAACTGAACTTCTTGGCACCTCAATTGTCACATAACCATAATATTGGCCACTCTACCTTTTAGTTGTCTATTTGCTTTTATGACTTTTCTATTAGAGTAGACTAGGGAACTTGTCTAATTCATCTTTGTATTCCTTGCCATTACCACCCTTCCAAATAATAACAATATCTTAAAGAAATGAATGAGATGCACAAAGAAGCCATAGACTGGCTGAAGGTTTTAAGCCTTTACTTCCACAGTTTGGTCATAACAGGATATGACATTATCCTTCTATAAAATGCCATGATAATGATACTCTCCTCAGGGAGCTGTTGAAATGAAATGAGTAAAATACTTAAAAACAGAATATTAAATGTTTATAAATGCTTATTGTAATTGTTATTATTACTATCACTACATGTAGCACCTGAGAGAGTACATTCCCAACAGAGTCCAGGTCTAGAAACAGAGGTCCCACAATACCCCATTCCTTTCATCTAATACGTGTTTTTCTAGAGAGATTGTTCATTGCCATCAGAAGTCTGCACATTTTGGCAGCTATGACTGGGTTTGACTTTGGGCCACACTTTTTCCCCTTAGGAATATATCTATGAAGCTATGATGTAAGTAAATGGGAAAAATCAAAACAAAAACTCATCTGATTCACTCTAGATCAGTATTTGTTTTATACATAATAACTCAGGAATGATCTCTTTCATTAGGCAAACGTTTGAAGAAAAATCTAAACTTCAGAGAATAAATACGGGTTAATTATATTATATAAGGAAGATAGGCATTTCAATATTTCTTTAACCAAATATGATTTCTTTTTTTTTAACTTTTTATTTTGAATTGAGTGAAGCATTATAGACAAGATCATCAGTATTGCATTCAACAAGTCATACACCTTTTTTCATCTAAATGATTGCAATCCCTTCCACACAACAGCAGTTATCCCATTTCTTCCATTTTCTATTTCCAGTACACCATCTCTTTTCAACTTTGTCCTTAGAAAAATGTTGCCCTTTTGATTTTGAATTATTGACCATTCCATGACAAGCATACCTTACTAATATGATTGACCTCACTGCATACCTACTAAAGTCCTGGTGTGGCACTGTGAGCTAATGCATCAGACTACAAAGTCATTTTGTATACAGGGTTGCTATGGGTCGGAATCTACTCAACAGCACTTAACAACAACAACAACACATACCTACTGGGAGTCCTGGTGAGACACTGTAGAATTAGCACTCGACCACAAAGTTGGTTTGAACCGCAATGTTAGGGCTTCAAATCCACCAGCCACTCCTTGAAAACTCTATATAAAAGTTGCTATGAGTCGAAATCAACTCAATGGCACTTAACAACAACAACAACAACAACATATCCCTATCTACTACTTGGATGACAACAGGGCCACAATGGTGAGTTCCTTTGCAGACCTGAAGGGTGATTGAGGGCTATAGACTCACATTCTTCTATACTCTTCTGATCAGTAAGCCCAGTCTTTTGTATTTAAAAATTTGAATTTTGTTTTACATTTCCTGCAATTCTATATGGGACCTTCTACTGTGTTCCTTTTCAGAGCAGTTGGTAGTAGTGTCAGGTTTCTTTAATAAAAATATGAATGTATGTAAAAGATAGTGCTTAAATACATAATCTGTACAGCCAGTAGGGATACCCTGGTCATAGGCCAATTTTGATGATCTTGCAGATCTTTAATATTATTATTTCCTGCTCTCTTTCTCTCCTTATAAGTGTCTCTTTATTTCTTTGAGGACCTTGTAGCCTAATATTCTTCTAAGAGCTCCCTAGATTGAGGTTGGTTGCGGTTAAGTGCCATCGAGTTGATTCCAACCCACAGCGACCCTGTATAGGGTTTCCAAGGAGGAGCTGCTGAGCTTGAACCACCGACCTTGCAGTTCAAAGGACTTTGCAGTCTGACACATTAGCCCACAGCACCACACCAGAGCTCCCTAACTCCTCCTCAAATCATGCTCACAGTATTGAATTTGATACATATAAAAATTTAGAATTATTAATGACAAATGCAAACTCTGTCTTCTGTCCCCAGGAATAGTTCAGACCTTGTATCATCAATGGGAGTCCTGGTGTGGCGCTGTGGGTTAATGTGCCAGACTGCAAAGACATTTGAACTGCAAGGTTGGTGGTTCAAGTTCACCAGCTGCTCCTCAAAAACCCTATATAGGGTCGCTATGGGTCAGAACCGACTCGTCAGCACTTCACAACAACAACAACATCATCAACTGGTGCTACAAGGTATCTTCATGGATATAAGAAAGGGATCTTTAGGAAGTTATATTTGGGAGGATTTTAGTGAGAAAAAAGCCCATAAGGTAGGATGCTACCCATCGTACATACTTGTAAGGTGACCTTGACATTGTTGGTATTTTAAATGCTTTCAAGTGGGTTCCGACTCATAGTGAGTTTCCTGTATAGAGTTTCCGAGGAGTGGCTGGTGACTTTGGACAGCTGACTTTGTGATTACCAGTCTAGCGCTTATCCCATAGTGTCACACCAGGACTTAATATTTATTAAGTTCAGAGTAGTGTAGTGGTTACGAATCGGGCTGCGAACCTTAAGGCCAGCAGTTCGAAACTACCAGCCGCTCTGCGGGAGAAAGATGAGGCGTTCTGCTCCCGTAAAGATATACAGCCTCGGAAACCCTGTACAGGGTCGCTATGGATCGGAAACAACTCGACGGCACTTAACAACAACAACAACATTCTTGCTTCATGTTTTGTTAGGTGCCACCAAGACTCATAGTGACCATACGCACAACAGAACTATACACTGTCCCATCCTGTGTCATCCTCACAATTGAGGGCACTGTTGTAGGCACTATGTCACTTACTAAAACCTAAATTCTAATGTGGCGAGGGGCACCTTACTGGTCTTGAGGAGTTCATGCTGTTCTGCAGACCACTAATTAATAGAGGAGTGTATGGGGGGGGGGGGAGTTCAATAGTTTCTACATATTCTTAGTGCTTTATGAGATTTTACTCAATGCCCAATTTCTTCATCTCTTCATTCTTCCTGTAAAGCTAAAGAATGTACAGAGATAAAACCAACTTATGGATTTATTACTTGCTTTATAAACACACTTGAGAGGGAGTCATGAAGGAAAACAAGTGAACAAAAAGCTATGAAGAAAGTAAAAAAGACAATCCATAGTTGGAAAGTATTTCAGAAGGTGGGTCATAAATTGCTGAAGACAATCTGTGGCTTTGAATAGTCTTGCTCTGAAACTATTCATAGAATGTTGAAACTGTGTTAGACAGAATAAATACAGTTTGGTTGGGAAAAAAAGATAACTAAGAAGAAAGAAGAATTATAAGAGAAGCACAGCACTTTCCTTTCAGTTGCTCCTACTAGCAACTTGCAAAGGAAATACTGGAAGTTTATGAGACAAGAAAGTCTGTTTATAAAAGAAAATATGAAGTAAGAAATTGAAAGTTTCAAGTTCATCTCCTCTCATGGCTCCCTTTCCGTATAGTCACATCAGCTGTTTTCTGAGTTTCTTTTTCAATGAGCCCAGATGGTACAATGGACTAAATGCTGGGCTACCACCTGAAAAGTTAGTGGTTCGAACCCACCAGCTAGCTACTGCTCAGGAGAAAGATGACACTATCTGTTCTCTTGAAGATTTGTGGAGCAGTTCTACCCTGTCCTATAGGGTCCCTGTGAATCAGACAAGATTCTCTAGGAGTGGGCTTCTCTTAATGCCTTTCCTTTTCTTTTGGTAAGAACTTAGAACAAGGAGTCCTGGTTAAATGCTAAGTGTGAGGCTGCTAACAGAAAGGTTTGAATCTACCCAACGACCCCCTGGGAAAAATACCTGGAGACATACCTTTGTAAAGATTTACCAAAGCCCACCTCCATCAAGTGAATTCTGACTCACAGTGACCCTGTATGATAGAGCTATTCCATAGGGTGTTCAAGGCTAGAAATCTGTACCGAAGACAGCCACATCATTCTCAGAACAGCTGGTGAGTTTGAACTGTTGCTCTTTTAGCTAGCAGACAAGTGCTTAACCACTATGCCACCAAGGCTTAGTCCATAAAGATTTGAATGAAGAAAACCTTAAGTATGGGACAGTTCTACTTTGTCACATAGGGTGGCTATAAATCAGAATCCACTCGATAGCATACAACAACAACATGAATTTATCAGTGATATTTACAAATGAGGAGGGGAGCTACTTCCAAAATGCAGAATAAAACCACTTCACTGAGGTTGGAGTGTGTATTATCGAACTATTATAAACCATTTCTGAATATCATTATACATCATGACTGTTTTCCCACAAAACCAGTGAAAGACACAGAGTGCTTTTTATGAAAGGGTATATATTCTTTATAAAGCATATATCTTTTAGGAGACATGTAACGTTCAAGGAAGAAACATTCTGTTTCCTAAAGAGTATCCCAAACATTAAGTAAATAATAATGACAACAATGATGATAATGATAAGATACTGCAGTTTATCAATTTAATGGGGGGTTAAGGTACCATAAAGGAGCTCTGGTAGCATAGTGGTTATGAATAGGCCTGCGAACCGCAGGGTTCAAAACTACCAGCTGTTCTGCTGGAGAAAGATTTTTCAGTGACTCATAAATGATTTTAAGCCTTTCTGAATATACTCTAAGAACTTCATTTACATAGTCAAATTGAAACCAAACAATGGAAGTCTAGCTCAGTTTAGACTTAGACAAAATCTTTATGGGAGCAGAAAGCCTCATCTTTCTCCCTCAGAGCACCAAGTGGACTTGAAGTGCTGACCTTGCAGTTAATGCTCCTAGGGCTCCTAGATAAAGATTTACAGCCTCGGAAACCCTGTACAGGGTCGCTGTAAGTCGGAACCAACTCCATGGCACATCACCACCACCACCACCACCAAGGCACCATAATTCATTCTGTTTTTTTCACAGAGGATCTTGACCACCCACTAATAAAAGCAGAAATATGCTAATATTAAAGGAGTTCTGGCCGCATAGTGGTTACGAACCGAGATGCTAATCTCACTGTTAGCGGTTCAAAACTACCAGTTATTCCACAAGAGACAGATGAGGCTTTATGCTTCTGTAAAGATGTACAGCCTTGGAAACCTTATACAGGGTCACTATGAGTTGGAACTGACTCCATGGCACATAATCACCACCACGACCATACCAATATCAACAAGAATAACAAAGATACCCTTTCTTTCTGTCTATATCAAAAACAGACACTAACAAATGATGGCGATCCGTCTTTCTCATTTGGGGCAGGAGGTGAGGAATTGGTACTATTGACATCTTGAGTGAGGCTGTATGGAACAGTGTAGTAAAATCATCTTCTCTTCTGTTCACCAAGTGCTAGGAGCATACTCTACCTCAATTATTGGAGTAAACACGCCTCTCACAGGTATCTGCCAACCTTCACTAGGTTCCAAGCTTCCAAAGCTGTAATCTTTATGGAAGTACATTACCGTATCCGTCTCTCACAGAATGGCTGGTGGAATCAAACCACTGACCTTTCAGTGAGCAGCTGGACATTTAACCACTGCGCCACCAGGGCGTTTTCTTTCTCTGACTAGTTGCTGTTATTCCCTGGTGAGAGGCACTGATCTAAATCTTGAACAAACCTTAAAATCTTATAGGAGGAAAGAGACTTTTCAAAGAGAGTGTACTTATTTTAAACTCTTTTTATTCCTTCTCTCCTGTCGTACTCAATAGGGCATCAAGACTAGAAAAAATCTTTTCTTCTCAGAATTAGCCATTTTACCAGAGTGAGAAAATCTGTGTACTACCTGGCACCGAGCAGGTGTTCATGGAACACTCAACTTCTTTCCTAACTCATCACCCATTTTTCCAAGAGTAGGAAACAAAGTAAGGAACTGTTTTCTTACTAAAGACATTTCATGTTGAAATATTTTCTCTATGATTTTATTGCTCACTTGGAATGGATAATGCCTTTTCTTATCCATTTACTTATCTAAAGCTGGCTGTCCACTCTTGTTTTGTCACCTCGATGTACAAGGCATAATTCATTTCATATTGCAACACAGAATAGTCTTTCTAGCCAAGTTGCAGGCAAATTTCAACAGCAGGGATTATCACCCATTAAAGGAGACCATGTACAACAAGGTACTAGCACTTTGCTGATATAGACGGCTATCTTATTTTTGAAAAGTAGCCTAAAGCTATTACAGCTCTGGGTTTTTTGATAGGTAGCATGTAGTGCTATTTCAGAAGAAATTTTCACTTGAAAAATCAAATCTACGGGTTTGGAAACCTACTTAAATTTTTAATAAGTTGTCAAAAATACTTTGCAGTATTCACTTGGATTGGACTAAACTCCTTGCATCTTAAAATGTACAAGGTCTCAAACCTTTTAAAAGTCTGTTAGATATACACATTTAAAGGGTCACTTATCAAATTTACACAAAAAGAAGTAGGAGGTGCCACCTAATGTAAGACAGATACAAACTGTCTTAAATGTATTTTTGTCTAAGTCTAAACTGAGCTAGACTTCCATTGTTTGTTTTCAATTTGACTATGTAAATGAAGTTCTCAGAATATATTCAGAAAGGTTTAAAATTATTTATGAGTCACTGAAAAATCTATTTAGAAAAGATGATAGATAGATAGATAGATAGATAGATAGATAGATAGATAGATAAGATAGATGGTGGTAGTGTGCCGTGTTCAAGGTCAGTGGTACAAGCTCACCAGTAGCTCCTCAGAAACACTATACAGGGTTGCTATGGGTCGGAACCGACTCAATGGCACTTAACAATAACAACAATAGGGTGTTGTGGAGCCATTCCGACTCATAGTGACCTTATATAGGGTTTCCTAGGCTGTAAATCTTTATGGGAGCAGAAAGCCTCATCTTTCTCCCTCAGAGCACCAAGTGGACTTGAAGTGCTGACCTTGCAGTTAACAGCCAACATGTAACCCACTATGCTACTAGGGCTCCTAGATAGATAGATAGATAGATAGATAGATAGATAGATAGATAGATAGATAGATAGACAGACAGACAGACAGACAGACAGACAGACAGACAGATAGATAGATAGATAGATAGATAGATAGATAGATAGGTAGATAGATAGATAGATAGATAGATAGATAGATAGATAGATAGGTAGATAATCTTTATGGAAGCAGAAAGCCTCATCTTTCTTCCATGGAACCACGGGTAGTTTCAAACTGCTGACCTTGAGATTAGCAGCCAGACTCATAACCACTATGCTACCAGATAGATAGACAGATAGACAGGTAGATATACAGACAGAATCCCATGGATGTGATTTTAAGTCGTGACATCAGTCAGTGACTTAGTCATCTATACAGCAGACTTTAGAATTGATGATTTAATAACTGTTTTCTGATAAATATTGATTATTTGATTGAGTTACTAACTGTACCTGACCTCAAAAGCAGGTGAGTCTAGGATAGAAAAGACCATGGATCAGGTCTAGAAGGAAAGTATGTTGTTGTTAGGTGCTGTTGAGTTGGCTCAGACCCACAACGTTGATATGAACAACAGAATGAAACACCACCCAGACCTATGCCATGCTAAACTTGAGCCCATTATTACTGCCACTATGCCAAACCATCTCATTGGGAGTTTCACTCTTTTTCTCTTTACTTCCACTTTTCCAAGCATGATGTCCTTCTCCAGAGACTGGTCCCTTCTAATAATATGTCCAAAGTATGAGAGACAAAGTCTGGGCATCTTTGCTTCTAAAGGGCACTCTGTTTATACTTATTCCAACACAAATTTGTTTGTTCTTCTGGAAATCTAAGACATCTTTGACAAAGTCAACCTTTTTCCCAATTATCATGATGTTATTTATTGGTCCAGTTGTGAGAATCTTTGTTTTCTTTACATTGAGGTACAATTTATATTGAAGGATGTAATCTTTGATCTTCATCAGTATTTTAAGTCCTCTTTACTTCAAGTAAGCAAGGTTGTATCATCTGCATAGAACAAGTTGTTAATGAGTCTTCTTCCAATCCTAATGTTGTGTTCTTCTTCATATAATCCAACTTCTCAAATTATTTGCTCAGCATAATTTGTATGTTTTCTTTTGAAATAATACAACACAAAACTCCAAAAGTGTTGACAAATAGACAATAAAATAAAACTGGCAAAATATTGGTAGTTTTTGAAATTGGGTGCTGACCACATAGGGATTGTTGTTGCTAAGTGCCATCAAGTCATTTCTGGTTTACAGCAAGCGGCTGATGGGTTAGAACTGCCAACCTTGTCGTTAGCTGTCCAACACTTATACTACAGTGTCGCACCAGGACTCCAACCACATGGGGTGCCCTATACGTTTGTATACATTTGACAGCTATTAAATAAAAAAATCAGAGTGAATAATACTAAATTTTCTTAATTTTTTTGAGTCTTGGATCACTTTGAAAAGCTAATGAAGGAAATTGATAGTCTGTTCATAAATATACATATATGAATAATATTTGTATATATTTATAGAGATTCATAGATCACCCTTCTCCTTTTCTCTCAATCTGAGGTGCATCCTGAATTAAAAGTTCCCCTTTTTCATATACAAGAAATATCTCCAATCAAGAATCCTGGCGAGTAAGTTGGGAGTTTGGATCTTCGAGTGCAATTCATGATTCTCCTTCTTTTCAAACTTAGCTTGAACCCAGATGACTTTAACTTTACACCCGTCTCAAGTGCATTCTGCTCTATGTCACACAGAACTTTCTCAAAGATGGCAGTACTTCTCTCCTCTGTGCTCTCTTTCAATAAAGGCAAGAAGCCAAGGTCACCTCAAAGAAGTGGTTTATATTTTGGTGACACATGGCCATAACCTTATTTACAGGAATAGAGGAGTTTTCTAAATCACTTAAGAGTTATTTGGCATTATACGTATCTGTACTGATTACAGTTCAATGAAATGGAGACTATGTTGGTCTACGTCAAGAAAGGAAGCAAAACACCTCATTAATTAAAAACTCATATTGTGAAGTGGCAAATACCAACATTCAAACCTCACTACCATAATCATTAGCTTTGAAATTCCAACAAAATAGCTGACTTCCCTGAGCCCAACTTTTTGCTTCTATAACCTGTGTGATACCTAACGAGTTATTGAAGATTTAAATGAGATAGTACGTATTATCCCTCCAATTGATGGTAGCCATCTTGTGGTGCTGTAGGATCAGCACTGGACTGTGAACCATAAGGTTGGCAGTTAAAACCCACCAGTCACTCTTTGGAAATTCTTACAGGGCCACTATGAGATGGAAATGACTTGGCATCACTTAACAACACAACATAAGCTGATGTTTAAAACCAAACTTGACCAAGCTTTTATGCAATACTCAGGATCTTATTATTTTACCTGAATAAAGCCCTTGCACAAAGCAACAATATGATCTCGTACTGATGTGTTCATATTGTTCATCCTCTTCTCAGAAGTTGTTTCTCATCTAGATCACAAGATACTTTTCTGCACAGCTCTTTTCAATTCTCTGAACATAGATTTACAGTCTGGGAAACCCTAAAGAGCAGCTCTAATTTGCCTTAAAGGGTCATTATGAGTCAGCTTGAACTCAGTGGTGGGCACATACTCTGAATATTCTTCAGTCTGCCTTCAATCTTATCCTGTAAGCGAACACTGCAGATTTCATGAACTTTCATCATTTTAATTATTACCCACATGCTGACGGTACCCTCTTTTGTTTTATTTTAAAAATCTATTTAGCCTTTTCTTTTCCTCAAAGTCTTAGACTCTGAAACGGTACGTATAGAATGTCAGTATTTCCAGAACTGAATTCCTATTTCCAGTTCCTCCCATCCCTACAACTATGACCACTTTGAGACTGTCCATCTCAATGAATGACACCCACCACTAAACTACTTGGAAATGGTTGTAGATTCTCTCTTCCACACTGCTTAGCTTCAAGCAACTCTTGTTGGATATTCTTCCACAGGTCTCTGTGCTCCCTGCCGCTACTACTTCCTCAATCTAAGCAATCAACTTGCACCTTGATTTCTGAAATAGCCTCCTGGGTAGTTTCCCTAGCTCCATTCCTTTCTCTTTTTTCAATGCCAATAGATCTCACCACCTGGTTTGTCTGATCTGAGAACCTGGTTTTGTACTCTGTGATTAAAAGTTCATTTGACATACAACAGCCACCACAGTTAGACTAACCACCACTGTCTGCTCTTCCCTGATTTATATAAAGGGGCTTCAAAAAGTCCGTGGAAATATGGTATTAAAAGATAATGGAGTTTCTTTCACAAACAATTTGAAACACCCTTGTACGTTATGTTCAAACAAAAATAAAAAAGGATTTTTCTTACTCAAGGAGGTTTTATATTTTCTTGCCTTTGCTCTTTAATATACTTACTGTGTGAATATTTCCTTGTACTTGTTTGTCCTCAGATAGTAACTAATCCTCATCTTGTGATACTTTTTCTTTCCTATCCATTTCACAAAAACTTCTCTCATTGGATATAATAATTGCATAATTCTGTGCTTACAGTACACAACACAGCTCTGTTATAATGACTGAATTATGTCTGACTTTCCTCGTGAGCATGGGTTCTTTTTCAATTACATTTTGGATTCTTATTATGTGGCAGATGTTAAGAGCCTCAATCCAAAACTCACTGCCATCCAGCCAATTCTAACTCACAATGACCTTATGAGTAGGACAGCTCCTAAACCCACGCTGCTCTACAGGTTTAAACTAAACATAGTCCCTATCATTATAGACTATTTTTTAAAATTCAATAGCAGTAAAAATTTTTAGATACTATGAAGCAGTAAGAAATTTCTATATTGAGCATATAAAATCATCAGCTCTATTCAACTAGTTTCTTATTAAGCCAGTGATTTTTTTCCCCTAAATTGATTTGGCTCATTTTTGAGAAGTTGAAACCAGAGTAGAAAGAATGGCAAGTAGTAGGTTGAAAAGGCTTTCTGGTCTCAAAATATTTCCCTCAAATTTCCTAAAACACATCACTGTACCAATCAATGCTAAATAAAGATCCTTTTAACCTGTGTATAGACCAAGAGGAAGTCTTTAGAAAAGAACAAAGTGATACTGAGTGGTATAAAATCAGGAAAGGTGTGTGCCGGGGTTGCATCATTTCACCATACTTGTTCAATCTGTATGCTGAGCAAATAACCCAAGACAATGGGTTATATGAAGAAGAACATGGCACCAGGGCTGGAGGATGACTCAGAAACAATTTTAATATGCAGATGACATAACCTCGCTTGCTGAAAGCAAACAGGACTTGTAATACTTACTGATGAACATCAAAGACTACAGCTTTTAGTACAGATTGCACCTCAGTGTAAATGAAATATTAATCCTCACAACTGGACCAATAAATAACATCACAATAACTGGAGAAAAGATTGAAGTTGTCCAAGACTTCATTTTGCTTGGATCCACAATCAATAGTCAAAGAAGTAGTTTCACTAAATCAAATAATATAATACATTAGGTGAATCTGCTGCAACAGACCTCTTTCAAATGTTCAAGAGCAACGATGTCAGTTTGAGGTCAAAGGTGCACCTGACCCAAGTCAAGGTATTTTCAATCACCTAGCATGAACCAACTAGATGACACTTAACAACAAGTATGCATATAAAACTTGGACAATGAATAAAGAAAACCTGAGAAGAATTGAAGCACTTGAATTATGGTGCTGGAGAAAAATATTGAAAGTACCATGGACTGCCAGAAGAACAAACAAATCTATTTTGTAAGACATGCATCCAGATTGCTCCTTAGAAGCTAGGATGACAAGACTTTTTCTCTTGTACTTTGGACATGTTGTCAGGAAGGAACAGTCCTTGGAGAAAGTCATTATGCTTGGTAAAGTGCAGGGTCAGAGAAAAAGAGGAAGACCCACAGTGAGATGGACTGGCACTGTGGCAGCCACAATGGGCTCAAATATAACAGAAATTGCAAGGATGGTACAGGACCAGACAGTGTTTGTTTTGTTAGGCATAGGGTGCCTATGAGTGGGAACTGACCTGAAGACACCTAACAACAACAACAAAGATCTCTTTGGACAAATAAAAGAATGTCAATCATTAATTCAATTGTGTCTACTGGAAACCACAGGGTGTCTTTTTTATATTATGTTGCTGTTAAGTGTCAGTCAGTCAATTGACTTATCTAACCCTGTATAGAGTTTCCAAAAAGTGACTGGTGAGTTTAAATTCAAATCTTTTAGTTAGCAGTCCACTGTTTATCCTAGAAAACAGGATGAATAATGAAGAAGATGACCAGATCTAGATAGACTAGCAGAATTGGCCAGGATTGAAATGAACTTCTGGCCTTACTGGAGTTATGTTGTTGTTGTTAAGTGCTGTTGAGTTGGTTCTGACCGATCGCAACCCTGTATAGGATTTCCAAGGTGCAACTGGTGAGTTTGAACTGCCGACCTTCTGGTTCAAACTGACCTTTTGGGCCGGTGCTTATCCTATAGCACCACACCAGGAGCATGTGGGTAGTGCAACTGGTTAACTGTTTCATTTCTAATCATTAGGTCAGTGGTTCCAATCCATCTACAGATGCTTTGAAAGAAGAGCCTGCTTATCTACTCCAGAAAGCTATTAAAAGTCATCTGGAGCACAGTCATAGTCTGAAACCCATGGGTTGCTATGAGACAGAATCAATAGTAACTTGTTTGGTGGCAACATGAGGCTTTTTCTTGTAGTTTTGCAGATTGTGCAATTGCATCACTTTAACTGGCATTTTATAACGTAGACAATTTACACAGTAATCTATGCAAATAGTGCCACCTATGTGGCTGCAGTTGGTGGTTCTGGTGGAGTCCGAGGGAGCGACAGGCAAGAGCAGCTACTAAAACAGTAAAAGGCAGTGACAGGGCACAAAAAGCAGGCATTGGACTCACATTCATTCTAATGCTAATCTGTTATCTTCTAATAGACCAAAGACTACAATATAATTTTAGCTTCATTTTTCTCCCATAGAGTGGCTGTTGGACTCAAACCATTGACCTAGTGCTAGCTGTCCAGTGCTAGCATATTGAAATGATCATGGCTTAGGTCAGGCACACCTTTGTACTAATACACTAGATTGAAAAAGCAACTATGGATAAAAGAAACACGTGTAAATTGCTACTTTTTGATGAACTTGACCTATACTTATGGATGCAGTAGCTCAAAATATCAACTGAGAGGGAAGGAGTCTTCACATCAAGGATCAAACATATCCCCTCTGTACACAGGATTGATAGGGACAGGCAACTTAGACATTGACTACCTAAATGAGGGAATGATAAAGGCATGAAGTGACTAGCTTACAAGTTTTCAAGTGGGAGTTTAGTTTCAGAGATTGCAAGGGAAGGTAGAATCCCCACTGAATAGTATTCATCTTATCTAGATGAGTTTGGTGAAAGGAACTGGAGATAGGATTCTTATGATTCCATAGTGAGTAATTGTTATCATGACTAATTGTGATTGTCACAACTGAAAGGTAGAAGTTTTGTAATATAAAAGGGGGAGTAATTAATCTTACACTGCAGGAAGAGAGGTCCCTAGGACCATCCAGGGAGAAGAGCATGAGCAGAATGTGGGACCCTATCCAGAGAAGCAGCAACACCAGAGATGGAGGCAGAGATGAGGACATGGAGAGAAAGAGCAGCTGAGGACTCTAGACTTATGGAAAGAGAAAGGCTGCATGCTGTCAGTCAGTAGGCAGGTTTGTAGAATGTGCCCTTGGGTTTTTTAAATGATTATGTATTTCTAAGTGGTTTTGTATACATAAAAACAAAACAAAAAATCAGAGAGAATAGAAGTAAATACTGTTGAATGGTGATGCATTGAGAGGATTGTAATCATTGCAATGATATGAAATCTGATAGGATGAATACAAAACTGATGTTCTTCTATGTAAACTTTCACTCAATGTACAACAAAAGCTTTACAAACAAAAATGACAAGAATTCCTTAAATTCTATGTCTAGGGCAATCTCAAAATATGATTTCAGAAAATCTTTATTGAATGAGCACTGGGCATATAAACCATTTTTTCTTTGCAGATGGATATAACTGAGCATAGAATTTTGCCCATATGCAGAGATCTCTCTTGCCCATATTCACAGATCATATTATATAACCTAATACGTAAGATGGTTGTTTTTTTTTGTT
>NW_006408558.1:2124491-2129483 GCF_000296735.1 Chrysochloris asiatica | reverse complement strand
GAGTGACTGATGGGTTTGGACCAATAACCTCATGGTGAGCAGTCCAGGTCTTATCCTAGAGAACCACCATCAGGAATTGGCTAGCAGTTGAATATGTTGGCTGTTTGCACTCTGCAGGGATTCCTGCAGAGGATAAACGGAACATTTTGGTCATTTCGTCAGAGTTTCCTTCTCTTAGATAGGAAAGAAACAGCACCCACTCTCATTTCCTTCTTTTGGGGTTGAGAGAGACTCAAAGAACCACTCTTTGCAAAGAAATCCTCAAAGATACTCTCAATCTGCCAGTTTCAAACTCTTGTATACTCTTAACGTACATGAGGATTTTTAGAATAGTTCAACTTGTTCTTATCACTATTTAAATGTTTGTCCTCAATCTCATTTTAGTACTTTCTTTAAAATGTGCTTCACCTGAAACTTTCAATTAACCCTTCTATTATACATATGAGTAGGCTTCAAAAAGTTCCTGAGGAAACTCCATTGTCTTTTAATTGTTTGACCACAAACTTTTTGAAGCTCCTTGCATAAGACTAAGAGAATTTACTCTCTATCTAGCCTTGCTCAGGTACAGACCATGGTTTGATGACTCATTTCTGAGCACTTATAAAAATAGCTCTTTGAAATATGATCAGATCTGTCACATCTTATCATAACATCTCAGATGTTTTCATAATTTTGCAAAACAAAAATTATTAGAATATAAAATTATGTATCTACAGATGGCCTTTGAAATTTCCACTTGAAATGCCTAAATTAGACTTCATACATCATTATTAAAAGATATTAATCATGCTTATCACCTCAGCTTTGAAGCATGAAACTTCCCCCCCCGCCCCCCCACATTTAACGAAACCCAAGAAACTCTCGGAAACCCTGTACAGCAACTAACCGAAAGTTTGGCGATTTGAATCTGCTACTGGCTCCACAGGATAAAAGCCCTGGTGATCTGTTCCTGTAAAGATTACAGCCTGGGAAACACTATAGAGAAGTTTTACTTTGTCCTGCACTGTCTCTTGGAGTCCTGGTGTGGCACTCAGTGTAGGACAGGCACTCAGTGGCAAGATCAGTAGTTCAAACTCACCAGTCAACCTAGACAGGGCTACTATGCGTTGGAACCAACCCTGCAGCACTTAACAATAACAACAACAACACAGGTTGTCTATGAGTTGGAATTGACTCTACAGCATACAACGACATCTAATGTATCATATAAATGATATCTTTTCTGTACCAGCACAGATAGTTTTGTTAATCAAGTTTAGGAAGATTTCAAGTCATGTAATATATTCCAGAACTGGTTTTGCTGGACCACAAGGTCAGTTTGAACCAAAATGTCAGTGATTCAAACTCACCAGCCATTCCATGGAAACTGTATACAGAGTTGCTATGAGTCAGAGCCCACTCCACGGCACTTAACAGTAACAACAGAACCACTGCAGTTGAATAGGTGCCTATTCATAATGACCCTGTGCTGTTGTTAAGTACTTTTGAGTTGGTTCTGACTCATAGGGACCCTGTATCATGTTTCCAAGGAGTGCCTGGAGGGTTGAACTGCTGATCCTGAGGTTCAAATTGATCTTGTGATTCAGTATTTATCCTACAGCACCACCCAGGACCCTATTTGTTGTTACATACCGTTGTGTCGGTTCCGACCCATAACGACCCAGTATAGAATATCCAAGGAGCAGGTGAGCTTGAACCTCCAACCATGTGGTTCAAACTGATTTTGCAGTCCAGTGCATTATCCCAAATCGCCACACCAGGATCCTATTGGGTAGGGTAAAACTATAGGGTTTCCCAAGCTGTACATCTTTGTAGAAGCAGACTGCTTCATCATTCTTCTGCAGAGCAGCTGGTGGATTCAAACTACGGATCTTTCAGTTACCTCGATTTAACCCACTGTGGCACCAGGACACCTTTTATCAAAGTTATAGCTTCTAGGAAGTTATCTTGATGTGACTAGACCTAACTAACAGTCTCTAGAAACTGAAAAGGAATCTTCAAAGGGGTCAAGTGGTGACTGGACAGGTTGCTAAGTATTCACATTTACCTTTGAAAGAAACCCACTCACATTACAAATGAGAGACATTACCATTTTATTCTCCTATGTCCTTAAAATAGTTAACGTATAGAAGCACAGTCATTTACTAGGAAAATGAGCTCTGCAGTCACAGTATGGTAGATGCCACTGGAACTTTATTAGGAAAAATTGTAATGCATTTTCCCTTTTAAAAATTTATTTATTCTTCTTTGCTTTGTCAAATTGACTTCTTTTGTTTCCAAAGACCAGAAAAGGATCAGATAAGCCCTGGAGATGATGAAAAAATATATCCTGTTTTGTCTGTTTTCTGCACAAAACAAAAGGTTAGAGCTATGGGTTTCTTTTTTTTTTTTTCCTTCAAAATAAAGCAAATAACTCTTTGGTCATCTATAATAGTGCAGAGCTATTTTGAACAGTTTGATGTCATTTCTACATCCCTCAGGAAACACAGGGGAAAGTCAGAGGAAAGGGAAAAGGCAGCTTTGATAACGTTATGCCAACCTCTGGTCCCCAAGAGTGAAGCATCCTGTTTTTATCATGTGGCCGAAAAACAGTGGAAAAAAATTTACTGTGATCAATGGTATCCATTCTTTTGTTATTTCACAGTTACCTGCTACAATTCTCCAAATAATCAAACTAAATACGGGGCCATTTTAGTGACAACTGTGAAACAGTGAGTCAGTCTGGGTAAAGGGTAGTGGAAAATTAGTTTGAGATGGAGAAAGAATAGAGAGAAGCCAGGGAAGGCGTCTGTACTGAATGCCTGTCATCACTGAGTTTTGTGTAAGTCCTATCAATGCTATCAATTAATATTTCCAATTATTATCCAAGTCAGTGGGCTAGATAGCACATAAAAGAGTGATAGCAATTTCTATGTTCATGAAAAGGAGAATTCTTTCCAAACAAAAAATGGGATTTTAAAAGACTTTTTGTGGTCTTTGAGACTGCTGTGCCAATTAATCATTCAATCATTTAAAAGGACTTCTAGAGCAATGGCCAGAGGGATTACTACCATTTGGAATTCATATCCATTCAGTAGTCTTATCTCTGGGTGCCCAGATGCATTGCTATAGCATTTATCAACACAGCATCTCTGGGATATCACTTCGGCACAAGTACACATACAATGATTACAGAGGAGACATCCCCACACTGCCCTTCTAATACAGTCTCTACGTTGAGGCAAAAGGACCCAAGTAGCGTCTCTACGCGTCAGTGTCTTCAGTTGTGATACTGGAAGCAAAATTCTTAAGTTCTTTGTTTTTATGAATATAGTTTTTGGTCAGTATAAGATGATTAAGCAAGAAATTTTCAGTAACTAACTTCATTCTTCCCATCTGTGTTAGAAATTGGAAGACATTATTTAAGAATCCAGTCTATTACCTGAATGTTTGACCGCTGCCAAACATCTGGATGTTTAAATACATCAGGATGCTATTTTGTGACTGATTTTTATATGAATTGCATAGAGATGGCCTTAGACTGGGGCCACACCAATAGAAATGATTTCTCAGAGCTATTTATACAATTAAGCCTACTTATACAATCAAAGAGGAAAATGATTCAAACCTCTTCCATTTGGAACATTATTATGATTTGTATGGAACTGGCTGATTATTTTACAAGTTCTTACTGTATTTTTTTTTTTTTTTCTAGTATAGCTCCAAGCCACCTAGAGAATTGAAAATATTCAAGCACTTAGAATCCCAGTGGATTACCACTGGGAGGGAACAGAAGGTCTTACTCCCTCCCCCTCCTTTTCCTGTTTTGAATTCGCAGGGCCAGTTATATGATTGTGAGACAACACAGAAGCTGTGTCAAGAAAACCATTTTGCTCTAGAGACCTGACAGCTGAACTCTCCCTGAATGCTTTTAAAAAAGAAAAAAATATGTATCAATCTCTATGCATTAAATGCCAATTTTAAACAAATCCAAAGATTTGTGGAGCCCTTGCTCATCTTATGATGTTGTTTCAGATATGAATGTACACCCAGTGAGGTAACAGATTAAGAAAAGTCAATGCTTTCAAGTCTCTTGGGTTTTCTAACAAGAGATCTGGGACGTTTAAAAGCATATCGGGTTTCTTGGAGATTATTAACTCTGGACTGCATTTCAAAGTATATCAAATACTGTCTGCTTTATACCAAACAGAAGGGAATGTACCACTAGACAAAGCAGACAGAACTAATAAGAGTTGTAATAAATCAAATTAAGATATATTTATTGAACATCTTCTGTGTCTCTACTATAGAGCTGTTAGGTGTGTAATATATAAAAAACATAAATAAAAAGGTCTGTGGTTTCAAAAAGCTTAAATAAATTTGAGGAGTTAAGATGATTACACACACACACAAATAAATAATATTTGAAAACTTGAATAACAGTTCAGAAATAAATATCCCCCCAAATGCCATAAATGATTAAAATGGACCAAACCTAAGGACATTAAAAAAAAAAAAAAAGCTAATGTCACTGAAATTTTTAAGATAAAAAAGCAACCTCATGTGCTGGAAGTATAAAATGTTGCAAGTGTTGTAGAAGACAATTTGGTGGTTTCTCAGAAAGTAAAACATAGAATTGCCTTGTGACCCAGCAATTCTACTCTGAGATACAATGGGGCATTCTTTTTGTAAGACAGCATATAAAAGTGATTAGGTGTACAATCCACCCAACTCTGGTATGTCTCACTAATATAACAAGCAAGGTGCTGCATATAGGTCCGGGGTTACAACTTCCAAATAACTATTTGGGGAGCACAATGTAATCCATTGCATGATGGTGGTGTCGGCTGTGTGTCCTGGTGTCAGTTCTGATTTATAGCGACTCTGCACAGGGTTTCCATCTTCTCAGGAGCAGAAAGCCTCATCTTTCTGCCATGGAAAAGCTGGTAGTTTTCAACTACTGACCTTGAGGGTAGCAGCCTGACTCATAACCACTATGCGACCAAAGTTCCT
>NW_006408558.1:2118395-2124391 GCF_000296735.1 Chrysochloris asiatica | reverse complement strand
AATGGTATGCAAGGGAAACCAAGATTCAAAAGACAGCCAAATATCTTAATATTATTTCCCTCCGTTTACCCATTGCATCCATGTCTCAATCCCTGTGTCCCAGAACCTTGTTGTTCCAAGGTTGTGCATACATCATTCTTTACCTCTGTCCCACTTAGCCCATGCAAACCTGCCTAATTGTTCTCCCATCTGCTTAGTTCTTCCATTCCCTTCCTCCTTCTTGTATATTGCCCCCTCCCCAGCACCCAAACTATCCTGTGTCAATTCCCTGCCCTGTGCTTCACCTTCCCCTCCCTCCCCTCACCCCACACCCCACATTCCAGCAACCAGCAAAGAATCCCCCCCCTTTAGTATGGGTTCTTTTTCTGAGTCTTTTACAGTATTGGTCCTGTGCAGTATTTCTCCTTTTGTGACTGACTAATTTCACTCAACATAATGTCCTCAAGGTTCATTCATGTTATGCGGTGGCTTCCACTTTCTTGTTATTCTTCAAGGTAGCATAATATTCCATTGTGTGCATGTTTATCCATTCTTCAGTTGATGGGCACTTTGGCTGTCTCCACCTTTTTGCTATTGTAAACAGTGCTGCTATGAACATTGGTGTGCATATATCTACTCATGTTATGGCTCATATTTCTTGTGGGTAAATACCAAGTAGAGGAATTGCTGGATCATAAGGCATTTCTATTTCCAACCTTCTGAGGAAACGCCATATTGCTTTCCAGAGAGGTTGGACCATTTTGCAGTCCCACTAGCAATGCAGGAGCATCCCAGTCTCTCCACATCCCCACCAGCATTTGTTGGCCTCTACTTTTTTTATCTTTGCTGTATTGCTGGTGTGAGATGATATCTCATTGTTGTTTTGAGTTGCATCTGAGAGTCTTAAAAGTAGAATGAACATATATTTTGATTAATATGGAAAAATTCTTCATTGAGGGTTGATGGGGAATTTTACAAGGGGTATGCCAAAGGATCTTAATGTTCTTGGCCTATTTACTAAAACTATTATATTTTATTGCCTCTCTTAACATAGTACAGCCCGTCTTCAAAGAATTAAGCAATTCCTTGAACTAGAAAATGCTTAATGAGTGACCATCTTGAGGTTTAAAAACCAGTGTCGGTGCCTAACTAAGAAGTGTGGAGGATGACATTATGTCCCTGTCATCTTTAGTGCTTTTGGCGATATCTTCATGAAAAAGAAAGATCCCTCTGAAAACAATGAATGGCATCAAGCCCTCCCTTCAATATAATGATCCTTTTTTATTGCTTTTTTCTATATTCCAGGAGCCAAATATATGGTTGATTACTGTTGTTATTGTTAAGTACCATCCATTGAGTGGGTTCCAATTCATAGCAACCCTAAATAGAGTTTCCAGGGAGCAGCTGTTTGAACCACTGACCTTGTGATTCAAACCAACAATGCAGTCCAGTGCTGTGACATAAAATTCCAATAATTGCAGAAAGTCTAGATGGTCTATAGATATTCTGAAAAAGTTTATCAGCCACCATAGCATCCAAGAAAGCAAAAATGTTTCTATTCCCTCTGTTGAAATATGTTGCCATGAAATATGTTGAAATGAAGTATTCTGGACTCTTATGCTTCCTTTCTGGAACTATCATCAGTATCACGGACAAATGTGATAGTAGGATGCATTTGTTGCTGTTGTGGTTAACTGCCATCTTGTAAACAGCAAATTCACGGTGACTGTGCATAATGATCGTATTCCACCTCCATGACTGACTAAGGATAAAACTACTGTAAACCATAGGGTTTTTACTAGTTGATTTTGGAAATAGTTTGTCAGCTCTTTCTTCCTACTCTGTTTTACACTGAAAGCAGCTCAGCATCATAGCAGCAGGCAAATCTCCACAGACTGACAGATGGTAACTGAGCAGAATGGACTTTACCCAGCAATAGAACCCAGGGCTCCAGCATGACCTCATTAGCAATATTTAAGTTAAAGAAGAAAGACTTGAGTATTTGCCTTAAAATGAATAGTTATTAAAATGTCTGTAGGGGCAAAAAATTGAAAAAAATAAAATAAAATAAATAAGAGAGGACGTAGTTAGAGGACAGGAAATCAGAGGATCATTCATCTTTTTTGAAAAATAGCATTTCTATTATTTTGTGCTCTGTTTAAGTGAAAAAATTAACATTTTCAGAAGGAAAGAACAGATATATCCTAGTGTTCTGATTGGCTAATATGTCTTAAAGAAAAAATTCATCAACACACTGAATGTCTAACCAATCTGGTCCTTCTTAAAAGAAGTTAATCAAAACATTTCATCAGTACTTAATCAAGACAACTCACGCTAGTACGTACATCCTTCATAACCTGCAGTAATTTACATGAATCTTCTGTGACTAGCAGCTGTCAACTCTCACCCAGCTCAGGGGCCAAAAACAAAAATGAGAAGCTAAGGTTAAAAACCCTAGCTCAGTAAATTATATCAGTTAGTTTCCCAAGATATTTTAAATACTGACTTTTCAAGAAATTGCAAAGTGATATTCAACTATATATTTTTTTTTCTGTTCCAAATTTTTAGCAATTTTAAGAAATTATTTCTGTATGATTTTATTAATTTCAATGGCCAGAAGTCTCATTATACATTTAAAATGGCCATTAAACTTGGCAGGCTTATTCGTCTGAGAAACCTGGCTTGCTAAGAAAGCCATTAGATAATACTTGTGAACCAAAGTGAGATGACAAAGACAAGGAAACCAGTTGCCATGGAGTCAAGCCCAACTCATAAGTTTCCCATTTGTCTTACAACTGTGCTCCATCGGGGTTTCAATGGTGACGTTTTTTAAGTCGATCAGCTGAACTTTCCTTTGAGACATCTCTGACTGGACTCAAACCTTTGGTTTGCAGTCAGCATGTTAAACACTGGCACCACACAGGGTCCCTGCTTCTGAAGGAAGACATCCTGATCTGAAGCTAAGAGGCCTGGCATTTGTCCCTGCTTTGTCTCTGTATCGAGTGTTTCATTACACCCTTTACCCTCTCAGTTTCTTTCCTTGTTTAATGTAGTTCAATTTCTTTAAATAATGTATTCCATTCAGTAAGCTTCACAATGTATAAGTTAAACTAAATACATTTAAAAGTCCATTCAAGCTTGATGATTTTTTGAACCAACTATTAAATTTGTTGTTATTAAGTGTTTTCAAGTCATTTCTGACTCATAGCAACCCTATATAGGGTTTCTGAGGTGCAGCTGATGGGTTTGAACTGCCGGCTTTGTGGTTCAACCCGAACTTCTTGCAGTTCAAGCAGTTTAGTGCTTTATGCTACAGCATCACAATAAAGCCCATTAAATCTGTGCAAATAATTTACATGTAGCGAGATCTGCATCCTTTACCCAAAGTTCAAGGCCCAGTTTGCATTCGTCAAGGATTGACTTCCTGTCTGAGAGAGGCAATCCAATATACATGAATATGTTTCTGTTTTCCATTGGAAAGATACCAGGATATGTTGACTCTGAACATACTAAGATCTAGCTTTAGAAGAAAACTTTTCATATAGTATATTGAAAGTATTGGCATATGCTGCCTCATAAATAAAAATAGAACAGGGAAAATATAATGCAGTAAAACCCATTCGAGTCTTTAATGATATTAATCTATTCTTTCAACACATATTGTTATTATTTAAGATATCCCAAACTGTTAGCTTCTAGTTTATAATACTAATCCCGCTACTTTAAGAGCTACATCTAATTTTAAAATGTTCTTATTTTTTAGGAGTCCTGGTGTGGTGCTGTAGGTTAATGTGCTGGACTGCAAGTCGGTTTGAACTGTAAGATCTGTAGTTCAAGCTCACTAACTGCCCCTCAGAACACCTACACAAGGTCTCTATGGGCTGGAAATAACTCAATGGCAATTCACAACAACACCATTTATATGAACAAAGAGACCAAAATGTTTTACTTCCTTTACTTTTCCTAAAAAGCACTGAGGCCAAAAAACAGAAGTGCCTCGCCATTTAAATGGTGTTATTGCATAAATGTCACCACTAAGAACTGTTGTAATGTGATTGTTTCTAACAGACATAATGGTAACACTAGGTTAATAAACCTATCATTTTATTACTGATAGAAGTCTGAAAAGGTAGTGCTGTTTTATTTACATCATTTCAATCACCTCACTTCTTTGGCTTTCTATACCATGATATTATATAGCAACAATTGCATTGAACTGTATGCTAGGCTGGGTTCTCTGGAGAAGAAAAACCAGTGAAATACATACAAGGGTGAATCAAAACTTTTCTGCACTCCAGTTACATTAAAAAGCCCATCCACAGCTGATGACAACATTGAGTGATTGTGAAACCATTTGTCAACTAGTTGAGTGACAGTAGATGATGTGGCAAATCATTTGCAAATCAGCTGTGGCTCTGCCTATGAAATAATTCACGACAGACTTGGGTCTTGAAAAGTTTGTGCCAGATGAACAGCGAAACAACTCACAGAAGAACATAAACAGAATGGTTTGGACATCTATAAACAAAATTTGGACCGATACTCACAGGAAGGTAAAAGTTTCTTTTAAAAAAATCATAATTGATGATGACACATGGGTTCATCACAACGAGCCTGAGAGTAAATGGCAGAGTATAAAATGGAAGCATCCTCAATTGCCAACTAAGAAACAGTTTAAAAGTCAACCATCTGCTGGAAAATTGACGATCACACTTTTCTGGGATTCTCAAGAGACAGTATTAGAACACTATCAGGAGAAGTCCTTTCGTGGAAATCACGAGTGAGGCAGCGGTTTTTTCTCACACTGCAGTTACAAATGAACTGACTTAATAAACCATTCACATGTGCACAGCAGTGACCTTGATTGAAAAACACTGATAAGCCTGTGCATCCAACAGAAGTTTTAATATAACCGGGGTGAGGATAATATTTGACTCACCTTCATATATACACAGAGAGAGAGATTTCTACCAAGAAATTACTCAGGCAGTTGTGGAAGTTGGCAAGGCCCAGATCTGAGGGTCAGATATCAAGCTGGGGGCTTCTCCTAATTTATGAGTTTATAAGACTGCTGAACCCCAGGTCTGCAGGTCCAACAGCAAAATACTGATTCATGTTGCAAGAAATTTTTTAAGAGGATGATGATCACATGCAGGATTGAGACAGGATGAGCTTTTCCAGAACATCTCTCTCTCTATATATATTTTGAATGAAGGTTACACCCCCAAGGAAACTACCCGTTCAGCTGATGGTTACAGGATATCCCCCAAACCACTAAGGCTCGTGGCCTAGCCAGACAGACACACAATCTTCAATGTCACAAACTGGCATAGTGTTTGGAATCTAACACAGAAGTCACTTTATTTTGTTTTTCACCAGCCTGGTGTGGCACTGTGGGTTAATGCCCCAGACTGTAAAACTGTTTGAACTGCAAAGCAGGTGGTTCAAGTTCACCAGCTGCTCTTCGGAAACCTTATATATGATCGCTATGGGTCGGAACTGACTCGACGGCACTTAACAACAACATTCCATCTTTGTCCCTATGTGAACATGGATAGACTCTTTGGAAATTTACAAGATGCTTTAGCCACAAAATAAAATTTCAATTTGGTAAAAAAAATATCCCATCCATTGCAAAAATCAAAGCAGTCTACTTTATTTAATATGAAGGTGTCTCTTCATCTCCCAAAGTCCTTAGATGGTATGAATGGTTAATGCATTCAGCAGCTTACTTGAAATTTGGAGGTCTGAGCACATCAAGAAACACCTTGGGAGAAAGTACTTATGATCTATTTTCAAAACTCAGCTACTGAAAACTGTATGGAGCAAGTTCTACTTTGAAATGAGTCTGAATCAAGTTGATAACAAGTGGTTTCCCCTCCCACTAGGTTAGGCCTCCACAGATGGTGAAGACCCCAATCAAAAAAAAAAAAAAAACAGCTGGTGAGTTTATGGCTTCTTTCCCCATAGGAGCTTTTCCTCCTCCTCATGAAACTTACTTCTGCAGCTTCTTATTC
>NW_006408558.1:2096502-2111236 GCF_000296735.1 Chrysochloris asiatica | reverse complement strand
TGAAAATTTTGCTGTCGAGCTTATATTGCATTCAAAGATACAGATATTTATGCATCTTAAGTGTAGCACTGGTAGACAAGCACTGGTAAGTCAAACATAGTTTTGTTAGAAATTTTGATAGTTTAAGGTAGCAGTAAGAAAGGCATTAAAAAATGTAAATGTTAATATTTAAGAAAACAACTAAAATAGGATGTTTACCTTGAAAATCCCTATTGAAAACAGTAGAAAATGGACGCCATTGGGAAAGAGAAGACAATGTCAAGAGCAAAGAAGCCAATATAAAGCATAAAATAAAATTGTAACTGTGAGATGCATTCACATAGTAGCTGTAACAATAACCTCTAACCCAGCAACAATTAGGAGGATGGCACCGGATCAAGTAGTGTTTCTTTCTCTTATTCACAGAGTTGTTATAAATTGGAACCGACTCAAGGGCACCTAACAACGACATCAACACCTTGTGATCCTAATCCCTTGGTCCGCTTTGTTTTCTTCCTAGCACTTGTTACCAGCTTATATACTGTGTATTTATTTTTACTGCCTGTTGCAGTCGACTACAATACAAACCTAAACCCCATAAGAGCTGGGATTTTGTCTGTTTTGTTCTTCAGGATATCATCAGTTTCCAGGGCAACACCTTGTATGTTCTCAATGAATATTTCTTTAATGAATCAAAAAATCTCAAAAAATAGATTCCTGATACAGCATATTCTGAAATTATTATGCAAAGAAAACTAAAATGGTTGGTGTCTGATTATTTACAATATTCTCCTTTCCTCAAATTTTAGGAAAATGGACTCTTAGATATTATATCAGTTTCAATCAAATTTTTTTGTTAATAAGATTATGTATCACTTAACGTCCACTCAGGCAGTGCCTGATGGCATATACTTTTGACCCAGGTGCCTGCATGCTAGATCACCAGAACACGACATTCAGATGGAAGATCCATTTCTGCTCGGGAGCTGGCCACAACCTGGGAGCCACCTACTCTGTGGCAATGTAGGCCCAGGCCCAAACTTACAAACCAAGTCTTCTTGGTTTCCATGATTTGGTAGGTCTAGACTGCACGTTATGCTTGGTGTGATCTAGTTGAGTGCTAATGGAAAGGGTGCCCAGCCCTGGCTAGAGTGCCTTCAGCATGTACCGTTTCCCCTTTGGACAAGCTTTCATAGGCAAGTTGGACTTCCCTGCAGTTGGATTTGCAAAGAAGGCAGTGACAGGCAGGTGGGACTTGTCAGAACACTCACTGAGATGTCAACATGAGAGCTGCTCTTGTCACATACTGCACAGCAACCCCTGGACCAGTGAGACAAGAAGAAATCCCCTGCCCCTCAGACAGAGGTGTTCATACAGTATCCAAATCACATAACATCAAATTCCACAGAGCCTACCTTGGACATTAAATGACACATACTTGTCTCATGAATAAGGAGAGTTAAGAAAATTATTTGCAGAGTCAGAGAGGTCTAGTTGATCTACATTATGAAGAAAAAAAGAAAAACGAAAGATGGCATAAACTTACCTGGGAGTGTGAGCGTCTTTTTTTGGAATTGGATGGTAGGTGAGAAAGAGGATTTCAGGGGAACACCTTTTGGAGAGAAAGTAATAGAAGAGAGATTATTCTGTAAATTGGTGGTGGTGGTGGTATGCTGTGGAGTCAGTTCCAACTCCTAGCGACCTACACAGGGTTTCCGAGGCTGTAAATCTTTATGGGAGCAGAAAGTCTCATCTTTCTCCAGCAGAACAGCTGGCAGTTTTGAACTGCTGACCATGAAGTTAGCAGCCCAACTCGTAACCACTACACTACCAGAGCACTGCATTAATCCTTTAGTGCTTCCCTGAGATTCATTCTATGTAGAATGTTGATATATTTATTGCTTTCTTTTTTTTTTTTTTGCCAGACTATATCTTTTGGGAGTCTTCGTGTCCCACAGGTCAGTTTGAACCTCTGCTAGGTCAACGGTTCAAATCCACCAGTCACTCCTCAGAAACCCTATATAGGGTTGTTTCGAGTTGGAACTGACTTGATAGTATTTTGTAAGCAATATCACTCAGGGATCATACTGCATGGACCCCTAAGAATATCTAGGGAGGTAATGAGACTGCTAATCTCACGGTCAGCAGTTCGAAACTACCAGCTGTTCCGTGGGAGAAAGATGAGACTTTCTGCTCACGTAAAGATTTACAGCTTCGGAAATGCAGTACAGGGTCACTGTGGGTTGGAACTGACTCCATGGCACATAACAACAACAACAACAATGAGACCTAACCTCTGAAACAGTGAACCTAAAGTGAAGTTGTCACTTTTGGCTTGAATTCAAATCCTGACACTAGACCTGAGTTTATTTTTATTAGACTTTCAGATTTTGGTGAAAAAAACCCAAACTACTGTGCAGATACAGGGAGTAGATTGGTGTTATAAACATTCTTGAATCATAATAATAATCCTCTTAAATAAAAATGGGAACAACCACAAAACACACACACTGCCCCCTGCACCCCAATTCCCACAAATAAAACACATCAGAAACTAAAAACAAAAAAACCTGATGTATGAGCTTACACTGAAGTCAAAATTGCTGTCAGGGAGAATTTACTCTGTAGTACTCTATGCTCAAGAGAGAAGAGAACCTATGAAGCTATATGTATACTCACTTGACAGAGAAAGTCTTTTAAAAAAAGTTCCTTCCTATATTTGCGGTCTAGGAGTTTTAACCCAATTTCTACTGAATCACTGTTTCTTAAGAAGTTGGAACCACTTCTAGAAGTATAGCAAAGATTGATGGTAGCCAAGCTTGTTGTTGCTAAGCACTGTCAAGTTGGTTCTGACCCATAGTGGCCCTGTATAGGGTTTCTAAGGAGTGACTGGTAAGTTTGAACCACTGACCCTGTGATTCAAATCAATCTTATTGTCCAGTGCTTATCCTACAGAGCCACACCAGCCAAGCTTAAATGAATGCCAAGTTTCTAGTTCCACAAGTGCAACAGAATCCCTGAGGACATGGAAATTGCTGGGGAAGTTTTAAAAACAAGAAGCTTTGGAACTCAGATACAACTAGCTGTTAACAGAAATGTGAGTAACTGGTAGAATGAACCATGCCAATCAACCACTGGGAAATATTTGGTTAAAGTAAGAATTTTAATGGCCATGAATGAAAAGTCTCAGAGGCTAGGATGTTCTGTTGACTGACTTATTCTGTGGACTCTGGACTAAGGATTTAGGAATGGACTCAAAGCCATATTTCAGTTTACTTCTGCACTGGGTTCCATTATTGCCTTAGAAAAAGTGTATGAACTTACAAAAAATACTTGTGTGTGTATCAATTGGATTTAAAATTATTCTTCCATAGAGAAGGGAACTATGATTAATCTTTTAATAGGTTAGAGGTCCCCCTAAAGTGATTTGCTAAGGACCAGCAATGTCAGGGTGGAGATTTTTCCAGTCTTGGAAAAGATTCATGCAAGAGGGATCTTTAGACCATGTTTACTAAGCATTCTTGAATTTCTTAAGGAAACCCAAGGGCTAGTTTGAATTTTGACCATTTGTTCAATTCTCCAGGGCCTAGGAAATAAGTCACTTTTTCACACCTTGTGGAAGCTGGGTTCACTTGTAAAGTTCAGATATGAGATGTTTTGTTGTTGTTATATGCCGTGGAGTCAGTTCCGACTCATAGTGACCCTGTACAGGGTTTCCAGGCTGTAAATCTTTACAGGAGCAGAAAGTCTCATCTTTCTCCCGCGGAACAGCTGGTAAAGTCCAAAGTTATACAGGCATGCCTCTGACTGTTGAAACTGGAACCCTGTTCAAGGGTAAGAATAGGGAGCTAGTATATAGAGATTAGATTAGTTTGTTAATACAGATGATCATGTTCTCCAGAGCTAACCAGAAGCACAAAATGGGGATGATATATGATAGAGTAGACCATGCTTATTTTAGACATGGATACTGAAAGTGGAGATGGACAGTCACTTTTGGACCATATTTGAAATATAAACATAACCAAATTAATGACGGATTGGTCATAGAGGCAGAGAAAACTAGGTATCACATTTTTCGTGTTGTTGTTAGGTGTCATCAAGCTGGTTCTGACTCAATTATAAATCTGTTGTGATGTTAAGTTGAATACTTTTTATTTTTCATTTAAAAATTTTTCATTATTATTGCCTTTTATTACACATAGTATTATAAATCCAAACTTTATCTGACTTTGGAGGTTGGAAAAAATACATATGACATTTTATACACATATATAAGGAGCTCTGGTAGCGTAGTGGTTACGAATCGGGCTGCGAACCTTAAGGTCAGCGGTTCGAAACTACCAGCTGCTCCACCGGAGAAAGATCAGGCTTTCTACTCCCGTAAAGATTTACACCCTCGGAAACCCTGTACAGGGTCGCTATAGGTCAAAATCGACTTGACGGCACTTAACAACAACAACAACATATGTATCTTACTACATTGTCGTTGTTGCTAAGTGCTGTTGAGTTGATTCTGACTTATAGGGGCAGATAGGGTTTCTCAGAAACGGCTGGTGTGTTTGAACCATTGACCTCATGGTTAGCAATCAAGAGCTTTTCCTACAGCACCACATCAGCACTCCATTCTTAATATATATATAAATACACTAATAATAAATATATACTCTGACAATAAAGAAGGGCTGACTGATACTGACATCTTGTCAGTTGCAGCGATAACTTTCACTTGTGGGAAGTTCTGGATCATCTGGATTATCAGTGAAAATATGGAGAGCATTTTTAGTGATATTAGTATTGCTCTTTTTGTTTCTTTTTCATATGTTTTCTGGTAGCATCTCACAGCTTCCCAGATCTGCCAATTCACCTTAACAAAGTAGTTAGCATTTGGATCCATGTTTTCAATTAATTGAAGTCCCTGATTTAGTTTAGAAAAACACACCAGCTAATACTTTTAGCATGAAAGTTTTGACTTCTCTCCTCCCTCTTCCTCATCATTTCTTTCTTCAAAATCCACTGAATATTAATATGTGAGTCCCCACTCTTCATGATCTGTGAGTTTTTACACATCAGTGATACTAATTTCTAAATTCAGTGTTTCTGCCATATAAACAATTTTTCCACCATTCTTTTTAATGATGTGAGTATAATCATACATAATATCCTGATCAAATGCTTGGAATATGTTCACATAACTCTATTTTTTTCCGAATCCCATGCATGCTTTGGAATCCTGGTGTGGTGTTGTAGGATAAGCACTCAACAACAACAACAACAAAAGGTTTGAACTGTAAGATCAGTAATTGAAACCCACCAGCGGCTCCTTGGAAACCCTAAACAGAGTTGCTAAGAGTCGGAACCGACTGGATAGCACTTAACAACAGCAACAACACACATGTATTTATCATATCTTTCTTCCAGAAATGCAATGTTCCTGCTAGAATGATGGTTATAAGTGCTGTTTGTTGTAATTTGAATACATTGTAAGTTGGTGACTGCCTATAGTCAAGTGCTTAGTATTACATCACTCAGGGGCCCTCATTTACAATCAAGCAAACTCTATAGCTTTCTATAGCAGATCTACTCTGTAACACAGAGAGTCACCAAGTATTGGAACTGACTTGACTGCCAATAGTTGGGTGGGTTAAATATGAATGATTTGGTCCTGTACCAAAATGGAGACAAAGAGGGACATTTTTGGTAAATTTAAAATTTATTTGACTTTTGTTGTTGTCCTTGGGAGGTACCTTCAAGTTGATTCCGACTCATGTGCACAACAGAATGAAACACTTCCCGGTCCTGTGCCATCTTCATAAATTGTTACTACATTTGAAACCATTGCTGCCACCACTGTGTCAATCATCTTGTTGGGGGTGTCTTCCTCTTTTTTGCTGACCCATCAATTTATGAAGCATGATATCCTTCTCTAGGGACAGGCCCCTAATAATAACATGTCTGAAATATGAGAGACTTGCTAGCCTGGCTTCTAAGCATTCTGACAACGTCTTTCAACACAGATTTGTCTGTTCCTCTCACAGTCCATGTACTTTTAATATTCTTCTCCAACACCATAATTCAAATGCATTGACTCTTCTATGGTCTGTCTTATTCATTATCCAACTTTAACATACATACAAAGCAAGTGAAAATACCTTGGCTTGTGTCACATGTATTTTAGTCGTAAAGGTGACATGCCTGCTTTTTTAACACTTTAAATAGGTCTTGTGCAGCAGACTTACCAATGAAATATGCTGTTTGATTTCTTGATTGCTGCTCCCATGAGTGTTGATTGTGAATATAAGCAAAATGAAGTCTTTGACAACTTCAATCTTTTCTCCATTTACCATGATACTATTTATTGGTTCAGTGTGAGAATCTTTGTTTTCTTTACATTGAGGTGCATTCCATATTGAAGCTGTAGTCTTTGATCTTCATCAGTAAGTAGTTTAAGTTCTCTCTACTTCCAGCAGGCAAGGTTGTGTCATCTACATATCTCAAGATTTTACTGAGTCTTCCTAAAATCCTAATGCCATGTTTTTATTCATATAATTAAGCTTCTCAGATTATTTCCTTAACATACAGATTGAATAAGTATGGTGAAAGGAAACAACCCTAGCACGTACCTTTCCTGATTTTAAACCATTCTGTTCCAGTGACAGCCTCTTGGTCTATTTATAGATTCCTCGTGAGTACAATGAAGCGTCCTGCAATGTTGTTCACAGTTTGTCATGATATATACAGTCAAAAGTCTTTGCATAGTCTTTTGGAATCATTTAGCAGCCCTGGTGGCATGGTCGGGGCGCTGATAACTGTGTAGTTGGCAGTTCGGCTGCTCCAAGGGAGAAGGAGTCCTGGTGTGGTGCTGTAGGATAAACACTAGAATGCAAGGTTGATTTGAACTGTAGAGTCAAAGGTTGAAACTCACTAGCTGCTCCTTGGAAACTCAATACAGGGTCGCTATAAGTTCTAACTGACTCGATGGCACTTAACAACAGCAAGGGAGAAAGATGTGTCTTTCTGCTCCTGCAGTGATTTATTGTTTCAGAAACTCTACACAGTGTTGCTGTGAGTTGCAACCAACCAGATGACACACAACAACAACAGCAGCAGCAATGATTTAGCCCAACATTTTAACTTATTTTATCAGAAAATAAATGAGACCTTCCAACTTTAAATAATCCATGGAATTAGCCAAAAAGCTAAAATTAGAACCCAGATCATTGGCATGCCCCCTACTAACAGGTACTACTATCGGCCTTTCACATGGATCATCAGAATGAAAGTAATGGACACAACACAGAACAATAAAAGACTAAAGACTAGCATGGAACAGTGCTGACTTGATGGGAATCTCCCAGTGTAGATCGATGGATCTGTTACTCGACTTGCATTTTCTAATTTCTCCTTTCTCTAGATTCTCATATTTCCCCCATATCTACTCTCCTTTCCATAAAGAATTTATGCATTTTAATTTTAAACCACTTGCTCAAGGCATTCCTGCATACCCTAAAACAGATATTATTAGTTTTGCTCTTTCAATTATATGCCATTAAAGCAATGTAAATGCCGTAAACAAACCACACAGTCTTCACGGATCTGATTGCTTCTGGCAGTCAGTGGCTACATCTTTATAATGTAATGTATTTGTGGTTGTCAGCAGCATTCCAAGGAGTATAACATAAAAAGCAGAGTGAGTCTTTTCAGGTCAGAATAAAACAGAATCAGAAATACAGGTAGTCCCGATTTACAATATCTTCAAAGTACACTTTCAACTCCTTTTTTTTTTAACATTTTACTGTTAGTGATGTATACTATATTCAATGTTGCAACATGTAATTGCTGATATTCTTATTCTTAGATGTTCAACTGAGGATGCTCAAAGATGAGATTGATAAAGATACTGATAATAAAAGGCAATAGTAATGAAAACTTACAAAGAAACCTATTTAACTTTTGTCAGCACTAACTTAAAACAGAGTCATCAGAAAGGAACCTTGTCATCCATCACTGGTGACACCCTGTAAAGTCATGGTAACAATCTTTATAGCATGTTTAACCTTTATAGAAGGTAACATATGATCGAGAACTGATGGTACTGAAGGAAGAAGTTCATGCTGCACTGAAGACATTGGTGAGAAAATAGGCTCCAGGAATTGAAAGAATACCAATTGAGATGTTTCCAGAATCGAATGAGATGATCACTTGTCTAGGCCAAGATAGTTTTCCACACCTCCAAGCTTTCTGCGGTGCTGCTGGATAAATTCAAGCTGGCCACCATTAGATTAATATTTGAGCCAAAACTCTGCCACCTGAGGACAGTTATGAATTGTTATTGTTGTTTTCAGATGCTATTGTGTTGGTTCTGCCTCACTGAGACTCTATGTACAACAGAAACAAACACTACGGTTACTGGGACATCCTCACAATCCTCATTGTATTTGAATCCACTGTTCTAATCACTCCATTAATCCATCTCATTCAGCATCTTCTTCTATTTTGCTGACCCTCTAATTTAATAAATATGATGACATGCTCCAGGGAATGGGCCCTACTACTAATGCTTTTAAATGTTTTTTATTTGTTTTGTTTTCCCAAGATTTGCTCAATGCAATATACTGTTTGATTTCTTAACTGCTGTCTCTGTAAGTGTTGTTTGTGGACCACTGTTAGTCCATTGGCCAAGTACAATCCTCAAGAGAGTATAGTGGTGATTAATGATAATTCTAAATATATATTCTTGAAGAGTGCACAGAACCTACTTAATGAAATGATCTAAGATGCTAAAAAATAGAATGTGTCTTGTGCGGATCTAAAACAAGCTTTCTCTGAAAAAATTGAATTTGTTCCTTCTTTAAAAAATCACATCATCCAAGATGTGTTTTTAATCATTTATCATTGTAGATAATTCAGAGAGCAACATGTACGGAAAAACAACGGCATGATTAACTCGTCATTGACCTTTTGCCATGGAACTGGTCCAGGGAGAACTTATTAGTTGAGCTGGCAGTAAATATAAAACTGAGGGCATCATAAATCACAACAGTAGGCATAAATCTGAATGTGAATCAGCTAAATGGGTAAAACTGAAACATTTGCAACTTGTCCTAAAATAGCAAGATGAGGACAGTGAACGCAGAAATACTAATTTTCATACATAGGTCTGTCTATGGGCAATCCTTATCAGTTTTTCTACAACGATCTATTCTAGAGTATTGTCTCTATACTTAAAAGAGAATATTGCACGATTAAATGATTCAGAAACACTAGTATTTTAAGATTGCACGGATCCTGGTCAGGGTGGAACTGTTTCCAGGGATGGATATCTTGTTTCTCAAGGTGTTTTGTTTAGTCATGCAATTACTGCTGTAATCATGGCTATTGCTCTTGTTCCTTGGTACTGAGTCAATTCCAGTTCACGGTGACCCCATGTATGCAGACTAGAACTGCTTCGTAGGGGTACCAAGGCTGAGTTCCTTCAGAAACAGATCATCAGGCCTTTTTCCCCAAGCCCAGGTTCAAATCATCAATATTTCAGACAGCAAACAGTCAAGTGTTTAACCATTGCATTACTCATGGCTGTTCATACAATTTTGTTGCAGTGTATTGTTGAGTAGATTCCAATGCATGGTAACCCTATAAAGTGGGGTAGAAGTGTTCATCGCTTTCTGAGATTGTGATCTTTACAAAAGCAGACTGCCACATCTTTGTCCTGAGGAAGGACCAATGGATTTTGAACTACCACCCTTTCAGGAAGCAGCCAAGTGCTTAACCACTTTGCCACCAGGGATCCTTATAAAGGCTTAGACGGTAAGTTTATCCTAAGGCCATAGATTTTGCACATAAACTCATGTTGTTTAGTTTGGTTTACCACAGAAGCTTTGTTTTTTATATGATTAAAGGAGCTCTGGTAACATAGTGTTTATGAATTGGGCTGCGAACTGCAAGGTCAGTAGTTTGAAACTACCAGCTGTTCTGCAGGAGAAAGATGAGGCTTTCTGCTCCCGTAAAGATTTACAGCCTCAGAAACCCCGTACAGGGTCGCTCTGAGTTGGAACTAACTCCACAGCACATAACAACAAGATTAAACTAGGATCAAATCATGACCCATACTCCCTGTGCTAGAGAATTAATTGGCTGGGTCATATAGACACCAATAGAAAATTGGTTGGAAAGGTTTACAGTCTGTTTTAAATCAACTCCAATGTATTATTCAGTCATGTTCTTAATCATGTTTTTTAAAGTGCATTATATAGGCAACTTTTTGACTTATATTATCATGAAGTGGTATTGTAAGAGTTCACTGTATCTGGGCTTGCCAAATATATGTGCTTGTCTTAACTGCCATAAATATGATCACCACAGTTAGCAATGTTTGATAATTGGTCAGACTCAATGTATTTCGTCTTCATTACCTCATTAGTTCTGGGCAGGAAACTATGGCAAAATGACCATCAAAGGTATGAGAGGAGAGAAAAACAGCCATTAAAGTCATTATTTGGTATTATAATACAATAGCAACACTAAAAATTGTAGTAAATGCAGTATTTTTTTTTTACATTTTAAGAGAGATTTCAATAAACCCAACTGGGTATGGAAACTTAGCCAAATCAGGAAACTAATATAGTAATGTTAGCTAATCAGAAACGAACATTTGTTTCATATTCCTTTGGGATTTCTATATAGGCATGCTTTCATTTACATAAACTTATTTCTCAAACAGACATACTGACTATATATAAAATATATATTTCCCTATTGTCATCTGCTTATAAGCCAGCTGCTGCTGTTGCTTTGATATTTTTCCATTAAGACACATTTGTTCTTTCCCAGCGGCACTGATAATATTCACGGTGTGTAAGTCACACTGATGGCCCATTTGTGTCGGAGGATGAATCAATGTGGAGTGTTTCATTCCATAATGTGCTAGGGGCTCAGGAGAGGTGGTTCGCATCTATTTTTTTGTTTGTTTGTTTGGTTTTTCCCCTAGTTTGGTCCATCCTCAAAACGTGCATACAAAAAAAAAAAAAATGATCAGTCCTAGAGAAAAGACTTCTCTAAGTCCATTAATTGTCCTGGAGAGTCACTGAAGTTAGGCATGAAGAGAGCGGTTGACATAAAATTATATCATCCATATGATTATAATCCTGGGATTGTCATGATACACACATTTCTAAGAGAGAGAAAGGGTTAAATTAATTCACTAAACTAAAAGATTATATCAAAGGAAACAAAAAGAGAGAGGAAAAAAAATCTATTTTTATGATTGGAGAAAATATGAAATTATATAGGGTAGGTGAAAATGTTTATGCCATTCAATTTTGTTAGAATATAGCAAACCAATTAGATAAAATTAAATTTCAAGCCTGATTGATTTTTTAAATATTCATTTTAAGCACTGCAGTTGATGTTTATTATATAGGAAACATCAAAGAACGTCTGCTGCATCCAGGAATTAAATGAAACCTCTGCTGTCAATAGCCTAGCTGGTACTTTTGATAAAGTATTATGACATTTCTGTATTATGCAGCACCATAAAATGCTAAACATACACAGAACCCAGGACTGTACGTTTAAAAAAGCACATACTAGAAGCTAGAAAGTGTTGGCATTTATAGCTGGCCAGCACGAGAAGATAAGGAGGAATGCGATAGTTTGGAAATCATAACTATGAAATATATAACAATAGTTTCCCATCACGATGGCTCATATATCACACAATATTGGAGGATAATTCAAGTCTGCAATGCAATCTGCTTTTCATTTCGAGTGTAGAGTCAATGCAAGCCATAATTTTCCTAGGCAGTCCTCATGTGAGGAATAATGACAAATTTAGTATAACTTGTGACCAAAAAAAGCCACATAGGAAAAACATGATAGATTTGATGTCTTCTTGGTTCTCAACTTTTTCACTCTCTTTTCTCCTGACCCTGAAGTCCTGGTGTGGCGCAGTTGGATAAGCACTAAACTGCTAACCACAAGGTCTGCGAGTCAAACCTAGCAGCCAATCCTCAAAAACCATTTACAGGGTTGCTAGGAGTTGGAACTGATTGGATGGTATTTAACTGCAACAACATCCTTAGCCTAGAACTCCTGGTATGGCACTGTAAAATAAACTCTGGACTGCTAAGCAAAAGGTTGGTGGTTCAAACCCACCAATTGCCCTTTGTAAACCCTCAACAGGATCGTGATTTGGTGGCACTTAACAACACCATAACAATCCTTACTCTCTGAATTATTGTAGCAAAGTAGCTAAAGCACTGGGCTACTAACCTACAGTTCAGAGATTTAAACCTACCAACTACTTCATGGGAGAAAGTCTGCTCTGTAAAGATCGCAGCCTTGGAAACCCTCTGGGGCACATCTACCCTGTCTTGTAAAGTCACTGAGTTAGAATCGCCTCGATGACAGATTTTTATTTCTTTTTCTTACCGTTCATGTAATTAGAGAATTTTTTGTGTTATTATGGATTTATAATAAAACACTATTTCTCAAAAATATAAATAACACATACGCACTGATAAAACGGGGTGAATTCGTTATTTAAATGACAGTTAATTGTCGATATCGCCCAGTCTCCAAACTGTTTGGATTTAAATAATTGTCTACTAAAATCACTTCCCATGTTAATATGGCTTTTCTCCTGTTGTTAAGTACTATCAAGTCGATTCTGACTCATATCAATCACGTATAGGGTTTCTGAGGAGTAGCATGGTGGGTTTGAACTGCTGACCTTTTGGTTCACAGTCCAGAGCTGATCCTACAGCACTACACCATGAGTCCTCCTATATGCCAATTATTTCCTTATCACACAGAAATAGAGTAGGGGTGATATAGGACCAGCACTATGGATTTTGGAAACAGCTCAATATTAATACTTTTTGCTTAAAGTTTTTATCTGAATAATTAATGAAATATTGGAAGCCACAAGGAATCGTTAGTGAAAAATAGAGTAGTTCTTTGTGGATCTGACAAAAGTGGCTGCTCATTGGCCTCTGGCATTTCCCACTCTACCTGTAAGTTTTGATCAGATACAATTGCTCTGTAACTTATGAAGCTAGGTGAAAACACACTAAATTTAGGAGAGTTTGATAATATAGACTTGAACCATAGCTCCATCACTGACCTTATTTACTTTTTCTGTAATATGAAGACTAAAAGGAATATCTCCACTCTAAAAATCTAGGGTCCTCATTAAATAGTGTTAAAGATGGTGGTGATGGTGGTGTGTAGTGGGATCAGTTCGAACTCCTGTTGTTGTTAGGTGGCATCTAGTCAGTTCTGACTCTTAGTGACCCTATGCACAACAGAACCAAACACTGCCTGGTCCAGGGCCAACTTCACAATTGTTGTTACACCTGAGTTTATTGCTGCTGCCACTGGGTTAATCCATTTTGTTGGGGGTCTTCCTCTTTTTCTCTGACCCTCTGACTCACAGTGACCCTTCATAGGGTTTCCAAAGCTGTAGAAAGCCTTGTTTTTCTTCCCCATAATGGCTGGTAGTTTTGAACTGCTGACCTTGAGGCTAGCAGCCCAACTTATGACCTCTAGGCTCCCTGTCAGAGATATAGACTCCAAATTAGGTAGCCACATTTTCACATAAGCAGATAATATGAAACTTGCTCTTTCGTTTCACAGAACACTTCGTAAAACAAAATCAGGTTCCCGATATAGTCTCTTCATCTGTTAGCGCTAAGAATTTGAATAATATCCACCAGACCAGTTCCCACAGTTCCCACACCAATCCAGTTCATCTGCCACAACTTTTAACTTCACTGGTAAATTCCCTCTTGCAAATGAGCTCAAGAGGCTGTAAGAGCAAGTGAATGCATTGAGAAAAACTCAAGAAACCCATTGAAACATGTATAAGGCTTAAATGTAGCCAGAATCTAAAAGATATCAGAGATAGATGTGGGGACTTACTATTGTTGTTGTTGTTGTTAAGTGCCGTGGAGTCGGTTCCGACCCATAGCAATCCTGTAAAGGGTTTCAGAGGGTGTAAATCTTTATGGAAGCAGAAAGCCTCATCTTTCTCCCGCGGAGTAGCTGGTAGTTTTGGACTTATTATAGGACTTTAATTTCAGTAAGAAATGAGTAAGGAAGAAAATGAACATTCATAGAATGTGACCTTTCCAGTAGAAGGAACATAAACATATATATAAAATAAACTTTTATATATACATATTGTTGTTGTTGTTAAGTGCCTTAGTCGGTTCCGACCCATAACGAACTTGTATAGGGTTTCCAAGGAGCAGCTGGTGAGCTTGAACCTCCGACCTTGTGATTCAAATCGACTTTGCAGTCCATTGCATTAGTCCACAGTGCCACACCAGGAATATATATATATACAATTCAGAGAGAGAGTGTGTGTTGGTGTGACGCTGTATGTTAAGCACTGGAATGCTAACAACAAGGCCATCAGTTATAGGGACTCTGTATAGGGTTTCTGAGACTTTAAATCTCTGCAGGAGCACTCGTGGAGTGACTGGTGGGCTCAAATTGCCAACCTTGTGTTTTGACCTCCAGTGCTCATTCAATGGAGCCACCTCGCTCCCATATACATACAGTGGTGGTGGTTATGTGCCGTGGAGTCAGTTCCGACTCATAGCATTGTATAGGGTTTCCGAGGATGCAAATCATTATGGAGCAGAAAGCCTCATCTTTCTCCCACGGACCAGCTGGTAGTTTCGAACTGCTGACCTTGAGGTTAGCAGCCTGACTCATAACCACTACCAGTGCGCTCTCTCTCTCTCTCTCT
>NW_006408558.1:2093680-2095464 GCF_000296735.1 Chrysochloris asiatica | reverse complement strand
CTGCAGCACCACACTAGGACTCCAGGGCAAGTACAGAAGGGAGAAAAGAAGTTGAAAGCCCAGAGGACATAAAATCCATCATGTTTTTCCTAGGTGACTTTTTGTCACAAGTTGTGTATATATAGGTTTTATAATTTGGCACTAGCCAAATTAATGTCTGGAAATGAATTCAAAGCATATTGTGTATGGCCCCAATATTTTATAGAGTTAGGTATGATTAGATTTCATGTGGGGGAGGTGGTGGTGGAACTCATTGCTTTCAGAAAGACATGAGCAAACATGTATCATATCTTTTCAACAAAGAAATCAAGAGGAAGATGCAAAAGGCAACTTTAAGCCTTCTAATTTTTTTTTCTTCTCCTTAGTCTAAAGTTTATATCCACATCTTATTCTTCATGAAGATCAAAGAAAAATTAATTTGAATAATTATATACAGGCTAAATCATAGTAACAATGAACATTCTTGTCTTTAGTTTTATTCTTCATTTATAGACATAAATATTATGGCAACATTAGCAGAACATATGAGTGCCTTTCAGTTATAAAAACTAATATGAGGAAAACTAAATATGAGGTTGATAAAGATTCCTGGTCATTTTCGTTTTAAAAATTTTACATTTGCAGGTGTTCAATATGTTTTTCTTGGGTCATTATTTTAATTGATTTGAACTCCTTGAATGAACTCAAAGGGATGCCCCTGAAGATAATAGATGAATTCCAGCATAATGTCTTTGAGTAAAGTAATATTAAAGTATACTGTGTCATCCTTAAAATCATCATTTCAGATTTTCAAATTTAATTCGCCTTATTTTTATTTAGGCATAACTTAGCAAGTTGTTCTCTAATGAGATAAAACAATTGCGCACATTCTCATTTTCTGATAATAGTTAACATACTGAATATTTTTATTTAATTCACATTATAATCATTTCCTTTTCAAAGTCAAGTCAACTTTACATTCATTTCTGTCCTCTTTATCAGCCGCAGAATCATTTCAATTGTTCTACTTGAGTTTCTTTACATATATTAAAAATCACCCTTTACATCTTAGTCATTCTTTTAAAAAATCTTGAGCACAACGTAACAAGTTGTGTGATTTGTAAAAAAAATAACGCAAAAGTTACATTTTTGGAGAACTCAGTTTCAGCAAGCACCAGGGCAGATAACTTAGAAGAAATAGGCTTAAACTTCTACAGTAGGGCTTAGCTTAGATTTATTTACTTATAAATACTCTGATTTATTTCACAAAGGAGCTAGGAGATCTAACAAATTCAATGCAGACGACAGCTCCAAATATAAGAAGAAATGCTCATGATCACTGGAGAGCTGCAGATCAAAACAACAATGAGATATATTACCCCAGCATTAAGAGCAAACTTCAAGAAAATAGGTAAACAACAAAAGCTGGCAAGAATTTGGAGAGACTGGAGTCCTTATAAACCACTTTAGAAAATGGAATGCTGTTTCCTCAAAAAGTTGAAGATTGAAATACTGCTTGACCCAGCAATCTCTCTACTTGGTCTATTGTTGTTGTTAAGTGCCACTGAGAAGGTTCCAACTAATAGCGACCCAGTAAAGTGTTTCTGAGGAGAAGCTGGTGCGTTTGAACTGCTGACCTTGTGGTTCACAGTCCAGAGCTGATCTTATAGCATCACATTAAAAGATCTAGAGAAGTAAGAGTTGTGACAGAAATAGATACATGTACACCTGAGCTCTGATAGCGTAGTGGTTATGAGTTGGGCTGCCAACTTCAAGGTCAGCAGTTCGAAACTACCAGTGGTTCC
>NW_006408558.1:2064892-2092283 GCF_000296735.1 Chrysochloris asiatica | reverse complement strand
AGTATTCCCATGTTCTGTGCAAACAACTGCCTCTCGGTCTGTGTTAACTTGGGGAAAGGAGAAATTATTTTAATTTAAAAAATTCATTGCAATGTGTTTTTATTTTGTGTGTGTGTGTTTTTTAAAGCATATAAAACAACAAATAGGCGAAAGAAACAGCATGAAGGAAAAACAAGGGTTGTTGTTGTTGTTAAGTACCTTCAAGTCAATATCTGTCTCATAGCGACCCTGTATAGGGTTTCTGAGGAGTGGACGGTGAGTTCAAACTTCTGAACTTCTGGTTCAAACCAGCCTTGCTTATCCAACAGTGCCACACCAGTACTCCAAAATAAGGGTTTGCCATTGTTAAGTGCCATGGAGTCAATTCTGCTCCTATAGAGACCCTATGCAGGGTTTCCAAGGAGCGGCTGGTGAGTTTGAACCACCAACCTTTCATTTCAGAGTGACTTTGCAGTCTTGCACTTTAACCTATAGAGCCATAAAACCAGACTCATTGCCATCAAGTTAATTCTGACTCATATTAAACCACTTTGTTGTTTTGTTGTTAAGTACCATTGGATCATTCCAACTCACAGCAACCCTGTGTAGGGTTTCTGAGGAGCAACTGGTAGGTTTGAACTGTAGATCTTGAGGTTAGGTGTCCAGTGCTTATCCTAAAGGGCCATAGCATGTTGCTCTAAGTGCTGTAAGTTGATTTGATTTATAGTATGGCTGTAGAGTTTCCAAGGAGCAACGGGTCTTAAACTGCAAGCCTTGCGGTTATAAGCAAGTCCAGTGCTTATCTTACAGAGCCACACTAGGGTTCTACGTATATTTTTGTTGTTGTTAAGTGCCATTGAGTTGGTTTCAACTCATAGCAACCCTGTGTATGGTTTTCAAGGAGTGATTGGTGAGTTTGAACTGCCCACCTTGCAGTTCAAACTGGCCTTGTGGTCCAGTGCATTATCCTACAGTTCTACACCAGGACTCCGATACTTCTAGCTGTTGTTGTTAAATGCCATGGAGTCAATTCTGACTCATAACGACCCTGTATATAGGACAGAGTAAACTTGCCCCTTGGAATTTCCTAGTTTCAGGCATTATAGAAGCAGGTTACTACATCTTTCTTTGCAGAACAGCTGGTGGGTTTGAACTGCTGACCCTTCAGTTAGCAGATGAGAGCTACCAGAACAATGTCCTTAATATATATTAATATACCTGAACATAATAAACAGATTATAGTTACCAAAGTTGGGTCACAAATTTGGCCTTACAGCTTTTGGCAGACAAAGTGAAATGGGAACCAGTATCAGTTACAAGAATCACGTATTATGATTTTCAAGTGAAAACAGGATTAAAAGCAAAACAAAACTAAACCAAAATCTGAGAAGTTTTTCTTACAGTCTCTTATAAAAAGGCACTGGGGTGAGGCTGGCCCAGGATCGGGCAGTGTTTCGTTCTCCTGTGCATAAGGTCACTATGAGTTGGAACCGACTCAATGTCACTAACAACAACAACAGGTAATATAATAGAAATATCGTGATATCAAAACCCAAACCCACGTCCATCATGTCAATTCTCAGTCATTGCAACCATAGGCGAGAGTAGAACAGCCACATAGGATTTCCAAGGCTATAAGCTCTTTAGAAGCAGAGTGTCTGCCACATCTTTCTCCAGTGAGTAGTTAGTGGATTCCAACTACCAACCTATTGATTATCAGATGAGTGCTTTATCCATGGTGTCACCAGGGCTCTTTAATATCTCTATAGTTAGATATTTCTGGTAGCGTAGTGGTTAGAAGTCGGACTGCTAATCTCAAGGTCAGCAGCTCAAAACTACCAGCTGTTCCACAGGAGAAAAGTGAAGCTTTCTGCTCCTGTAAAGATTTACAGCCTCGGAAACCTTACGCAGGGTCACTATGAGTCAGAACTGACTCCATGGCCATACCAACACCAACACCATTTGTCATTATGCTTCTCAATGCAGACAACTGTCTTCACATTTTTGTACAATTTAGTAAAATCCAATGAACTTTGTGACAACATTTTTGATTCATTGTCTAGCTCTTCTATACTTTTATTTGATCCAATTATAGAATTAAAACATATAAAGGAATACATTTTTAGCATGTCTACAGACCAAGCTTTGTCTCTCATACTTCGGTCATATTGTCAGGAGGGACCAGTCGCTGGAGAAATATATCATGTTTGGTAAGGGGGAGGGTCAGAGAAAAAGAGGAAGACCCCCAACAAGATGGATTGGCACAGTGGCAGCATCGATGGACTCAAGTGTGGCAACAGTAGTGAGGCTGGCCCAGCATTGAGCAGTGTTTCATTCTGCTGTGCATAAGGTCGCTATGAGTTGGTACCGACTCGATGGCACCTAACAACAACAACAACAACAGGCACTGGACTGCTAACTACAAAGTCAGCATTCAAACTCATTAGCTGCAAGCTCTATACATGATTGCTGTGAGAGTCAGAACCGATTTGATGGCATTTAGCAACAACAAAAACAACAATCAAGCTTTTATATATTGTTTATATACCTCAACAACTCCCCACAGCCTATTTTTCGATAAGCATTAAATTGGAAAGATTTAGACATTCTTATCAGCTAGAAGAACTTGAAGTGCTCCTTAGTTCTAATGTACCATTGTGGAAATGATGGTAAGCTACAGACTTCTCTGAGAGATAATCCACATATTAGAATCAATGTTACTCATAGATACCAACACTGATATTTAATTGCAAGCTGTACGCTTCTGGTAGCGCAGTGGTTACAAATCGGGCTGCGAACTTCAAGGTCAGCAGTTCGAAACTACCAGCTGTTCCGCGGGAGAAAGATGAGGCGTTCTGCTCCCTTAAAGATTTACAGCCTCGGAAACCCTGTACAGGGTTGCTATGAGTTGGAACCGACTCCACGGCACCTAACAACAACATGCTTTAATGGAATGATTTGGTTTAAATTCATTTAAGGTCAAAATGTCAACATATTTCTTTAGTAAGACTGAAAGTGATTTGAAGTTCACAGAGTGGATTTTATCTGTGGTTCTGACTTTCTTGGCTTCCGACTCAATTTAAAAGTAAAATGCTACTACTCATTTGTCAAAGACATCAGTCAACTCTTTGATCAAATTCATTTTGGGGAAATCCGAGAATATTCCAAGGATCCCTGGTGGTGCAGTGGTTAAGTGTTCCACTACTACCAGAAAGGTAGGTGGTTTGAGTCCACCAGCTGCTTCACAGGAGAAAGATGTGGCAGTATGCTTCTGTAAAGATTACTAACTTGAGAGCCCTGTGGGTGGTTCTGCTCTGTCTTAAAGGGATGCTGTTAGTTTGAAGTAACTCATTCACAGTGGGTTTAGAGAATGTCCCATTGCTTTAAAAGTTGCACTTTTAGCAAAATGAGGAGGCTTGCTTTATTCCCCTCTTGCTTCCCAAGAGGGTAGTGTTAAAGAAGAGAATTCCCCTGGGAAAAATGCCCAGATTTGTATTCTGAAGGAAAAATCACTTATTTGCCTCCACAGCCACACAGCAGTTTTGTTCTATTGCTTTCTCCTCCAACCACCCCACCTCCATTGTAAACTCTCATCCTTACTGTACTGAAAGACTTTAAACAAAAATGACTTTGTTTAGTTCTGCAGAATTAACACGACACTCAGGCTGATGCCTAATTGAATGCAGATGTTTTCTAAGCAGAGAAAGCTTCAGACTTGTGTGTATAATTCTTACACTGCCCTAGTGGAGTGCAGTGAGGCCAAAATTAGCAACTTTTGAAAGCCCTATCTGGCCAGGCGCCACAAGACTCTTTTTTTTTTTTTTTTCTTTTTCTTTTTCAAGGGAGTACAGACAGAAAGTCTTTAAAAATCTATACTGGGAGGGCCACCATGTTTAGAAGAAACTGAAAGGAAAGAAAGAAAGGCAAGTAAATCCGTTTGTGGTCATGCTTTACAGTCTCCCCTCCACTCACTGCCCTCAGAAATAAAATGTTGACAAAAGTAACAAAAATGTTGTCCTCTGTACAGATAGCACAGCAGGCAACTTTGGCGGAGATGAGGTCAACTCAAGGGTACTGTTTTGACTGTCTTGAGATGCCGCTGCTGAAATGGACAAATTTGTGACTAACAGATGAAGATAGGAATTCTCAGTGTTCTTTCAGCTCGTGGACTCAACATTTTGCCATAAAGATGTTAACAGCCTCGTTGAACTTTACAGATCCAGTGCTGTGTCTACCTGTAAAGATCACCAGGCTTTCAGAATGATTATGAAGGTGGTTGTTTCTGTCCAATATCTGTGTTTCAGAGGCCTGACAACAAGACTGACAAGAGAAAGAACACATAAATCAGAGAACTTAATGTTTATAGGGTTTATGTGTTGTTCTGTTTCTTTGCATTGGTGATAGACTTCAAAGTAATTAAACACACTTTTAAAAAATTTATGAACACATCTCAAGTGAAAAGAAGAAAATTCCAGACCTAATACCATTGTGGAAATGATGGTAAGCTACAGACTTCTCTGAGAGATAATCCACATATTAGAATCAATGTTACTCATAGATACCAACACTGATGTTTAATTGCAAGCTCTCTACACTCTGGTAGCATAGTGGTTACAAATCGGGCTGCGAATTGACTAAGAACAAAATGTCTGTATGGTTGGAAGCTGTGGTTGTGGATGTTGCTAGGTGCCACTGAATCAATTCCAATTCGTTATGAGCCTGTGCACAACAGAACAAAATACAGCCTGGTTCTGCACCATCCTCACAATTGCTGCACTGTTTGAGCCCCTTGTTGCCGCCACTGTGTCAATCCAATGGCACTGAGGGTCTTCCTCTTTTTTGCTAACCCTTTAACAAGCATGATGTCCTTCTATAGGGTTTGGTCCTTCCTAATAACATATCCAGAGTCCTGGTGTGGCACTGTGGGTTAATGCACTGGACTGCCAAGCCGTTTGAACCTCAAGGTCTGCAGTTCAAGCCCACCAGCTGCTCCTCGGAAACCCTATACAGGTCGGAATAGACTCGACGGCACTTCACAACAATAACAACAACATATCGATAGTAAGAGAGGCAAAGTCTCAGCATCCTTTCTTTTGTATGGACCTGTTTGACATTTACAATTTATTAGCTAATTAACAACAACATGCAAAAATAAGCGCTACAAACAAACCTTTGCAGCACGGTTCAGACACAGCTCCGCCGTCCGTCCAGGTTGGTGGGTAGCGTGGACTCAATGCACAGAGCCCTCGGCAAGGCCTCTGAACAAACTCAGTCACGTGATCTTCACAGGCTACATTCTCAAAGCAGGAAGTAAAGCGCGGTGTGCAAGGTGCGGACGCTGGCCCATGCGCATAGCAGAGGGGCTTTGGTGGGACCAGCTCCTCACGGGCCTGTGGGCAGCGGCTCGAGGAAGAAGCCATGGTCACTTGTGGGGCACACCTGTGGTCACACCACATGTCACTACCTCACCAGGCCCAGCGGGGGGCAGACGCGAGACTGTTATCAGCAAAAAGGGAAGGACACTATGAGAATCCCTGAGGAAAAATCACCGATTCCCTGTATTTGAAACTTTCTAAAGTTTCCCTAGGTGTCGAAGTCCGTCTGTAGAGAAGGCTGCTTTTGAAAAGTGGAAGTACTTTTCATAAGCACCAAAGGGTTGGTATGTATTGCAAAATCCTAACAATCAAAGCGTTCGTTTTCTAGTACCAACGTATGATCTCATGTTTCCTCTCTTCTCAGAGTAGCTGTCCTGCTTGCTCCTCTTTGGTCTTGGGACAGAAGGATGCAGTGGCAGATGGGAGCCCGCCGCCGTTGTGTGCTGACAACGGCCTACATGATGCACACCTTCTCGGTCTGTATTTTCTACTATGGGGCAATGCTTGACGATACAGCAGAGAGAACAGTGGTCTTAATAGAATATGTGTTTTATAAGACCCATATTTCATGCAAATTCACATGGTGAGACCAGGCTGATAGTGGAAAAAGGCATGACAGCATAAAATACTTATTATCTCATGAGACATTAAAAATGCATAAACCCTTTAGGTTGCTTTAGCAATAAGATAATGTCCCAGAGAGTTGAGAAGCTTTGATGGATGCAGTCCATCTTTTGATCTATGAAATGTGGGACCTTAGTGACAAATAATTAGTATACTATCTAATGTTTTCAGACTTTATGAGCTCTAACTCAAACATATCAGAGATTATGAAGATGGCTGAGGACCAGGCAACATTTTGTTCTGCTAAGCATAGGTTTCCATGAGTCCAAACCAACTCTACAGCAGTGAACCATAGGAGGGTACTTCAAAGTGTTCACAGAAAAATGGAATTAAAAGATAATTTTTTTGACAGGCTTTTTGAAGCATCCCATTATATGATCTAAAAGTAAAATTTAAAATAAAAAAAAGTCTAAGAAAAAGAATGATTAGAGAGAGATAAGAGAAATGTAGAAATAGTGGATCTCGGCTTTATAAATGCCATCTATTAAGTATTTTTAACACTTCAACAAATGTTCATATTCTATATGCCAGCTATTGTAACTTGTCTAACCAGTTATTTTACTAAGCAAAGGCAAAGAAGAGCTGGATAGAGGTGCTAAAGTAATTTGTTAAGTGTATAAAACATTACAAATAGCAACAATAGGAACTAGAACCATCCAAAGCAACATTTGCTTCTTTCAAAACTGGAATGAAAGAGGAATTATTTTGGAAACATTTTCATTCAAATAGTTGATAGAAAATGACTTGAATAATAGAGAATCCTATTAGCAACTAAAAAGACTGACTCAGACTATATAACCTAGTGAGTAGTTTCATTTTCTTACACAAGTCACCAAACAGGCTTGGGATACATAAAGACACAAACTGGGATATTCCTGGAGCTAAAACTTTCTCACTATACCTTACAAGTTATGTATTAAGCCATCCCAAATGCACTTATATTTTATTTATTTCCCTTTTAGTCCCAGGCTCTGTTTCTAATCTTCATTGTTTGGAAACCTCTGGAGCACAAAGCTAATAGCTTTTAGACATACAACTTTTGATTTTAAAGCGAACTCTTTAAGAGTGATGGTCTCAGGTTACTTTGTAATTGCTTGCTTTTAATGGATGGGTCTTCTTGTTTAACTAAGGATTTCTGACCTTTAAGATTGTTAGTATTTCCAGGTGATATTTACACTGTTGATCTCTTGCTTTTCATTGTTTCTTTGCACTCTTCATGTGTAGTTTCTGTGTTTAAGTTAGTGATTTCATGCATTTGAAACTAAACACATGCTCTCCTTGGTTTGTATACTTTCTGGCCTGTGTCTATGGAAGGATTCTCCAAAATGGATTGGATGTTGAAATTTTTGTCTCAGATAAACTTTAGCACTTCTACTTCTTCTTGGAGGAGAGGAGGGTGATTTGATGCGGTATAAAACTTTGGTTTATTTTCTATATGGTCTTTGGCTTATCATAGCTAATTTTATCAAGCCTTGGCATTTTAGATAATCACTGAGAAAAGAGGAAAATAAAATCATTCCCCATAATATCTTTTCACTAAGGACTTTTTTTTTTTTTACTTTCTGATATAAAAAGAGGAAAGTGATACACTGAAAATAATATTTATTCCACAAGGACAACATCAGATTATAAATGACCTGCCAAGTGGCTTGAGGACAATTGTCTTAGGTTGGAGTAAACTATAAGCTTGGTGGGATGGGGCTGGAACTGCAACATTTTACCAGTGAAATCAAATGGAAAAAATACTAAAGGGGTCATAAGGAAGATAATCAAACAACCAAAGGTATATATTAAAGTAGAAAAAAACCAGTGAAACCCTTTTTATCTTAATAATTTATCCTGCCATTATGAACTGACATGCCATGGAGTCGGTTCTGACTCATAGTGACACTGTATAGTGGTTCCAAGGAGAGGCTGGTGAATTTGAACAGTCGACCTTCGGGTTCAAACCAACATTGCAGTCCAGTGATTTACCCCACAGTGCCATGCTAGGACTCCCACCTGTACTACGTAGAACCGAAGATTTCTATTACCTAAAGAGTTACCTAGAGTCCTGGTGTGGCACTGTAGGATAAACACTCCACTGAAAGGTCAGTTTGAACCACAAGGTTTGCTGTTAGACCTGACCAACTGTTCCTTGGAAACCTTATCCAGGGTCAGTATAAGTGGGAACCAACTTGATGGCATTTAGCAACAACAACAGAATTACTTTACGAACCCTGGCTGCGTAGTGGGTTACATGTTGAACTATTAACCACAGGATCAGCAGTTTGAACTTACCAGTCATTCCATGGGAGACAGACATGGCACTCTACTGGCATAAAGATCTACAGCCGTGAAAAGACTGTGGAGCAGTTCTGTAGGCTCTCTGTGAGTCACAGTGAACTGGTTGGCAGTGAGTTTGGTTTTAGTTTGAGGTTTTGTAGGGATCCTAGTGCTCTCAGTCAGTCAACTGAATCCTTGGCAATATCATGGCGCCTGTAGAAAGAAGGCCATCCTTCTAGGGACTAGAATAATGTCTGATTCACTGGACCAGCAAGCGGATGCCACCCATCTTTCAAAAAATGACTGTTGTGTTAGCCCAGCAATCCTGTTTATAGAGAACTTGGAAACCTCTATGGAGCCATCTAAGAATAAAAGCAGTAATCAAAAGTGAGATACTTAAGCAGTCCCAGCAAGCAAGAAAATACAACAAATACCATTCCATTTACTGGCTTTCAAAAATTGAAAAAAAGAGATTTAGCACTGAAGTACATTTCAGAATGAAAAATCAAGACAGTATAGGAGAAGCAGGGGGAGGAGGGAACACACGGAGTGAAAATTCCCTCTGAGCCCATGCAAAGCAATAAGAGTTCTCATTTAACCTCGGAAAATGACTTGAAAATCACTTGTACTTTGAAACGATTCTAAATTGCAAACTAATTTCCCAGTGGGATATGTTGATGGCCTACTGTACACAGCATAAATAATGAGTTTGCGACCAGGACCCCAAATAAAGTAGTACACGTTCATGGAATTTATGAACACGTATTTTTTTTTTTTTCTCCATCTGACATTGCACTGTTAATGCTTCCAGTTAGGAGTTTTACTGTGTCAGCAGGTGAAATCCCTGGCAGGAAATCAAACTTTAATGGAACATGCTGGTAGGAACGATTATGCTTCTACAGTGTAGAACTCTGGCTTCAGTGTTCAGCTTCGAGAATATATGGGCATGGCTTACTATGTACCCCGGTTGCAGGTGTTCTCGGCTGGTTGACATTTAATGCTATACTTTGAATTAATCATGAGAAAGTAAAGTTTCTATCTTATAAAGAATTTTAGAGCAGAAAGAAGTAATGAGATACAGTCTAACTTTCTTCTTTACACAAAGAAAAAAAAAATCGAGGCTTTGGGGAGTAAGTAGCTGGTTGGATGATACACATCAATAAATACGGAAGTCTAACCCAAAATCAACTGTGTTCTAATGTACCTATAACCCTGCATAGAAAAAAAAGACACACAAAAAAGGAAAATTCAAGGATGCCTATAAATGTATATAGAAAATGGAATAATAATATGAATCTCATATATAATTTCCTAAAAGACAACAAAGCATAAAATCTGATATATTTGAACATCCAATCCTCTCTGACTGTAAAACAGTATATTGTGTGAGAAGTCTACAATAATGATATTTCTGTAAACATTTATTCCTCAGATTTAAAAATGTTGCTTGATTTAATGCCACTAAAGAATTAATACGATGCCTTTAATAAGCAACACTTGGGACCTAATAATAATGACCAGCCCAATAATTGAGGATTGTTGTTTGTATCTGTTGTGATGGTAATGTCCGTCTACTCTGTCAATTGGGCTAGGCTTCCTGGTGTGGCGCTGTGGGATAAAGTACTAGACAGCAAGGTCAATTTCAACCAAAAGGTCAGTGGTTCAAATTCACCAATCCCTCCTTGGAAGTTCTATATAGGGTTGCTATGAGTCTGAACCCACCCAGTTGTTTGGTCAAACACTGGACTAGATGCTGCTGTGAAGAATTTACATGTGATTAGCATTTACATATGATTAGCATTTAAGTCACTTGCTGTACAAAACTGGGATTTGCCAGCCTCCACAATCATGGAGTCCTGGTCTAGCACTGTAAGGTAAGCACTTGAACACAAAGTCAGTTTGAACCACACGTTAAGTGACTCAAACTCACCAGCTGCTCCTCAGAAACCCTGTACAGGCTCTCTATGAGTCGGAATCAACTCGATGACAGTTAAAAACAACAACAATCCTGTGTAATAATCAATCAATGTCATAATATGATGGATGCAAAGCTGATGTCCTCGCATTTAAACTATCACTCAATTCACAATACAAACTTAAAAAAAAAGAGAGAGAGACAAAGAAACAGAAATCTTTGTACTTTTGGTACAGGGTTTCTGGAATTTGATTTCAACCTATTTTGTGAAATTGAGTCCATAAATACCTGGAACCTCTTCGTTTTTTTCACTCTTAGCTATATATTGCTGAGAAATTCTCATACAGGTACATAGGCCTACTTATAACAAGCATTTCAAGCATATGTTGAAGATATTGCAATTTTGAGTCCAGGTGACTGCAATAAAACACAAAAATAAAGAAATAAATCTCTGTTTGTGTCTACCTACTTACCCACCCACGGAGCTCTGGTAGCGTCGTGGTTACAAATTGGGCTGCGAACCTTAAGGCCGGCAGTTTGAAACTACCAGCCACTCCATGGGAGAAAGATGAGGCTTTCTGCTCCCATAAAGATTTACAGCCTTGGAAACCCTGTACAGGGTTGCTGTGGGTCGGAACTGACTCAACGGCACTTAACAACAACAACAACAACAACAACAACAACCTGTTTATCTTTCTGTATCTTATAGGTTCTGTTTCTCTGGAACCCCTAAGACACTTGTCTTTGCTTGGTGAAGAAATTCCTCTGAGTCCAAAAGAATTGATATTTCCCAAGAAAGGCTTATCTACCTTTTGGTTTAGAGAGTAAACTGGGTATACCTAGTCATGGCTCTTCTGAGCTCACATAGGGCAGTGTGAACTATGAAGTCATAGTTTCTACCAGACAAGCAATATTTTCTATAGTTTCTACCAGACAAACACACCCAGGGTGTGTTTACTCAGCTATATGGTGTGACTTCTGATACCTCAAAGATATTTCAGCTATGCCAACTTCCTCAGACATCCAAGGATCACATTGCTTTCAGATGATGTTGCTTTAAATTCTCCATTAGATCCTCAAACATACAAGTGAAATTTGAGTTGTACTCTATCTTGAAAGTCAGTGTAGCCATTATTACAAAACCACCACACCTGGGCTTGCATGTCTACCAATGATCCAGCCATCATTGGTTCCTTTCCCCATCCTTATATTGACTATTTCTGGCAGCCAACACTCCCTTTGAATCCCCAACTTCATTCAGTTTGTCCTTACTCTACAGAGATGAGAATCCTTTCCTCAGGGAAAATCAATCAGGAACCCCTCAAACCATTGTCTGTGGTGCAGTGAATTACTATTAGCCTTATTAGGGCTCATCTAGCCATGGTCCTCCATTTGTGGTGTACTGTACTCCTAACTTCCACACTGGTGGTTTATGGCCTCATTTTGGAGTTTCTTGCTTGCTATGTTAATGAGGCAGGATTGTGTTCTGGCCCTACTAAAGGGTGTGACCAAAGTCACCACTCACAGTTTCCTTGGGGATGTGTTCTGCATCTAATATATAGGAATGCTTTGATACAAACTAATCTTTGTTAATATTAGAACTAATTTCCCATGTTCCCTTAAATGGCAAACCACCAGCTTTCAGCTTAATTGAGAAAATCAATGAACTGGAGACCCAATACTGGCTAAGACCAGATCTGTTTCACCTAACATGCATGACAACCAACATGTCCTCAACCTAACCTTTGGATGACTTGGGACTGAGAACACATCTCCCTCAATGCCTCAGATGCGAGCAAAAATGCCATCTTTGTGAGCCTCATTCCCTGACTGAGGTTATACAGAAGTCTAGCTTTTGTGTTCTGACAAACACCAATCAGATGTCAATTGTCTCCCTAGAAAATCTTAGTTAAAGACCCCAAACTCAGAGAGCCATCTTGGTTTCTCCCTTAACTTGGCCAGCCAAGTAACAACTGTTTCTTTTGCTTTGAGTTCTTTGGCATCCTTGTAACTGCATCTGGTGATACCTGAGAAACCTTGGTAACAAGCTGGCAAAACTCACTCTCTTGCTCTGGATCCTACATCTTGGAATTGGAACTTGTCTTGGAACTTGAGTCTGGGACCTATCCCTGAACTAACTCCCCAGTGTCTGTAGCCTTGAGGGCCAGTAGCCTGTCACCTGACCTGCTGATTTGGATTTGTCAGTCCCTACAACTATGCAAATGAATTGAATCTTCCAAACTGACATGGGAACTATAAATTTAGGACTCACCAGTCTCCACAACTGCTTGAGTCATTTTCTTGATTGTGAGTTCAGTGAGACTTTATAGCAAATTATGGAATCCTAAAATGTGAGGGAGAATACTGAGAAGAGAAGTAGTAATTGGTATCAGAGATTATGGAGTGGTACAGCATTTTTGAAAAGTTGGACTTTTGGGACATTTTTAACTTCCACCTCAGAGGGATCTGCCTTATGCTGATCCTTTTAAAAGAAATGATTTATGCACTGCCCATCTCCAACACAGTTTATCCCAAGTCACCAACCTTTCTATTTCTATAATCTTACAGCTCACTTGTCTGTCTGTTTGTTGTACTTTAGTGACTTGTATGTTTCTGTGATTCTGGGATCTCTGCCACCAGTATTTTAAACCATCGGTGACCCCATGGTTTCAAATGAACTGCTGGACTAAGACAGACTAGGAAGAAGGAAAGACATAATCCTTACAAATATTTAGTCACTGAAAACCTTATGACTAGCAGTGGAACACTGTCAGCACTAGAATATTGAATATTGAAACATGATGAACAACATCAGAATATTATCAGATATAGTGCCAGAAGACAAACCCCTCAGGTTAGAAGGCATTTAAAATATGACTGGGAAAGAGGTGCCTCCTCAAAATAGAGTTGACTGGGATGACTTACAATGGAGTACGGCCTCCAGGACCTTCATTTGCTAATGGGGCACAATTTAAAATGAGGAACAACATCTGTAAACATCCATGAATAATTGGAACATGAAATATACAAAATATGAATCTAGGAAAACTGGAAGTTGTAAAAAATGCAATGGAATGCATAAACATCGATATCTTGAAATGGAGTGGTACTGGTCATTTTGAATCTGACAATTACGTGGTTGCTATGACAGCTTTGACAAACTGAAGAGGAAAGGCATCTCATTTATCATCAAAAAGAGTATTTCAAGATCTATCTTAAAGAACAATGCTGTCTGTAATAGGATAACATCCATATGCCTACAAGGAAGACCATTAATGCCACTATAATTTAAATTTATGCATCAACCACTAAAGCCAGTGAGGATAAAATTAAAGATTTCTACTGATTTCTTCAGTCTGAAATTGATCAAGCATGTGGTCAAGATGTATTGATAATTAGTGGCTATTGGAATGCAAAGGTTGGAAACAAAGAGAAAGGATCAGTCCTTGTAAAATATAGCCTTGGTGATAGAGATGATGCTGGAAATTGCATGATCCTATTTTATAAGACCAATGACTTGTTCATTGTAAATACCCTTTTTAAACAACATCAGAGATGACTATACACATGGACCCTACCAGGTGGAATACACAGAAATCAAACTGATTATATCTATGGAAAGAAACAGTGAAAAGCTCCATATTATCAGTCAAAACAAGGCTAGGGACAGATTGTGGAACAGACCATCAATTGCTCATTTGTAAATTCAGACTAAAACTGAAAAAAGAAAATCAAAACAAGTCCATGAGAGCCAAAATATGACCTTGAACATATCCCACCTGAATTTGGAGATCATCTCAAGAACAAATTTGATGCAGTAGACACTAATGACCAAAGACCAAAAGAGTTGTGTGATGACATCAAGAACATCATATAGGAATAAAGCAAAAGGTCATTAAGAAGATAAGAAAGAAGGAAAAGACCAAAATAGAATTCAGAAGATACTCTGAAATTTACTTTCCAGCATAGAGATGCTAAAGCAAATGGTAAAAGAGCTGAACAGAGGGCACCTAGAGAAGAAACATCAAATATTATAATGATATGCAAAGATCTGGAATTAGAAAACCAAAAGGGAAGAGCCCACTCAGCATTTCTGAAGCTGAGGAAACTGAAGAAAAAAATCAAACCTTCACTTGCAATATTGAAATATTCTAATGTAGGAAAGATCTGGAGTTAGAAAACCAAAAAGGAAGAACACACTCAGCATTTCTCAAGTTGGGGGAACTGAAGAAAAAATTCAAGACTCGACTTTCATTATTAAAGGATTCTCTGGGTAAATTATTGAATGATGCAGAAGGCATCAAGAGAAGATGGAAGGAATACACAGAATCACTGTACCAAAAGGAACTGGTTGATGTTCAGCCATTTCAAGAGGTAGCATATGATCAAGAGCCAATGATACTGAAGGTGCATGGAAGGAATTGGCAAAGAACAAGGCTCCAGGAATTGATGGAATAAAAATTGAAATCTTTCAAGAAAGTAAGGCGGCACTGGAGGCACTCACTCATCTATCCCAAGAAATTTGGAAGACAACTATCTGGCCGACTGATTGGAAAAGATCCATATTTGTGCCCATTCCAAAGAGAGGTGACCCAATGGAATGCGGAAATCATTGGACAATATCTTTGACATCCCATGCAAGTAAATTTTTAATAAAGGTAGCGTAGAAACGGCTGCAAGCCTACGTTGACTGAGAACTTCCAGAGGTTCAAGTTGGATTCAGAAGAGGATGTGGAACGAGGAATAACATTGTTGATGTCCGATGGATCTTAGCTGAAAGCAGAGAATCAGAAAGATGTTTACCTGTGCTTTATTGACTACGCCAAGGCATTTGATTGTGTGGATCATGACAATCTATGGACAACATTGTGAAGTATGAGTATTCCAGAACACTTAATTGTGCTCCTGAGGAATCTGTACATGAACAAAGAGGCAGAGTTTCGAACAGAACATGGGAACACTGAATGTTTTAAAATTACGAAAGGTGTGCGACAGGGTTGTGTTCTTTCACCATACTTATTCAACCTGTATGCTGAGCAAATAATCTGAGAAGCTGTTTTATATGAAGAAAAATGTAGCATCAGGATTGGAGAAAGACTCATTAACAACTTGTGATACGCAGCTAATACAACCTTGCTTGCTGAAAGTGAAGAGGACTTAAAATACTTACTGATGAAGATCAAGGAACAGAGCCTTCAGTATGGATTGCATCTCAATGTAAAGAAAATAAAAATACTCACCACTGGACCAATAAACAACATTCTTATCAACAGAAAAGATTGAAGTTATCAAGGACTTCATTCTTCTTGGATCAACTATCAACACTCATGGAAGCAGCAGTCAAGAAATCAAAGGACATATTGCATTAGGCATATCTGGTGCACAAGACCATTTTAAAGTGTTGAAGAGCAAAGATGTCAGCTTTAGTACTAACGTGCTCCTGCCCCAAGCCATGGTATTTTCAATAAACTCATAGGCAGGCGAAAGCTGGACAGTGAATAAGGAAGACCATAGAAGAATTGATGCTTTTGAGTTATGGTGTTAGAGGAGAATATTGAAAGTGCCATGGGCTGCCAAAAGAAATAACAGATTTTTGTTGGAAGAAGTGCAGCCAGAGTGCTCCTTGGAGGCCAGGATGGCCAAACTTCATCTCTCATACTTCCGACATATTTTCAGGAGGAACCAGTCTCTGGAGAAGGATATCATGTTTGTTAAGGTGGAGGGTCAGAGGAAAAGGGGCAGACCCCCAGCGAGATGGATTGGCAAAGTGGCAGCATCATTGGGCTCAAGTGTGGCAAGAATTGTGAGGTTGGCCCAGGACTAGGCAGTGTTTCCTTCTGTTGTACATAGGGTTGCTATGAGTCAACACCAACGTGATGGCACCTAACAACAACAACAACAACAACAATGTAGTCCTGGTGTGACATTGTTGGTTAATGTACTGGACTGCAAGGTCGGTTTGAACCAGAGGTCAGCAGTTCAAGCTTACCAGCTACTCCTTGGAAACCCTATACAGATTTGCTATGAGTCAGAACCAGCTCAACGGCACTTGACAACAAGCAACAACGTGGGCAAAATATTGAATGATGCAGAAAGCATCAAAAGCAGATGGAAGGAATACAGAGTCAGTCACTATACCATAAAGAAATGGTCAATGTTCAACCATTTCAAGAGGTAGTATCCGATGAAGAGCCAATGATACTGAAGGAAGAAGTCCAAAGTACACTGAATGGCAAATACAAGCAATAATAATATAGATTTATTGTTTAGAGTCCATTGCACATTGCTCCAAAAATTGTCCACTGTTAGTTACTATGCTCAAATTTCCCAAACTTAAGAACTAAAAAACCCCAAAAATCTCACACTTACCTTTAGCTGTTTTCTGTCAAACTTCTACACTCTCAACTCTGTTTTACATCTACATTCCAAACAGACTTCCCAGATGCTAATATGAAAGATGCTAATACCAAAGACCATGTTTAAGTCTTCGATCTACTAAGCTTCTATGCTGAGGTACCACCTCAGTTTCTGAGGAGCAATGTTAACTACCCACTTGTAACCATCTCTTTCTTTGGTATCAGTGTCATCACTTTGTCCCAATTTTGTGTTAGTGTTCTTGACAGCTGACAACAATTTCCTGTTTCTGTATCTTACTGGTATTTCTTAAGACTCTATCTCTGTTCTTTTCTTTTCTCCTATTACACTCACTCTGTTTGGTGAGAGCATTGCATTTTTTACTGCAACTCCTGTCTTTATGGGATATTCCCCAAGTCTGCATTTCTAATTAAGACCTCTTTTCTGTGGAATAGACCAGTAAGATGTTATCTATGAAATTTATTTACAGAAACTCTGTCTAAATAGATGCAAATCTTCTTACTTCAATCCACTTCCTTTGTCTTTGTTCCTCACCTTGATGAATTAACTCACCCAGATGAATTCAGGTAACTTGCCCAAATCAGATAACCCTTGGCTGTATTCTTTTTTTATCCTTCACCCTTACCTTCTGCAGCCAGATGTTAATAAAATTACAATTCTACGTAATATTTATTTTAGTATCTCTCAGATCTTCTGTATCTTCTCTATCCCAATTCCACTATCTTAGTTCAGAACAATGAGTTCCAGTCCAAATTCTAGTTCATGAGAGAACAAATTAAGTGATAATCTGCTTTCACTGATTTCTTCCTGCAACACATTGCCCCAAGTTAGACAGTGAGATGGAAAAGATTCTGCAAAGATTCCCCATTACTTATGTTAAAAGCAAACTATTTATCATAGCATAGAAGCTTCATTCTTCTTTATTTCCACTCTACCTTACAACCCAGATGACACTGTAAATCACTTGCTGATTCTGGAAAGTCCCTTCCTCTTAATTCCTCTAGATGTGTATACATAGAGCACTTCCTCTCTGAAAGCCTCTTCTTGCTCTTCACTTAGTGATCACTTGTTTATCCTTTAAAACCCAGCTCAGATATTACCCCAAGTTGTTGAGGACTTTCTCTTTCCCACTCAAACAGCATTATGGACCATGGACTGAACCCATGTTTTCTCAAGTGTATAGCATTGGCACATAGGATTGCTCCTGTGTTGCTCTCCTCCCTTCTCCATAAGCTAGGGAGAAAGGTAGATTTGACACTGGACATTACAGTGCCTGGCTCATAGAAAGTATTTAATTAATGCTTCATAAGTGAAGTGATGGACAAATATTTTAAGTAAATAGTTATAATTTTGACCAGACATTTCATCCATATGCTTTATATGTATTTTAATCATTTTGTTCAAAGATACGCATTTACTAACAAAGTTGTTTCATGTTATAAAATATCAGTGAGAATTTTATAATTTATTTCCTAATTATTCTCACCTAGTTCTTTAAACTGGAGTTCTGGCGTGGTGCACAAGGTTAAGCACTGGGCTGCAAGATCGGTTTAAACTACAGAGTTGGCAATTCAAACTCACCAACTGCTCATTGGAAACTCTGTACAGGATCACTATGAGTCAGAACCTGTTCGATGGCATTTAACAACAGTTCTTTAAGCTAATGATGCACATACTAACTGAGACTATATTATGTCTCAAGAGCATTTTTATTCTTTGCATTTATTTACTTTTTAAAGTTTTCCAACAACTCCATTTGTTGTTGTTAATTGACTTCACGTCAGCTCCTGACTCATGGTGTTCCCATGTACAAGAGGCTTAGCCCATTGTGATCCATAGAGTTTTTACTGTTTATCTTTCAGAAATCAAATCTAGGCTATATATATATATATTCCATGTTAGTCTGGAAACTGTTGGAACCTGTTCAACATCATAGCACCACACAAGTTTCCACTGACAGACAGATGGAGGCTGCCCATGACGGGCATTGTTTGGAAATGAAACCAGGGTCCACCATACAAGAAGCTTCCATAGCACCTTCATAGCCAGATAGTATTAATATTATCTCCATGTTACACACGAGAGAATTAACAGAAAAAAACTGAGTAGATATTAGAAGGCAGTGAATGTAGCTTCTAAACTCTATTCTTATCTGCTATTATCGTTGCTCTCTGTTAGCGTAGTGGTTACGAATCAGGCTGCGAACCTCAAGGTCAGCCGTTCGAAACTACCAACTGTTCCGTGGGAGAATGATGAGACTTTCTGCTCCTGTAAAGACGTACAGCCTCAGAAACCCTGTACAGGGTCACTGTGAGTTGGAATTGACTCCAGGGCACATTACTACCACCACCACCATCACCATCACCACCACCACCACCATTGTTGTTGCTGGGTTCTGTCAATTTCAACTCATACCAACTCCATGTGACAGGAGTAGGACTGCCCCATAGGGTTTCTTAGGTTGCAATCTTTATGAGAGCAGTTTGCCAAATCTTTTTCCCAGAAACCTCTGGATGCATTGCGCCACTAGGGTTCCTCTTGGCTGTTATGGTATCTGCCAGATACAGAGCTCACACTCCTTTCAACTACTCAGAATCTTTTGTTTGCTGATGCTTTTAATAGTTTCATCACACTATTAATAATAAACCTCCCAAGCCTGGACTGTCCTTTTCCCTAAAATTTGGTAATATATACCTAGAACAGAAAACTGTTGCAATATATAGTATAAAGAAGAGATGAAGAAGAATGCCCATGAATCAGTTCAAAAGTGGCAAAAACTATGAGAATCTAAAAAAGCTCATAGAGTCTCTTTAAAAACCAGATGGCAGTAAAAAAATATTTAAATTATTTTGAAAGAAGCCATCAAAACATTTCCATAAATGGTACCCAAAGGTGGTGGAGATTTCTTTTGGAATTTTAATTTTTTTGTCATATGTTGACAAGAAATACATACCAATGTCTATTACATGACAAGTTCTCTATCTGTGCATGTACCTACAGTCACATGATCCCCAAACCACCACTTACTACAAAATCATTGAAAATAAGGTATAGTCTTCATGTTCTAAGACATGCTATTTCAAGTGCTAAGTGCTTTTTAGAGCATTATGACTTTTGCCAGGGTAATAGTGACAGAAAGAATAAATCTGTTCATTTGTTTTTGTCCGCATGTTGAAAACAAAATGATTATCACCCAACATGATTCAGTTGACATTATTCTAAAATATCCTCCTCCCACACAAAGCAGGATTTCATATTTGCAGAAAATATTTATCCCAAACTGCAAGCAATATTATGCTGGCTCTTAATTGCATACTACACATTCTCCCTGTTTAGATGGGTTGTCAATGCCAAGTCAGGTGTCTTTCAACACACCATGAAAATGAGGAATGTCATGAAAGTATTATAAACTCTTGGAAAGGCTGTGTTTGATTTCAGGGGTTTGTAATGAATGTTAGTGGGATGGCAACATAGTCTGCATTTGGCAACATTTGACCAACACACAGCAATTTCCATCTGTCTGCTGGTTAACTTGATTTGGTCAATGTGAATCCATGACCATGTGGTCTGGCCAAAGTCTTCAAACAAAACAGAGAGAAGTGGGACACACGGTCCTCCTGCCTTCACATTTGCTTGAATGTCAAGTGGAAAATATGAAGACATTTCATTGTCTGAACTATGATTGTGTCTTGTACCCTTTGATGATATTCATAATCAAAAGACAACTTTTAATCGTCATCATGTCATGATTTTTTTATTTAAAAATAAATGTTTACACTTTCCCTTTTATTGTTAATGTATCCTGCATGTAAAAAGCATGAAATAGCTAACTAGCCGAACCCAATAAGAACAGGCTTTTTAAAAATTTGTGTTTGTGTGTGTATATATTATAGCATTTACCTTTGTTTTCCTTTATTCTTGTGCATCTCCTGTGATTTCCATTGCCACTGGCCATGTTGTGCTGCCCATCCCTTATTGTCTGTTGCTTTTCCCTTCACCCATATTAACATGTGTCCAACTCCTTGTGTGCTATGGGTTAATGTGCTGTATTGTAAGATCAGTTGAACCACAAGGTCGGCAGTTCAAGTTCACCAGTTGCTTCTTGGCAATCCTATACAGGTTCGCTATGAGTTGGAACCGGCTTGATGGCTATTAACAGCAACAACTCCCTCCTATTCCTGGTACCCGTTAATAGCTTCTTTCTGTGTGTAAAGCTTTTTTTTTTTTTTTTTTTTAACTTTCTATCATAATGGCCTCATACAACATTGCTCCTTTTTGATGGATTTATTTCACTCAACATAATGTCCTCCAAGTTCAACCTTGTTATGAGGTATTTCACAAATTCTTCATTATTCATTAACACTGTATAATGTTGTAGTGTGTGTATCTGCTATAGTTTATCCATTTATCCTCTACACGTAGGCAGTTTCTTTCTATTTGCTATTATGAATAGTAATGGACATGATAGGCATGCTCTGCAATGAACATGAGTGGGCATATATATGTTTGTGCCATGGTTCTTATTGCTCTAGGATATATACATAGTCCTGCTGTGGTGCTGTAGCATAAGCACTAGACTGCTAACCAAAAGTCAGCATTTCAAATCCAGCCACTCCTTAGAAAAACCCTATACAGGGTTGTTATGAGTTGGAACTAACTTGATGACTCTTAACAGCAACAACCACAAGTACCTAGTACTGAGATTGCTGGATCATATGGTATTTCTATTTCCAACTTTTTAAGGAAGTACCATATTGTTTTCCACTAACAAGCAGTACAAGAGAATTCCAACCTTTCCACACCGTTGCCAGCATGTGTTGTTTTCTGTTTTGGATTGTTTTCATGTTTATTGTTATTGCGAGGGTAAGATGAAATCTCACTGTAGTTTTGTTTTGAATCTCTCTAGTAGCTAATGATTGAGGACATTTCTACATATACTTGTTGTCGGCCTGTATGTTTTCTTTGTGAAGTGTCTGTTCATCCTCTGCTCATTTTTCAAAATTGGATTGTCTTTCTGTTGTTGAGGTATTGAAGTTTTCTATACATTTTAGAAATTATTCCCACATAAGATATTTGTGTGTATATTCCCTTTGCCTTCTTGCCTGCATGGTTTCTGCTGAAAAAAAATCATAGTTTAATCTTATTGGTCCACCTTTGTAGGTGATTTTTCATGATTCTTTATTTGAATCTAATATTGGAGAGTTTGATTTTGCATGTCTTGGCCATTTTTTTTAAGGAGTCTGTCCTGCTTGGAGTTCATTAAGCTTCTTGAAAACTTATCATCTCATCTTTCTTGAAAAATTATAAATATAGGAACATTTTCTTCCCAATGCTCTTCAACTATATTTTCTGTTTTTCTTTGTTACTTCCTGTTCTGGAATTTCAATCACCTGTAAGTTATTCCTTTTTATATTGTCCTACATAAGTCTTAGCCTTTAGATTTCTTCATTCTGTTTTCTGATTGTCCTTCGGTCACTACTATTGAAACATTTATCTTCAAGCTGATTATTTTGGGTTTCCATTGATTAAAACCTACTCTCTTGTCCTTTCAATGTATTGTCCATTTCTGAAATCTTAGAATTAATCTTCTGAATTTCTATTTGCATGGTTTGCATTGTCTGCAGTCCTTTACCTATTTTGTTTGATTGTTCCTATGGAATTTCCCTGAATTCCTCCTTGTTTTCTTTGAGCTTTATTTCAATCTTTTGGAGGTGCCTACATATCATTCTCTTGAATTCTTTTGAAGGTAGTTCCAATGCCTTGTTTTCCTCAAAAACAGTTTCTATCCTTGCCTCTTGGTCACTTGTTTGAGCCACTCTCTCTTAGTTCTTCATGTGAACAGAAATTGTCTTGTTGCTTTTAGGACATTTTCATGTTGTATTTGTATTAAGTTGATGATTGTATGTTGGTGTATTCTTAGGCAATCACCAACTAACTCCTAGTGGGTGTGATTAGGGGAGGAGATTGTACACTGTACTCTGCTGTTCATACTGTTTTGCTTAGCATGGATTTGGCTGATGTTGGTTGCTGTCATTGATCTGGTATTAGCTTTTGCCCAGTGGTGTGGTTGCAGAGGGTATGGTTGTGTTTGAGCTGTATAAGCATGGTTGCTGTCTCCTGTTGGGTGAGCCAAGAAGAAAAAATTACACAGTAAGAGAGAAACAAAACAAATTTGCAAATAAGCAAACAACAGCCAAAATATATTAAAAATGAAAGTGGAAATAGAAAGGATAGGAGAAACAGGGAGAGAGAAAAAGAGAAGACAGAATAAACAAACAAAAACAATGAAAGGGAAAATCCAAGGCAGGTGCCACACCCAAAGAGAGGAAAATTCTGGAGTCTCCTGTCAGCATGGGTCTAACATCATGGATGAGCAATACTCTCATCCCTAGATGGAATTCTTATAGGGCTAGGTAGTATCTGTTCTGGGCACCCAATCCAGAAGTAATTGGTATAGACCCTAAAGCTAATGGGAAGCTGGGTATTTCCATCCCAGAGAGCAGCTGAGGGCAAGAGGTCCAGGGCTGGCCAAAACCAGCTCAGCAGGTCTGGAGCAGGTCACAATTGGTTCCAGGTGCCAGGTTGATGCTACTAGTTCCCCACTCTGTTTGATGCAGCTCTAACCTTCCAGAGAGCAGGACCTTCCCTGGAAGTATATGTAGTTAGGGGCTGGCTGCACCTCTAGTCACCAGGGTAATATGGGGTAAAAAGTTCACACTTTACTTTCTACCAATAAGCAGTATGGCTCTGCGCCACCTACTGCCATCTTGCCTGCAAAAGTTCAGGAAGGCCATGTTGTATCTGGCTGGCCAGCACATATCACCAACCACCTTTCCTTTTTTTCCCCAGCCCTCTCCCCATGTGACTGTCCAGCTGCTTTTCCTAATGAAGGCTAGTCCAGGACTGGCCAGGGCTGACTGCATGCTTGGTGCAGGGCCTACCGAACAAGGTTAATGTGACTAGCTTCCACCTCCTTTAATGGTACTCACCTCTGACCAACTCTGACCACTGGGAGAGCGGGGGCTTTCCCGGGGGGGTGTCAGTGGGTTGGCGTAGGTCTCACTTCTGATCACAGGGAAGTGTGGAGAACAACAAAAAAGCACACCTTTATCTCTGTGAAATACCCATATGCCTTTGCAATGCTAATACAGTTATTTGGCTCTGAAGCCCTCACAAAAGCTTAAGATGGCCACATTGTTCTGGTCAGGGGGCACAGGTCACTAGTCTGTCTTCTTTTTTTGCCACCTCTATTGAACTTTCATAATAAGTATTCTTTCCACTTCTCAGTCCTTTCATCTGAATTTCAGGGTTCTAGTTTTAGGACTCACATCTGCATCTGTTTCATTTGGTTTTCCTTACCTTTGTTGTAGAGTCCATACAGCCTCTCTGCCTAGGCCCCCATCTTGCTGCCTCTCCTAACAATTCTTTCTTAATCATAAGATACAAATTGAATTTAGAATAATTTTGTTACTAAGTTTATTTGAAAATGTTCTACTGATTTGAATATTGTTGGATTATATGAGTGTTATAGGTCATTCATTTATTCATCAAAAATGGCATCTAGTTTCTACTATGTGAGACACTACACTAGATTTTGGGGGTATAAAGAAATTAAGATTAGTCTTTGTCCTCAAGAAACTTAAAATCTAGTTTATTAGAAATGAAACTCTGTTTTGTCATAGCACTTTGACTCACTGACTTATATTTAGCTAAGATGATAGTGCATAGCCCATATATAAAGTGATGGTGAAAATGTACGTTAAGAGGAATGGAAAAAATAGAATAAAGAAGCCTTCTACCACTTATATTGATCAAAGCCCAAATGAAACCTATTACATTAAAATCAGTTCTGACTCATACAGACCTATAGAATAGAGTAGAACTGCCCCATCCTGAGGCTGTAAATCTTTGTTGAAATTAAAGGATGCATTTCACTGGGCAAATCTGCTGTAAAAAATATTTTTGATGTGTTAAAGAGCACAGATATGACTTTGAGAACTAAGGTGTGCCTGACTCAAGCCATGGTATTTTCAATTGCCCCCTATGCACAATGAATAAGGAAGACAGGAGAAGAATTGTTAAGTTTGAATCATGGTGTGTTTATAAAGAGTATTGAAAGTACCACCAAATTCCATAAGAAACAACAAATCTTTCTTGGAAGAAATACATCCAGAATGCTTCTTAGAGATGAGGATGGAAAGACTTTGACATGTTGTCAACAAAAAAGTTGTGTGTCAGTAATAAAGAGGAAGACCCCCAATGTGATGGATTGACACAGTGACAGCAACAGTAAGCGCAAACATAACAATAATTATGAGGATGGTGCAGGACTGAGCAGTGTTTTGTTTTGTTGTGCATAAGATCTCTATAAGTCAGAAGCAAGTCTTCATCACCTAACAACAACAAATCTCTACTGATGTAAACTGCCATGTCACTCAGTGATCCTGTATTGGGTTTCTGAGGCTTTTAAATCTTTGCAGAAGCAGAAAGCCTCATCTTTCTCCAATGAATCAGCTGGCAGGTTTGAATCACAGACCTTGTGGTTCCCAATGCCGTGCTTATCATATGGAACCACCATGCTCTAACTTACATTGATGTTATTGCTATATGTCATCAATTCCAACTCATAGCAACCTTCTAAAGGGGTTCCAAGAAGCAGCTGGTGGGTTTGAACTGCCGACCTTGTGTCTCGAAATCTGGTGCTGATCCTACAGTGCCACACCAGGAGTCTACTTATACTTTTATTTTATTTTATTTTATTTTTCAGTGTCAGAGTTTTCATTAAGTTGATGGCCTGCTATTAGAATACTTTTGGTCAGACACAGTCAAGCAATAACCAGTCACATGATAGTAGGCAAAATTCAAGATTCAAGGCAGCTGAAACCACAAATAGCTCGTTGCTCAACTTAATTGTTCTTTCTCCTTTAATACTGTCAACATTTTGCAAGTGGAATGTTTTCCATCTGTGCCTCTACTTGAATTGGATGAATACAGCTGATGAAAACTATTATCACTTTGTCTTTTGTCTTTTATCTACTTTGTGTAGTCACAATCACAATCAGAAAATAATGTTAGCTAATTTAAACATTTGATGTTATATATGTGTTATGTACCATTTTCAAAGTTTTCCATCTGTACTCCAAACTGCTTTACGCATTGTTACTGTGGTAGACAATACACACACAAATAAACATTACCCATCATATATGTATGAACGTTGTGCACCTTTCTTATAAATATTTGAGATAAAATTAAATATAAATATTATATTGCATCAATAGATGAAAATAATAGAATATATCTACTTAAGAAATCTTGGTTCTTGACATCCTTCCAATACATTGCTTGATTTAAACTTCTCTTTCATGTGTTTTTAATAGTCATCAAGTCTGCAAAGTTGTATAACCCAGAGAGCACCATTCACATCATAAATCAATGAGGATTGTGTTCCCTGATTTTGTGTAATGCACAGACTGCTTGGGTTTATGCAGTGACCCTGGGATAGAGGCTTCATGGGAGCTTTTTCCTACGTACCCAACTTTCCTATGAATATTTATATGTGCATGACCTTGATAGGCTCTACAAAAGATAACTCAAAGATTCAGTGAGATTTTGGTCCATGCCACCATGAGCATCTGGGAAATGTTAATAGAAACAAACAAGCAGATAAACTTTAGTAATTATCAAGAAGAACAAAAGTGATATAATAAGGAAAATGTTATTACTTTTTCACCAAATAATCTCAGATATAAAGTAGACTTCTTTATTTTTGTTTTGCTGTGATTTGCTTAGGTTTTAAAAGAAATGAGAACCACATATAGTTTCTCTCCATCACCTGTCTGCTAGCTTGATGTGTTATGGTAGATTGCATGCTATTATAATGCTGGAAACAAATTCCCTGGTATTTCAAATACCAACAGTGTCATCCATGGTGGAGTTTCTAGACTAAATGTCCTGGTTAAGTAATTCTAAACATTAGCCAATGAAAATCTTATAGATCACAACAGTATGTGTGTGTATTATCTGACTTTGCTTTGGATCTATCAGAGGGTAGGAGATAGGTCTCGGTTGCTAGAGGAGGACATCATGTTTATTTAGTAAAGTAGAAGGACAAAAAGAGCATGAGAAACCCTAGGTGATACAGAGTATCACAATAGCCATGACACTCAAACATTCTGGCAATTGTAAGAATGACACAGGACCAGACATTTCATTTGCTGTAGGTAGGTACTTGCATCAACAATGACAAAAAACAGGTCAAACATGTTTTCATCTGTCCAATGTGGCATGTTAAAGTCAGTCACTGAAAATGTAGATGTTGTTGTTGTTAGGTGCTGCTTTGTCTGTGTGACCCTATGCACAAAAGAACAAAACTCTACCCAGTCCTGCCCTGCTTCAGAATTGTTCTTACAGCTGAACCCATTACCGCTGCATTGTGTCAGTCCACCTCACTGAGGTCTTCCTCTTTTTCTCTGATTAAGGCTGATGTCCTTCTTCAGGAACTGGTCTCTCCTGATAACATGTCCAAAATATGATAGAAGAAGTCCCATTATCCTGACTCCTAAGGAGGATTCTAGCTTTACTTCTTCTAACACAGACTTTTTTTGTTGTTCTTCTTCTGAAAGGTCATGGTACTTTTAATATTCTTCTCCGAAACCAGACTTCAAATGCATTGATTCATCAATGGTCTTCCTTACTCATTGTCAAACTTCCACATGGATATAAGGTAATTGAAAATACCATGGCTTGGGTCAGTTACATCTTAGTCTTCAAACTGATAACTGTGCTCTTTAACACTTTAAACAGGTCTAATGTATCAAATTTGGCTAATATAACACATCATTTAATTTCTTGACTG
>NW_006408558.1:2052348-2064537 GCF_000296735.1 Chrysochloris asiatica | reverse complement strand
CTGGTACACAACTTACATGATTTTAAACTATTCAGTATTCCCTTGTTCTGTTCTAACAACTGCCTGTTGGTCTATGTACACAATTAAGTGCTCTGAAATATTTTTTCTTGGCAATGTTATTCATCATTTGTCATGATTTACATAGTCAAAAGATTTGCATAGTCAATAAAGCACACTAAAAATCTTTCTGGTACTATCTACTTTCAGCCAAGATTCACCTGACATCCAGATTGAACCTCTAGCTTTTCCCTTTTGATGCACAGTTGCAACTGTTATCTTCAGCAAAATTGTACTTGTAGGTGATACTAATGATTTTGTTGGATAATTTCCACATCTGCCGGGTCACCTGTCTTTGGAATGGCATAAATATGGGTCCCTTCCAATTAGCTGGACAGGTGTGTTTCATATTTCTTGGCATAGATGAGTGAGCATCTGCAGTGCTGCTTCAGTTTATTAAAATAGTTCAATTTGTATTCCATTGATTCCTGCATTGTATTCCATTGTTTTTGCCAATACCTTCAGTGCAGTTTGGTCTTCTTCCTTCAGTACCATTGCTCTTGATCATATGCTGCCTCTTGAAATGTTTGAACATCAAATGTTTCTCTTTGGTACACTTGTATAGACAAGCTTACACAACTGCCTACACTTTCTTTATGATTTAGTCCTTCCCATTTTAGTTGGTTGACTTACTGTTTTGTACATATTGAAATTTTTACTTGGCAAGTTTGGAGAGAAAATAGAGCCATCAGAGTAAATTAGAAAATCAAGAGGTCATGCATAGGGGAAAGAGACCAACATGTGAACTTAAAAACAGATGGGTAAAGGGATGTTATACAGAGGGCTAACTTTGTGCTTGAAAAAAAAAAAAATGCCAACCATTTGATGACTTGTATGATGGTATCTCATCACCTCATCACTCATCTGTCAGTTTATTGTACTGTTGTAGTTTCTGTGTTGCTATGATTCTGGAAGCTATACCATCAGTATTTTAAATACCAACAGGGTCATCCATCGTGGAAAGGTTCCAGCTGAGCTTCCAGAGGAAGAAAGACTAGGGAGGAGACAAGGACTGCTTCCAAATATTTAGTCACTGAAAACCCTATGAATGACAGTGGAAAACTGTCAGCACCAGAACAGTGAATATTAAAACATGATGAAGAGCACCAGAATATTGTCAGGTATAGTGCCAGAAGATGAGCCTGTCAGGTTGGAAGGTACTCAAAATACAACTAGGGAAGAGCTGCCTCCTCAAAGTAGAGTTGACCATGATGATGTGAATGGACTAAAACCTTTGGGACCTTCATTTGCTGATGGGGCACAACTCAAAATGGAGAGAAACAGCTGTAAACATCCATTAATAATTGGAACATGGACTATACAAAGTATGAATCTAGGATATTTGGAAATTTTTAAAAATGAAATGGAATGCATAAAATTAATATTATAGGCATTAGTGAGCTGAAATAGACTGCTATTGGCCATTTTGAATCAGACAATCACATTGTTTACTATGCCAGAAGTGACAAATTGAAGAGGAATGGTGTTGTATTCATCATCAAAATGAACATATCAAGATCTGTCTTGAAGTACAACACTGTATGTGATAGGATAATATCCATATACCTATGTGTGGCGCTGTGGGTTAATGTGCCAGACTGCAGAGTCGTTAGAACTGCAAGGTTGGCCATTCAAGCTCACTAGCTGCTCCTTGGAAACTTTATACAGGGTCTCTATGGGTCGGAATCGACTCGACGGCCCACAACAACAACAAAAACAACAACAACAACAAGGAAGACCAGTTAATATCGTTAATATTCAAATTTATGCACCAACCACTAAACTCAGCAATGATGAAAATGAAGAATTCTACCAATTTCTGCAGTCTCAAATTGACCAAACACAGAATCAAGATGTATTGATAATTACTGGTGATTAAAATGCAAAGGTTAGCAACAAAGAGAAAGGATTAGTAGTTGGAAAATATGGCCTTGGTGATAGAAATGATGCTGGAGATCGCATGATAGAATTTTGCAAGACCAAGGACTTCTTCATTACAAATATCTTTTATATTAAACAACATAAAAATGACTGTATACATGGATCACACCAGATGTAATACATAGAAATCAAATTGATTATATCTGTGGAAAGACATGATAGAAAAGCTCAATATCATCAGCCAAAACAAGGCCAGGGGCAGAATGTGGAACAGACCATCACTTGATCATATGCAAATTCAGGCTGAAGCTGAAGAAAATTAGAAGTCAATGAGAATGAAAATATGACTTTGAATATACACCACCTTAATTTAGTGATTATCTGAAGAACAGATTTAATACATTAGACATTAAAGTCCAAAGACCAGAGAGTTTTAGCATGACATCAAGAACATCATACAGGAAGAAAGCAAAAGGTCATTAAGAAGATAAGAAAGAAGAAAAAGACCAAAATGGATGTTAGAAGAGAATCTGAAACTTGCTCTCCAACATAGAGATGCTAAAGCAAATGGAAGAAATGTGGAGGTGAAAGAGCTGAACAGAAAATTTCAAAGGCCAGCTCGAGAAGACAGTGACAAACACTATAATAAAATGTGCAAAGATCTGGAGTTAGAAAACCAAAAAGGAAAAACATGCTCAGCATTTCTGAAGCTGAAGGAAAAGAATAAAGTTTTCAAACCTTAACTGGTAGTATTGAAGGATTCTTTGTGCAAAACATTGAATGATACAGAAAGCATCAAAAGAAGATAGAAGGAATATACAGAGTCACTGTACCAAAGAGAAATTGTCAATGTTCAACCATTTGAAGAGGTAGCATATGACCAAGAGCTAAAGATACTGAAGGAAGAAATTGAAGGTGTATTAAAGTCCTTGGCAGAGAACAAGCATCTGGGAATTGATGAAATTCAAATTGAAATATTTCAACAAACTGATATATGGCACTGGAGGCACTCATCTATATCAAGAAATTTGAAGACATCTATCTGGCCAACTGGCTGTAAGAGATCCATATTTGTGTTCATTCTAAAGAGAAGTGACTCAGTGGAATATGGAATTCATCAGACAGTATCATTAATATCTCACACAAGTAAAATTTTGCTAAAGATAATCCAAAAATGGCTATGAACATAATTTGACAAAGATCTTCCAGAAGATTCATTTGGATTCAGAAGAGGGCATAGAACAAGGGATATCACTGCTGATGTCAGATGGATCTTGGGTGAAAACCAACAATACCAGAAAAATGTTTATCTGTGCTTTATTGACTGTGCAAAGGCTTTCAATTGTATGGATTATGACAAGCTATGGACAAGAATGCAATGAAGAGTATTATGGAACACTGTATTGTGCTCATGAGGAATCTGTACATAGACCAAGAGGCAGTTTTTTGGTCGAACAGAACAATGGAACACTGAATGGTTTTAAATTAGGAAAGGTGTGCGCCACCAGGGTTGTATTCTTTCACCATACTTATTCAACCTGTTTGTAAACAAATAACCCAAGGAACTGGATTACATGAAAAAAAAATGTGGCATCAGGATCTGAGGAAGACTCATTAACAACCTGCAATATGCAGATGATACAACCTTGCTTGCTGAAAGGGAGGAGGACTTAAATACTTACTGAAGACTATCAAAGACCACAGCCTTTGGCATGTGTTGCACCTCAATGTAAAGAAAACAAAAATTCTTACCACTGGACCAATAAATAACATCAAGATAAGTAGAGAATAGCTTGAAGTTGTCAAAGACTTCATTTTGCTTAGATCAACCATCAGCACTCATGAAAGCAGCAGTCAAGAAATCAAATAACATATTGCACTTGGCAAATCTGCTGCATAAGACCTCTTAAAGTGCCTAAGAGCAAAGATGTCAGTTTGAAAACTAAGGTGCACCTGACCCATGCCAGTTTATTTTCAATAATCTCTATGCATGTGGAAGTTGAACAGTGAATAAGGAAGACCATAGAAGAATTGATGAATTTGAATTGGAGGAGAATAGTAAAAGAACCATGTTGTTGTTGTTGTTAAGTGCCGTCGAGTCAGTTCTGACCCATAGCGACCCTGTACAGGATTTCCGAGGGCGTAAATCTTTACGGGAGCAGAAAGCCTCATCTTTCTCCCAAGGAGCAGCTTGTAGTTTTAAACCGCTGATCTTAAGGTTCGCAGCCCAATTCGTAACCACTACGCTACCAAAGAACCATAGACAGCCAAAAGAACAAACCAATGAGTTTTAGAAGAAGTACAACCAGACTGCTTCTTGCAAGTCAGGATGACCAGACATGTCTTTCATACTTTGGACATGTTGTTGGGAGGGATGAGTCCAGGGAGAAGGACGTGTGTGGTAAATGTGTGGTAAATGGAGGGGCTAGAGAAAAAGAGGGAGACCCCCCCAATTAGATGGATTGGCACAGTGGCAGCACCAATGGGCTCAAATGTAGCAAGGATTGTGAGATTGGTACAGGATCACGCAGTGTTTCGTTCTGTTGTGCATAGGGATAGGGTTGCTATGAGTCGGTACCAACTCAATAACACCACCACCAACAGCAACAATGATGGTGTCATCTATGTTTTCTAGTAGTTAACAAGATTAGAATAAATTTGGACTAGGAAAAAAATCAGTATATGTAGTTTCATATTTCTATGCCAACAAATATTAGCACATCATTTAGGGAAAAAAGGCTGTTTCTGTAGCTGAACTGATGCTGAAAAGTAAGCCTGGAGTGTTTGTTGGCTTTTCTAATAGGTTTCGAGGAAGTGTGACGAAAATAATTGTGACCATTTTCTTCCCTACAACATGGAGATTATACCAATTTCTTTTCCTGGGTCAGTGTGAGTACTAATTAATGCAGGATAAGGCAGGAGGCAAAATTTCCTGGAAAGTCACTGTTTTTCATTCAGCTTCACATGGTGATCTTAGTAGCACAGAAAACAACACAAATGCTGAAAATTTGGTTTGCTTGAAGTCCATAGTTTATCTTTTTCTTTCAATGTTTATTATGAGCAATATTCAGATAAATGCTGAGAAAATTCATTATTGGAGCCCCAGAGTGATGCAAGCAGTAAATACTCACAGCTGTGTATTCAAGGTTGTATAGTGGAGTCTACCCAGAGGCACCTCAGAAGTAAGGCATAAAGATCTACTTGTGGAAAAGTATCCATTTAAAATCCAATGGAGCACAATTCTACTCTGACCAACATGGGGTCACTAGGCGTTGAAATCAAGTTAATGGCAATGAATGTTTAAAATTAGTTGTTAATGACCCTTGTGTTTTAAATATATGTTAGTGTAGCTAATAATTTTTATGAATGTCCTTTGTTAAAAATTTATTTTTAGACAAAGTTGAGAAGGGATGGGAAAGTGGGTGGAATGGAAACAGGAATCTCAAGGGGGAAGTTGGATAACTTGTTGCATGGATCATTGGGATGAAACAAACTGTATGATTTGTTGAATGTAAAATTGCTGTTCTTGTCTGTAAATAAATCCTCACTCAATTCACAATAAAAATGAATTTTTTAAAATTCCCTTTCTAAAAAAAAACAACTCAATGAAAAACTTTGTTTGCATTTGTACTTAGCATCTTCATTAACCTTTCAATATCTCCTTCATGTTTTCAGTCTTTAGGCGCAAAGGAAGTTATAAATGCCAAAAGGTATAACCAAATGGACCACTAAAATATTTGGATTTCCACCCTATAAATCAGGCTTCTGAGGTTGTCTCTATTTATTGTTATTTTTGGAGATTAGATAACAAGATGCTCACAATGGATAGTATAGGCTGTGATGCTGTAGGATCAGCACTGGACTTCAAACCACACGGTTGGCAGTTCAAACACACCAGATGCTCCTTAGAAAATGTATACAAGTTCGCTGTGAGTTGGAACCAACTCAACGGCACATAACAACAATGACAACAACAAACCTCAGTAAGACAAATATGCTATGGCCTAGTTATGCCTGGAGAACATTTGTGCAGTTCCTTCCACGGGAGACAAGCCATTGCTATGCTTGAAGAGACTTGTAGCTGATTAAATTTATTGCACTCATGATTTCTTCCTAGCAGGTATGGTGTTTTCATAAAATGGGTTTAAGTTGGTGGGGTGTATGAATATAGGTGTGTGTGTGTGTGTGTGTGTGTGTGTGTGTGTGTGTGTGTGCACATGTGTGAATTTATATGCAAATGTGTGTTTCTAGCATATACTTCCTATTTCTACAGGATTATTCAGGAATCATTTTCTGGAGAGTTCTATTTCTAAGCTTTACATGAACATCTGCAGTTTTCAAGGTGAAATGATTCCTCATTGGATTGGATTTAAAAACAAGCTGAGTAGTGCAAAGTGAAGGGGATTAAGGCAGACAATGTGACCACACACCAATTTCCTCCCTTACTAACCTTTTCCATCACTTACCAGAATTTAAATTCCATCTACTAAGTAATGCAGGGCCCCAGAACCGAGGTTATGCATGTAGCCATAGGTTAGTGTGCCAGCTGCTTTCATCATTATATTCTTTGATGTGTTTTCCACTGGCTTCTTTGGGGATAGAACAAGGAAAGTGTGAGTTAGAGAGATAATTATTTTACTATTTTTTGTAGGCAAAAACATGGAAAATAAAGACTGTTTACCTGGCTAAGGACATTCCACTAATACTTAGACCAAAATGTCTTCAACCTATCAATTGACATTATATTCTAGAACAATCACCGGGCCTTTCTGCCACACTATTTTAGAATGGTTGAATTAGGGCTTTTAAATATCATTCTTGGAAGGGAGAAGCTCACTCCCTTGCAAAACTGAAATCTTCATTGGCAGGCAGCAGGGACGGGCTGCGCTCATGTCAATTGCTTTACTTTTTATAAATGCCACCTGTGTTAGCAGCATTGATTTGAAGGTGATGTAATTTTCTTGCAAATCCATTAGTTTTATAGGTTTTTGGCAAGCCCCACTGCTGTGTTGATTAGATAGAGTAGCTGTGTCTATTTAAACAGGGTTTTAAATGCTTGGCTCGACTCGCTGTATTGGCTGGATAATAAGACATACAGTAGATGCTTTAACTTAAGGTTGTGCTAAGGAGTGATTTGACACATAGCTTAGTGTTTAGCCATTTGTGATAATAAGCAGTTTAATTGTGAAGTTAATTGCAAGTACCTGTAAGACATACCTTTAAGCGATCCTGACAAATATGATACACATCCCCCACTCTCTTTTAGTTAGCTTTATCTTAACATTTCTCAAAGTGCAGTACTAAGACCAGCATCAGCATCAGCAAGGAACTTGTTAGAAATGCAAATGATTGGCCCAGCCCCAGATCTTCTGAATCAGACTCTGAAAGGGGAGTCCAGCAAAATATGCTTTAATAAGCTTTCCAATGATTCTTCCCCAGGCCGGTTTGAGAAACACTCAGAAGAAAATTTCTGACACGAAGGACTGTATTTCAGAACTGAATGTTTCGATGCAAAACACGTCTGAATCATTATTAGTGAATTAACCTTGGATATCGAAATTAGCTAATGCTAGAAAATCATTTGTTATTAATAGTCATAAAGACCAATTAATATCTTAATTTTTTAATACCCATCTTTACACTAATATAAATGTATTAAGCTTGAGGGTTGTTGCTGTTGTTAAGTGCCATTGAGTGAAGTCTGACTCAGAGCCACACTACACAGGGTTTTTGAAGAGCAGCTGGTGAGTTTGAACCACTGACCTTTTGGTTCCCAGTCCAGTGCTTATCCTAGAGCACCACACCCGGAGTCCAGGCTGGAAGCGGGGGTGGGTGTAAACAGATCGTCTTTATTTTCCTTATCTCTCCTTGCCTCGTCTTTTTCATTAGCTAAAGAAGTTACCATTGTATGCTCCATTAAACAAGATACAGCTTTTATTATCTTTTATCTGCTTCTGAACCCTTTCTAGAAATGTTACTTGAGTGCTCTTGCATGTTGAGATAGACATTTAGAATAATCAAAACATCAAGAAAGTTTAATGCTTGGTTAATCCAGGGCAGGACAAATTCCTCAATACAGATAAATGGTTTGAGAATGATGCTAATATAAGATGTACTGGATGAACTAATGTTTTGGGGAAGGTATAAACTGAAAGACCTGCTGTTAACAGACAGATAAGCAAAATGACAATAAATTTATTTTCCAACAAGAGAAATATTAAATTCCCCAGGAGGAAAAACAACTCTGATCATTTGTTGTTGTTGTTATTTGTTGTTAAGTGCCGTCGAGTCAATTCCGACCCATAGCGACCCTGTATAGGATTTCCAAGGAGCTACTGGTGAGCTTGAACCGCTGACCTTGCAGTTCAAACGGCTTTGCAGTCTGACACATTAACCCACAGCGCCACACCAGGACTCCTCTGATAATTTAGAGGTGTGAAATTCAATGCATTTATAGCTTCCTGGTGATTAATTTGTTTCTTTATGCACACATTCATTCATCATATATTAATTGAGACATTTTCATGTGTTGTGTTATTGTCTTAAGAGTCTCTTTGTAGTACAATGGTTAAGGTGTTCAGCTGTTAACCAAGAGGTTGGTGGCCCTGGCCACCTAGAAGTACTTCAGAAGAAAGCTCTGGCGATGTACTTCTGAAAAATCAGCCTTTGAAAACACTATAAAGCACTATTCTACTCTGATATCTGAGGTTCCTGTGATTCGGAATCTACTAAATGGAAGTTGGTCTTATCGTTAAGAAACACTGTTAGTTCTTTGGGCTGCTAACCACAAGGTTGAGTGTTCAAACCCACCAGCTACTCCACGGGACAAAGGTTTAAAGCCTCTGAAATGCTAGGGAGCAGTTCTACTGTCCTATCCGGGGTGCTGTGAGTCGGAATCCACTGCATGACAGTGTTTTGTTTGGAGATGGGATGAGGAGTTCAGAGCATTTTATTATGATCTCATTTTGGTTCAGCTGACACTATGTTGCATAATCCCTTTCCTGCATAAATCCAAATTTAGTTGGTCACAAAACAAGAGGCATTTTGCATGTGATTTGGAAGGCAGAAGGGAAGGAGTTCCACATTATTTCCAGAGCATGCATCACCCATCTGGTGGCTCACTTTGCCGGGATGGGGCATCAGCCTGTCTGAAGCACTTCTAACTCCTGTTGAACCTCCTCCTCCAGCTTCTCGTATTCTTTGACCACGTGTGGGTTTGCCTTCATTACTGAAGATACCACCTCCTCTTGTCAGTCCCCCTGTTGTCAAATGTAAATTCTCAGCAGTAGTTAGTGTCCAATGTGGGTTCCAGGCTGTCCATGTTGATCAACAACTCTTCACAGTTCCCAGTCTACACTTGCTCAGTCCTCCTGCCCCAATCCACATCCATCCTCTCCTCAGGGCTGCCTGTCTGGCTCACAGCGAACTCCAATTTCATCCAGAAGCAACAGCCTCACAGACTCTTTAACAATTTCATAAGGTCAAGGCTTTGTTAGATGTCAAACCAAGTTCTTCCCAGTGGCTTTGTTTCTCTGACTGAACTGCGTTCCATAGGAAACAAGCCTTCAGGATAGTTTCTCTGAGTTGGTACTGAGTTACACTGAAATCCATGAGAACTGAAATTGAACAGGACTACTATAGTTCTCTGGGTCTTCACTAAGTTGATTCTTAGGAATTTTCTGTCACTATTAGTGAAAAATATATGAATTTTCCTTCTCTGACAGGTTTATGCCTTACACAGATTCTAGCTTTCACAACATTTACTATTGTTAAGTGCCATTAAATCAGTTCTGACTCATAGTGACCCTGTATAGGGTTTCCATAAGTGGCTGGGGCATTAGAACTGCTGACCATGTGGTTAGTGGTCCAGTGCTTACCTTACAGTACCACACCAGAACTCCAGGTTCTGCTGTATCTGAAATCAATTCTATGGCTAGCGCAGATTTAAAGGCATCACTGGTCCTGTCTTCACGGGTAAGGGAATTGTGACTTGAAGTGGAAAAACATTTACTTACAAAATTACCTGTAAACCCTTGGACCCAAGCACAACAAGGAAGCAAAACTTTTTAGTGACCAAGTAAGTGGTTGTTAACAATCTCTATTGTGTGAACCACCTGCAGATCACTGCAGTATCACTCCACATACCTTCTCTTCCTACACATGAGGTAGAAGGAGCTGTGCTGTTCTGGAAGCTGCTATTCTCACGGCAGTGGGGACTAGTGAAAGAAGAATGAATCTCTTCTCTGTGTGCATTTGTGCAAATGGCCATTTATGTTCACATTCCATTGGGGGAACAGGTCACATGGCCGCACTTCAATTCAATCGGGGGAGAAATGTCTTATGGTCTCACAAGAAAAGCAAAGTGCCCTACATTGCTTGTGGGACTCTAAAATGGTGTAACCACTGTTGAAAATGGTATAGTGCTTCTTCAAAAAGTTGAAAATAGAAATACGGTAGGACTCAGCAACCTCTCTACTTGATTGTTGTTGTTAAGGGCTGTCTACTTGATTGTTATTATTGTTAAATGCTGTGGAATCAGTTCCAACCCGTAGCAACCCTGTATAGGGTTTCCAAGGGGTGACTGGTGAGCTTGAACTTCTGGCCAGGTGGTTCAAACCGTCTTTGCAGTCCAGCATATTAATCCGCAATGACACACCAGGATTCTATATATCCTAATGGATAAGAGCCATGGCAAGAGTAGATATATGCACACCCATATTCATTGCAAGGAGCTCTGGTAGTGTAGTGGTTATGAATCGGACTGTGAACCTCAGGGTTCACAAAAGAACGAAATACTACCTAGTTCTGTGCCATCCTCACAGTTTTGTTATGCTTGAGACTATAGTTGTAGCCACTCACTGATTGTCTCCTTCTTATTTGATGACCCTCGATTTTACCAAGCATGTCCTTTTGCAAGAACTGGTTGCTCCTGATAACATGTTCAAAATATATAAGATGAAGTTTTATCAGCCTTCTAAGGGGAATTCTGGTTGTACTTCTTCCAAAACAGATCTATTTGTATTCTGGCAACACAAGGTATTTCAATATATATATTTTTGCCAACACTATAATTCAAATAGTTCATACATGGTGGTGGTGGCTGTGTGCTGTGGAGTTGGTTCTGACTCCTAGTGACCCTGCACAGGGTTTCCGAGGCTGTAAATCTTTATGGGAGCAGAATGCTTCATCTTTCTCCCATGGAACAGCGAGTAGTTTCAAACTGCTAGCATTGTGGTTCACAGCCCGATTCATAACCACTACGCTACCAGAACATACATGGGTTTATTTCAAGCAAAATGTATTTAAACATGTCTCTGTGATCAATGGATGCGTGCAGCAGACAAGTTCTCTTATCTTAGTTTTGTTGGATGCCTTCAAAACAAAAGGTCCAATCACAACAATGGCTCCCAAGGCGATCTGCTGAGCCAATTAAATGCAAGACAGAGAGATCAGCTCATAAGTTTATGGTGCCTATTTTTCTGGATTCCAGAGGGTAATCTTGATAAATTTTCTTAAAGGACACAGTATACTCCTGGGGACTTATTAGCAAGACATTTTAAGAAATCTGAAAACTACATTGGTGAGAAAAAGACCAGGAAAGTTGTACCAAAGAATTTTTCTTTTCCATCAACAGTGCAATTGCTCATTCTTTGAGCGTAGCAAGATCTGTCCCAATGTCTTTTTGTTCACCAAACTCAAAGTAAATTTAAAAGGAATATAATGTGAGCACCTCAAGGATGCCCCAGCTGCCATTTTGAGTTGGTGTGCATTGAAGAGTGCAAAACTTTGGGGAAGGGTTCAAGAGATGGAAACACTGCTTTCAGTTGTGAATAGACCTCAATAGAGGTTATGTCAAGAAGCAACAGCTTCAAATTTGATATTACATATTTATTAAGTTTTCTATGATTTTGTATTAATATTTTTGTTACTTACATTCATGTATCTTAAAGGAGAATTAATACTCTAAATGATGCATGAGGGGGCTTCAAATATTTCATAGAAAAATTCTATTATCTTTTAATTTGAGTTTTCCAGGAAGTTTTTGAAACTCCATCATCTGTAAAGAAAGTATCCCAAATATAGAAGGGAGAATGAGAGAAAGAAGGAGATAGACACAGAGAAACAGAAGACATAGAGATTGATTTCTAGGTGAGAAAAGAAAAAAAGAGGATAGAGTCATTATTTTACTAGATAGTAATTGGATATTCCTGAATACTTAAAAGGATAAAATCTACAGATTCAGGAAAGGCA